>NC_142114.1:3280000-3618333 GCF_056152115.1 Neolamprologus brichardi | reverse complement strand
TAAAAGTCTCGAAAGAACGAGTCATATTTGACAACAGGACGTTTCTACCTACAGGCTGTAGTGAAAGTCACTGTATACTTTAAAAGCATACAGCTGACATGTGTATTTATGACGAATGTGTATTTTAATAATGATAAATGTTTCTTTTCAGGCTGTCTTGAACGCTGCTATCCCTGACCATGACGCCGAGGCGTTCAGGCCCCCTCGGACAGAGGACTCCCTGTACTTGGACTGGATGGTGGAGTGGTTGTTTGGCGGCCTCTCTCACTGGGATGCTGAGCACTTCCTCTTCATTGCCGAGAGAGGATATCTTTACGAGCACAACTTTGCGTTTTTCCCCCTCTTCCCCGTCATCCTCCGGGGCTTGGCAGAGACGCTGCTGTGGCCCCTGAGCAGCTGGCTGAGTGTGCGGGGGCGGCTGCTGGTTGCTGTGGCCCTGGGAAACAGCGCCCTCTTCCTGTTGAGCGCCGTCGCCTTGCATGCCCTCAGTAGAATAGTTCTCCAGGACAGGCGTCTTGCTCTGCTCTCCAGCCTGCTCTACTGCATCACACCCGCCAATGTTTTCATGACTGCTGGGTACTCGGAGAGCCTGTTTGCTGCTCTCACTTTCGGTGGTCTTTATCTCTTGGAGAAAGGATTCATCTTCCGAGCCTGCCTTGCCCTCAGCATAGCTACCGCAGCACGATCGAATGGCCTTGTCAACATAGGGTTTCTGCTGTATCTTCCATCACTGCATGCCATCTCCCAGATTCGTTTGTATCGCGCCACAACAAAAGGCCACAGTAAAGTCTTCCACTACATCTGGGTCATCATCTGTCTGCTGCTGACCTCCGTCTTGGGAACTGCAATTATTGCCCTACCCTTCTGTGCTTTCCAATACTATGGTTATAGGACGTTTTGCACACCATCCACCTCCTTGGAGAGCATTCCTCCTGCTCTCCTGTCAATAGCTGAACGGAAGGGCTACCGGGTTCCGGATGAAAACGGTCCACCACCCCTCTGGTGTATGAGACCCCTGCCCCTGCTTTATTCTCACATCCAGGATGTATATTGGGATGTGGGCTTCCTCCGTTATTTTGAACTGAAGCAGATACCCAACTTTCTTCTGGCTCTTCCTATGGCCACCCTTGGAATAATTGCCTGTTATGCATACTTTCAAGCTAATCCAGAGCTGTGTGTGAGACTCGGCCTTTGGGACACAAGTGCAAACAAAGGGCTTGACAAACCCACGCCTGGATTCTTCAACCCTCGAGTGTTCGTGTATGTGGTGCATTCAGCAGTGCTGCTGGTTTTCGGGACATTGTGCATGCATGTGCAGGTAAGGAAGTTGTATAATGAGTGTCTTGCAAAATGTCTTGTTTGAAGCGATTCAAAGCTTCACCCCTCCTCTCTTAATCTGCCTTTGTAGGTACTAACCCGATTCATGGCCTCCTCGTCTCCCGTACCATTCTGGATAAGTGCTCACCTGCTCCTCCTCAATGAGCCACTCCTTCATCGAAGGAAAACATCAAACCCCAACGTGCAGCTGCATTCTAGAAATAGCTGCAAGCACACACCTCAGAATCCTATTGTTGCGCTCCTGCCACACTTAAAAGCCTGTTCTTCTACCACACAGGGCATCCTGGGATACTTCCTCTCTTACTGGCTACTGGGCCTTGCACTGCATTGCAATTTCTTGCCATGGACTTGACTTAAGACGTTGTTTCAAGCTCTTAATGCTAAAGTTCTGTGCAGGACTAGGTTGTAAAGTCAGTGTTTCAGCAGGGATCCTTTGGTATTTCAATAATAACCATTAATTGCAATAAAAGGACAGTGATTTTTGTCAAAGAGATAATTGTACATATAATACTACATTTTACATAATTAAAATCACACTTCACAAAAAACACAAAGCCAGCACAAAGTCCAAAAAGTTGTGTCTTACTGGAGTGACTTTGCCTAGTCCTGCACAGAGCTTTCTGTGACAAGATTACATTTTTAATGCCAGTTCTTGATCATGATACAGTTGCCAGGTTTCATTTGCACATTTTAGTCAAATGTGTTTTTGTGTTCTTTGAGAACAAATGTAGAAAATAACTGAAATCTTAATGGACTCTGGTTGGGTGTAAATATTGGGAGACTACGGTTGTACGTGGGAGGGGAACACTTTTTATTTCATGTCCAGTTCTTCCTGAAGCCACTGCTCTTTGAAACCTCCAGCTTGTGTCTCGGGACTTGAGTGAGAATTAAAAAAAACAAAACGGGAACCTTAATTTTTTTTCTTCATCTTTTATGTATTTATTTATTGTGTTAATGGTTCTTTCACGAGGCATTGATGTAAAATGTCCACAATGTGCAATTTTATTTTAAAGAACATTGTTGCCAAAGTTGTGTTAACATGTCAGATAACACGCGATAAATCTAAACAAGGATGACATTTGTGCTGAAGACCTTTTCTTTCATGTAAAAGTTTTAAATTCTTTACTGTCGTGCAAAGTAAACTCATGAAACAACTTGGTGCAGAACTGCTACACTTATTTTTATGGAAAAATCTTTACTAACACCACCAACTCAACTGACCCTGACAGTTATCTTCATATAGTTTCCAAACAAGTGTCCATTCAGTAAAGCCTGACAGCTATTATTCAGCATATGCCACAAGTGAACAATGGATTTCTGTTATTTTAGGCCACTGACACTGTGATACACCTAGAATCACTGTCTAGCTGTGGTGTAAAAAGACTAATTCAAAAGGAAAGGAAATATAAGTGCACAGGTGAGAGTCTTGCCAGATTACATTACCCCACTACTGTAGTAAAGCTAAAGGACGTGGATGAGGAACATCAGTTTTCATGTAATGCTGTAGAGCTGTAGCAAGTGGAGCTACGATTTCTTGTTCTTTAAACAGAATTGAATACGAGCTATAAATGTGACTGATCATGCTGACCTCTTTCTGAATATGACATGAGAGCTAAAAGATGAAAAAAATGGAAACACTCTGAATGACATCACAGCTGAAATGACAGAGCAGGTGTACAACTATTTGAAGCAATGTGTTTTTTAATCTGTCAACTATCACAACATCCTGTTGACAACTGCAATCAGGTGAGATACTAAAATAGGCTATAACCTATTTTCTCCAGAAAATATGAGGTCAGGCAGAAGTGTTCATGGACTATGATGTTCACAGATCACATTGTGACCTGTAGTGAGAGTAGGGAGCAAGTGGAGGAGAGCCTGGAGAGGTGGAGGTATGCTCTGGAGAGGGGAGAAATTAAAGTCAGTAGAAGCAAGACTGAATATGTGTGTGTGAATGAGAGGGAGACAGGTAGGAAGGAAAACATATGAAGAGTAGAGATAACGAAAGTAGTTAGACAAAGTTAGAGAGGCAGGGCAGAGAAAGGATAGTAGGGGTGGTGGATATACTGGACAAAGGATGTTGAAGATGGAGCTGCTAGGCAGAAGGGCATGAGGAAGATCACAGAGAAGATTTGTGGATGTAGAAGGGCATAATGAGGTGATTAGAGGGTGTTAAGGATAAGACAGGTTGAAATGGAGGCACTAAAGGAAGATGATTTGCTTTTTTTTGTTAAATACAATTTTTCTTTCATTCACCCAATCACAAACATACTGAAACAAAAATGTCATATTTTAAACTATTTTTATTTACTTTTTTTTTTTTTAATGATATTTTCGGCACGGGTATAAATCAGTATAGAGAAAACACAGCCTGTGTCAATAAAAACAGATTATCATCGCGCCTGCCACTGATCTTCCTGTCATCCCCGTGCAGACGCGTTTTCCCCATCATCAGGACGTACGTGATGACGTTACGATGACGCCATGACGTACGGTAGCTGACTGTGAAAGAAAAAGGAACTCCTGTGAAGACGTTGGAGTGGAAGCTCCTCTGTGAGGGTTGAATTTTTAATAAAGGCTAGTTAATTTGACAGCATGAGCAGTCATATTTCTGTTTGGCTTTAATTTAACTACCAAACATGGTAGTTAACCCTGCGCCAACCTGGCGGTTGATTCAGACTGTGAACTACGGAGAAGAATGCCTTTGTTGGTACGCTAGCTAGTGTTAGCTTTCATGATGGGAAAGTAAGAAGCAAAATATAAAGTTACACTGACTGACCCTTGAGAGGACTGTCATTTTTTAAAAGAAGAAACACGACGAGGAAAGAGAGGTCTGTCTGTGTGTGCCTTTAGCTACCTCCGAACCGCTTACACGATGAAGAACTGCGAGTACCAGCAGATAGATCCACGGGCACTGTCGGTGACCCCGCTGTCGGCGCAGAATCTCGGGGAGAAGAAGGCGCAGTCGCCCCGGAGGAAATGGGAAGTGTTCCCCGGGAAGAACAGGTTTTTCTGCGACGGGCGACTCATTCTTTCCCGACAGAGCGGTGTCCTTCCTCTGACAATGGGCCTTATTGTTGTCACCTGTGGCCTTTTCTTTGCATTTGAGTGAGTCAAAATGTACGTGTTTATTTTCGAGGGTGTCTTGTGACGTCTGAGTTTATACCCCCCTTTTTTATGTGAATATACATTTATAGTTGCCCGTTCCTGGTGAAGCACCTGACCATCTTCATACCTGTGATCGGCGGGGTGCTTTTTGTGTTTGTGGTCATCTCCCTGCTGAGAACCAGCTTTACCGATCCAGGCATTTTACCCAGAGCCACTCCAGATGAAGCTGCAGACATAGAGCGGCAGATAGGTGAGGCATATGTAGTTCCAGCTTACTCACTGTGGGACAGATGGAATGAAAGAGCTTTCCCATCTGTGTGTGGGGTGTGTGTGTGGGGTGGGGTGTCTGAGGGACATGTTTGTTGCTTGAGCTGCAGACCTAAGCTGATTACTCTGGGTCATGGTTGAAGAGCACAAAGGCCTGGTATAGTTTGATTTCTACTTACTTCCTCATTTTTATGAAGTTATTTGGTTGAGCTGTTTTGCTGAATTGCAAGCACCTTAAAGAAGCGTCTCCCCCTTGTACATGTCTATTTTAAGATACCTCAGGATCCTCTACATACCGCCCTCCTCCGCGGACCAAGGAGATCCTCATCAACCAGCAGGTGGTAAAGCTCAAATACTGCTTCACCTGTAAGATGTTCCGCCCTCCTCGCACCTCCCACTGCAGCCTGTGCGACAACTGTGTAGGTGAGAATAAACTTACACATGGAATCCCAAATCCATCTATCTTAAGTGCAAAGTGCAATATTGCTATTATATCCAGTGCCTACCTATGCCATTCTTAAAGCTGTTTTTTAATTATTACTCATTTATTTATGATTGAATAGAACATATTATTTTTTTATGACTGTTTCATTCTAATAGTATGACTGTTTATGTTTGCCTCTATGCTTGTGCTTGCAATGATAATGAAGCTTATCTTAGTGGGGAACACTAATGTTAAATATCAGAATGATAATATATTTCCTTGAGCGTGTTCCAACA
The DNA here is from genome assembly GCF_056152115.1 of Neolamprologus brichardi. Taxonomy (NCBI): domain Eukaryota; kingdom Metazoa; phylum Chordata; class Actinopteri; order Cichliformes; family Cichlidae; genus Neolamprologus; species Neolamprologus brichardi. The sequence continues at coordinate 3,612,900 of NC_142114.1, read as the reverse complement.
TTATACTTACAATAGCCTGAAACCTCAAAGTTACCAAGAGCGTACAAAAAAAAGAAGTGAAACCCATAAACACATGACCTGACATTTGTTTTTTAAAGTAACCAAATCAGTTTAGCCATATATGCAGGATCTATGTAGTTAGTTGAAAGTGGGTGGTTAGCATTTGGTCATTATTTTAGTAAAATAAACAGTTTCATAGTAATAACTGTTACTTCTCCATGTATGCCATAAAGAAAAGCTCACAAATCTGCCTCATGAGCTGTAGGTTTTTGCCAGGCAGTGGTTTTAAATCAGAATTTATTCCTAACAAACTCTCAGGGAGTACATAATTAAATAATAATTTTTGTTTCTTCAAAGGTTACTGTATTTTCAGTCCTAAATTTCAGCACGCTTCCCCTGACATTGTTTACTTTGCTCCCTGTGAAGGGATTGTACCACTACGATGGCGCTTTATTGTGAAAGGTTGGAAAGATTATTAGTTTGATTGGGTTTTCTACAATTTTACTTAAACTTTTGAAATCTCTTCTACACACATTGAGGAAGTTGGGAGTTTTGTTCCTCATTTCTTAGGATACAACCTAAATGCGCGACTTTTTCTGTGTCTTATGCCTTCTATGTTTCCGTACAGACCTGCTGGGAAACACTGCTGACACCACTTTCCTTGGAAAACCCAGTTTTTTGTTTTTTTTTTAGTTTGAAAATGATAAAGCTCAGACAGCCAAGATTGCTGCCTGATTAAGTTTTATCAGTCATTAAATTAGGGTAAATGTAACACTTAGGCTCATACAGCTTTTATCACTTTACTGTTCTTTTCCATAATGCTCCTGGTTTGCTCTTATATGTTGCTGTATTTGCTCTGAGATGAGTCCAGGTTTGTGTTTTCTGCTGCTGTGAATGCTTCGTGGTGACGTTTTACCTTGAGTAACAAGTCCACCTTTTTGTCTGTCCCAGCTAAGAAACCTCTGGTGTTACTTTTTGCCACTGTGTTGATCATTTTGTAGTTTTTTCTTTTTTGTTTTTTTTAACCAGCCCTCTCGCTCTCTGCTTCCACTTTACATGAATGGGCGTGTGATGTGTGAATACAGATAGAAATCCTGTAAAAGATCCACTAGATTGATCCACAGAGATTTGTAGCGTGTCACTGAAATTAATGACTGTAACTTTATGCCTTCTTTGCTTTCTTTTCCCCTCCAGAACGATTTGATCACCACTGTCCATGGGTGGGAAACTGTGTGGGAAAACGCAATTACCGCTTTTTCTACAGCTTCATCATCTCCCTGTCTTTTCTCACGTCTTTTATATTTGGCTGTGTCATCACACACATCACCCTGCGTAAGTACTTAAACACATTTAGTATCTGTCACATTACCAGCAAAGACTTTAACATGCCTCTGTCTCTGATGTTGATGTTTCTCTCCAGGTTCTCAAGAAGGTAAAAGCCTCGTTCAAGCCATTGAAGAGAGCCCTGCAAGATATCCTTTGTGTGTCACTGCTGTGTTAGACAGTCGAGGCACTTCCCGCTGCTCCTCAGCTTATTCCCACCCTTAATAGGATAAGAGTATTAGAGGTGCTTTTAGTGTGATTGCTGTCTATTAGTAAGTTTGCTGCCTCATGTCTCGTGAGACAATTATAGACGTAACCATTAGTCACAGTCACAGATGACTGTGGATTGATTTCCACATGCTGTGTATTACATATAAGACATTATGTTATTGCCCGAAACATTTCTGTGTCTAAATAAGAGACATACCTAGTATGTTTTTTTTTCTGTAAAGACTGACTTATATACTTATAGTAGCTAAGGTATTTGGGATATTTAGATTATTTTGAAGGGAAAAATGCTCAACACAGATTTGAATGTAGCAGTGGGAAGATATTTTCAATTTACAGACATGCATGAATGACAGTTGTTTATCTTTAAACATCATGGATCTTTGGTTACCATTTCAACAACTGATGTTATACCTTGACTTTCTTTGTGCACTGTGGTGGAGTTGGTGATTTGTTTCTTCTCCATCTGGTCTATTTTGGGCCTCTCAGGCTTTCACACCTACTTAGTAGCTTCTAATCTCACCACTAATGAAGACGTGAGTAGTGCTATTCTGACGTGGCAAAGCTGAATTCACGATTGTTTGATTTTTGTTAAAATACACATAAAATGCTGAAAACTGTGGAGCTCACAGCTTACTTGTCATGCAGATAAAGGGATCCTGGTCAAGTAAAAGGGGTGCAGAGGAGTCTGAAAACCCATACACTTACAACAGCATTATAACTAACTGCTGCGTAACGTTATGCGGCCCCATGCCTCCGAGGTGAGTAAAGACGTCCTCCTCATCACTTCACACATTTTCATCAAGTTCACCCTTGTGTCTCACTAATCACCTTAACAACTCGCAGTCTAGAAACACAAAGCGGCCTTTGACCTTTTTGATGCTTTAGGTAATATTAAGATTTGGTACCCCGCCGTTGGCTGCATGGATAACCCTCCAAACTGATTAGCAGATGTCTTGTTGTATTCCAGGGAACATGTTCATTCACATCTCGTTTAATATCTGTATGTGCTGATTTAGAGCAGCTTCTGCTACTATAAAATGTGTTTTCATCTTGACATGACTACCTCTTGCTGTGTTTTGGTAGATGGAGAGTTCACTGGACACACTGTTTAGCCTGTTGATGCAAATGTCTAACAGTCTGTATGGTTTACAGAGAATGGTCCCAAAAAGGAGAAAATATAAAGTGAGCGGCAGTCCTGTGGGTGAAAATGCCTTGGTGATGCTAGCGGAGAATAGCCAGACTGCTTAAAGCTAGGAAAGCAATAGTAACTCAAATAGTCACGGAGTTTAAGCAGAAGAGCGTCTCTGAACACATAAAACGTTGAACCTGACACAGCAGCAAAAAACCACACGGGTTGCTGCTTCTGTCAGCTAAAAACAGGAAGCTGAAGTTCAATATTGAACAATAAAAGACTGGAAAAATATAATCTGCTCCGATGAGTCTTGAATTCTGTTGCAACATTTAGATGGTAGGGTCAGAATTTGGTGTAAACAGCATGAATGCATGGATCCATCCTGCCAACCATTACACCAGTGGCATCGAGGCTTCATCCTGCCAATGGTGTAATGGTTTAAAGCCGATTCAGCAGTGACTCTATGACTGAGTGTTCCAAGTCACTGTAAAGATTGGGATTCACTCTTTTTTTTATTTATTTATTTTATTAGTCCTTTATTTATCCAGGTAAAAAATCTTATTGAGATTAAAAATCTCATTTCCAAGTGAGACCTGGCATCATGGCAACAAAAGTCACATACCACATAGGTATATAACATTTAAAACAAATACAATATCCCATACCAACATGTGTAAAATATACAATAACAGATCAAATTAAGAGTACATTAAAAACAATCACACTGAGTAAAAGAGCTGTCCTCTCGTTCCTTTAAGACAGACTTAAACTCTCCCAAGGTAACCAATTCTGATAATTTCAGTTCCTTCTGCAGATTATTCCAGAAAGCAGGGGCAGCGTATTTAAAAATTTAAAAACACATAAATAAGATGGAACCAGCCCAAGGGGAGATTTATAGATAAAGATCAACCAATTGGAGAGTCTGCGAATATACAAAGATGGACATTTAGCAGCAGCATACAAAGAACAATGATGTACACAATTTCCATCGCCAGTAATAAAACGTAAAGCACAATGGTACACAGTATCCAACCTCTTTAGGTAGTGGGCAGGTGCATTCATAAAAAGCAGGTCACCATAATCCAATAAAGGTAAAAAGGTTGCACGAATCAAATGTTTTGTCACTTGGAGGGAGAAACAGGATTGGTTTCTAAAAAAGTAACCTAGTTTTAGTTTTAACTTCGACACAAGCTTTTGAATGTGAGTCTTAAATGACACTCTTAGGTTCTGACCATAAGTCATTGTATTAGTTCAGACCATTTTTGTATATCTTGCTTTGAATACAGTGGCAGCATGGTGTCTTGTAGTTGTGCATTGTTGCAGCTGTATCATTGCAGAGACTTGAACGGTGTTAAAGTACACATGCAGTTTACACCCTGGTGGATCATAACAATCTTGTGTTCTGGTTTCCAGTCTGATCGACAGAAGAGGTTTCCTTCCTCCGGATGAGCCGATCCCTGCTGCTTCTGCCTCAGATTTAGAGCTGCCCCCCTTCAGGGCCAAGAACGATGCAAACATGGTAGGGATTAAAAACCTTGTGATCCCTCCCAAATACTGACTGTCCCATAGTTCCCAATGTGTTGCTCCTCCATCCTTTAAACTTCCAGCTATGGTTCCTCAAATGCAAAGTGGCCAGAGCTGCGCTTTTTATTGTTGCCAGAGAGAAGCTGTATCCATTTAGTTTTTTAAATTTGAACCGTTACAGGGCTTTTAACGGCAGCTTCACTAGAGCTCAATTTTAATGGTTCAGAACTGACCCACAACACAGAGCCAGACAGTCACTGCAGAACTGATTAAGGAAACTAAGAAGAAACTAAATCGAAAACTCACCAGTGAAGTTTCTTTTAACTGTTTGGCATCATGACCAGTTAACTATGCGTTAAAATCACCACTGAGTCCTGCGGATGTACATAATGGTTAATTTGTGCTGTTTACACTAAACACCTTAATATGTGGTTATTTTTGCCAGAGAATTCAACATGTTGTTTTGTCTGCTGCAAGTCTGGTTTTATGCTGTAATGACAGTTGATGGACAGAATTGCTGCTTTCTTTTAGTGTGTTGGGTAAATCGTGCCTTGAATATGTTTGTGTATTATCTTATCAAATGCAGGTTATTAGCCATTTTTAAAATAATCTTAAAACAATTTCTATTTTTTGCACTCATACAATAACAGTTTTGTGTTTTGTGTATTTAAATAAACAGTATTTTTGTATTTTGAGATTTGTTTACTTTTTATTTTGTGCCTGTCTGAGTTTTTTTCTTTGGGAATGAGGGGGTTGTGTTGTCCTTCTGAATGAACACATGTGTATTTACGCCTGTAACTTTACTTTCTATATAAAAGCGTTAACACTCAGTGTTGTACTGTATCCACCCTGCCAGGAGGAGAACTGTCAGGACTTTTCTTTGTCCTGCACAGCCTGAAGGTCACTGCTGCATATAGATGGTCGATGGTAAGACTAGGGTTGAACCTTAAACCACTCCCATCATGTCTTCACTTGCCTCCGCTGTGTGCCTCCGTCCTTCACGTTACAGTTGCAGTTCTGTTTGCTGTAGCTGCCATCTCTGTGGTTTTGAATATAAAGCTAAACAGGAGGAGATATTGTTACTGGTTTGTGGTGATGGTGTGAATAATATTTGTGAATATGCATGCTTCACTACCATTCATTAACATTTGCTTGACTCACCCACCTCTTAACAGTTGATTTTCTTTCCTCTTTGCCACGAGATGCACGGAGACGCAGTCGAATACAAGTCTGCATAATCTTTACCCGCCACCTTTTTGCTCCCAATTCAAGCCAGAAGAAAAGACAGGAAGCAGCTTCTCCGTGCACATCTGTAAACCTTTTGCCATATTTGGCTGCCTTCTAATTGCATTTTCTGCATCGAACTCACGTCCTCCAAGCTTCTCCATCTTATCACAGCGCTGCCATCAGAGCTCCCATTGCTTTCACTTTTCTTATGACTTCCAAACTAATTCCTTAAATCAGATTGCAGAATTTTGTGTACACGCCTGTCCTGTTTTTACTCTCATGCCATTCGCAGCTTGGCTTCTATTAACACATTTTGCTCCTGCCTTTTCCTGATTTTGCTCTCTTTTTTTCTTCTTCTTCACACAGTGCACTCAGAGCACAAAGGATGTGCTGGAGAGGGTGGTCCACTCCTCAGACTTTCCTGTCCTTTGCTCCCCCGGGACCCCAAAGACTACCCCTCAGGTCCTGAATGTTTCTAGCCGCGCAGCCCCAACCTCAGAGCCTTCGCCGTCTGTTGGCTGCACACAGCAGCAAGCTCGCCAGCCAGCGGCCACTGCATGCCCCCCGTTCAGCCGAAGCAACAAGAGGGACTCGCTGCACTCGATCAACCCAGCCTTCCGTCTGGCTTCTCCTTCACCCACGCTTAGCCACACCACACTGATATTAGGGGATGCACCCGACACTGGCTTTAATCCACTGCACTGAGCGGACTTGTCCGGCTGCACTGCTCATGGCTGGTCTGGCTCTAACCTCTTTCGTTGTGGTGGTCATGATGCATGTTGCGATTTGTTTCGTCAAGACGTCATTGTGAGGAGTTGTGGATTAAGTTGCACCACTGGTGTCACACTGTATGTGTCCTTCAGAATTTAAGTAATTCTTAGTAACACTTGGAAGCACAATATAGAGAGATATTTTTTTAAACACCTTTTTTTAAGACGCCCAGAACATGCCTCCACAACCTCAGCAGAACCTCAGTGTTTAAGTTCCTGCTATTATCTTATGCAAACGGGTATGAAAATCTGGGTTTACGTACATTTCAACTGTGGATGCAAGAGGTTTGGACTTGCCGACCTGGTATGCTCTGGATAGCGAGCCATTTCAGGATTATTTATTAACTATATCAGGATTATCAACTCAAGAGTTGGCCTTATGTCTGATTCGGTTATGTCCTGTCATTTCCTGTCTAGATGTACATGATCGCAGTGTAATCAGGCGGTTTAGCAGTTTGGAGATAAATTAATAATCCGAGCGTGAAGGATGGACAAGGTACAATTTAGTTTGTTTTAGAAATGTCTTTATTTCAGGGGTTTTGTTGTATTTATTATTTACCTCTGCATGTCTTGCATATCACAAATGACATTTTTCTGGAGGTTTGTCATGTTTATATGGACAGCTAAATTCAACCTGGGCAAGGTGGGTTAGATTTGTTTGGGTTTTACCAGGAAATAGCTTCCACATATTATTTTTTTATTCTTCAGTCTGTTACTCATACTCAAGACATCAAAGTATTTAAATCAAATTTGCTGCTTCCTACCAGGATATGGGTAGTGCTATTTATCACTCTTTTTAGTGTTACTGTGATCTGCTGGGCTGCTTTAGGGACGGGTGAGCATCTGTTCAGTCTTTGCCTAAGGGCAGGAAGACTGTGTATTACTGCAGGCACTATTTCAGCAGAACGATGTTTGGATGGATGGATGAGACCTCTTTCGTGTCTGTGACCTTCGTCCACATTGACAGAATGAAACCTGCTCCCCTTTCTGTGATGGTGGAGAACAGTTTATTTAAAAGAAGGCGGCAGGAGCTTTGTGCCACTAGAGGGCGCCACATGAGTACAACAGTTTGAGTGAAACGGTTAGGGAGGGGAAAAGGCTTTTCTGTGTGTTATTTAATCATTTTGTAACTGAGTAGGTTGTGAGTTTGTGAAGAACTACATCGCCATAGTGGGTCACTCATTTATCAAATATCAGTATCAAGACTCATAGGTAGAGTAGACGACTACAAGCAGCGCTTGTATGAACAAACGTTTGTATTTTGTATGGTGTAGCAGTGAAACTGTAACATTTGATCAATAAATATCATCAGACTTGGTGATTGGGACTCTTTTTTTTTTTTTTTTTCTTCTTTTGTTTTCTTTTTCCTGTCTTCAGTTAAAAAGAAAACCTACACATTGACATTACAATAGCTTTACATAAGCTAATGTCAAAATCTAATCTAAAAGCAGGTTCATTCTTTAATTCACTCGGTTAATGTGATCAGACAGCCAAATATGCAGTAATAAAAAGCATGTGTGAGGTGTGTTTATCAGAAACACAGCATGTACAACAGCTGACACAGGATTGGGGTTTTTTGCGTTGGTTTATTTTTTTATTGCTCATATGATAACAGAGTTATAGAGATGTGATAACACAGAGGTGAAGGTACTGGTTAAATGAGGAAAAAAATCAGACATGGTTAACATACTACACTGTCTGGGGAAACAAACATGATGTCTGTACTCAGTCTGAGCTAAAACTCACTCCCACCAAATCTATATCAAATATTTAAACTGCAGCCTCGAAGTGGACAGTCATAAAATCTCCCAAGTGCTAAGAAGAAAGTGTTTGTTTGTTTCAGTTTTTCATGCATTTAAAGAAACTATTTTGTCTGCAATTATTAAAACCGAAATATAAAAGTTAAGAAAAATTTCTTGATGGCTATAAACGTATTCACAATGGATTGACAGTGACAGCCGAGGCCAGAGACTGACAGCACTCAGCTGCCACTGCTGTGCAGATGAGTGCAAATGTTGCTCTGTATACACATGCACATACATTTATATACATACGTATGTGTGTGTATAAATATATGTATATACAGTGTGTGTGACAATTAGTGCTTTCCTGTTTAACCCTTTATGTAGCAAGGAACTGCACGCGATACGTTGACTTAGAGACTAATGAGACTTTTTGTCACAAAGTAAAAAACAAAAGCTTGTAATATTTGCTGGTAACATCCTCAGGCAGAAAATTTGAATTTCCAATCAGCGATCGCCCTGCAAAGACTTTGGGGTGAAGTAGAAGTGACGAGTTTAAAAAAAGTAATTTTATTTAGGTTTGGGTAAAATTTCAGTGTTTAACAAAGAGAAAAGCACGAAATAATGGGGAAAAATAAAAGACTCAATGCATAAAATCATGCCAAAACACTAACTGGATAGAGATAAAGGATTTTATACAAATTACAGACTGTTGCAAAACTGAACAACATATTTGCAGTGAAATATGATAGTTTAAAGGGATTTCTTGGGTTGTTTATATACAGTTGAAATATTACCTCATTTGACTTGAAGGGAATTTGGCGTGGCAGTACAACAACCTGTATCTTAAGTGGACTTAAAGCAGATGGTCAGACTTGTGGCTCAGTGTCATGCGGATGGAGAAAGTTAAAGAATCACAGCCTCAGCAGCTGGGTTGCATTTTGACCACAGACCTCGTGGCGTAGAGGACTGAAAATTGTTTGCAGAAGATGAAAAAATTAAATCAGCATTTGGAAATAATGTTTAACAAATGTAATGAGAGTACCAGGTCATCAAAGTGTAGCTGGTTTATGTGAGTCCTTGCTGGCTGCAGGTGATTATTCGCTTGCCGGGGTTTATCACGCTCTTTAACCCCAGCTGGTGTGGCACAGAGGCAGGCCACCCAGTTAGAAGGGGTGAATTCCTGATTTTCAGAATAAGAGCATGTGTTTTATTGTTTTGTTTTTTAAAATTGTGCTTTTTGTTTTACTTTCTAGCGATATTAAACTTGTCCTTTTACGACAGTGAGCTGAGATCTAAATGGCTCGACTTTTTCTTAGTTTCCATGAGCAACACCAGAGAAAGTTCGCTCCTTCACTTAAAACTAATAAATTCCAGGTTTTTTTAAAAAAGAATTTGTCCACCATGATTTATCTCTGGATGTCCTCCACTACATGATTCACTGCGCCTTGTTCCTCTTCCCTGAGCCAACTTTGGTCCTGTTGTCATGTGCACAGCTGTGTGTCACCCTCTCACAAGCTTTTTTCTCATCGCTCACCGACCTGACCGAAGCAGAAGTGAAGTACCTCTGTGAACACAACAGGTGATTCACAGTCAGGACTGCTGTCAGCATCACCGCTGAGCTAAAAGTGCATCTCCGCGCTGGGCAGTGAAGCTGGATATAATTAACCCTGCGCTGAGCAGAATAAACCAGGGACGTGCAGCTGCCAGCGAGAACAGTTTGTTGCCACTGCAAGTGAAACATGAAACAACCGTATCCAGAGAGTAACAGGCACACGGTGGTTAACATTTCTGAATGCTGGATGTATGCTGCGAAAATGTCTCAAGAAAACTAGGAGCTGTACTACGTCCTAACACATGTTCCAGCCATGTGAAGATTTTGCAACTCATGTGTCCTGGCTGACACTAAGTGCTTCTCACATACCTTACATGAGGAGCTTGTTCAGTACTTATTCATGTATTTGTTTACTGGGACTTCCTTTGGGTGTAACAGTGGTGTGTTTGATAATCTGAAGCTTTAGTCTGCTTCACTCAGAAGCTATGCTCACAGAGTGGAGATGGGTCAAATGGTCAGTACAGGGCTACAGGTATGAATGTACAGTTAGGAGGAGGCCTTTATGTCCACTTCACGCTGACTAATGCTTGTTATAGACTGGGCCACATATACAAAAAACAAACAAAGTGTCATTGTCCCAAAACCAATGTTAATTTTTCTCAAATGAAATGATTGGGACGTGATTTTAATGCAGACCTCATGCACATCACCAAACGCTGTGTTTTCTCCCTTAAGATGCTCTGCCAGGCCTTTTCTTCCACCACTCACAGATAGTGCTTGTTTGTGGGTCTCTCTGCCTTCAGCTTTGACCTCAGTAATTGGAAACCTGCTCTGCCGGCTTGAGATCAGGCAAGTAACTGAAGAATATAACACTTCTTTGCCACGAGAAACTTTGCTGTCTGATCAGTTTTGCAGCATTTGGATGAACCTGAGCAGAGTGCATAGCTCCGCATACTTAAAAATTCACCCTGCTTCTTCTAACAGCAGTTAAATCATCAATAAACACAGGCAGCCAAAGGCACGACACTGCCTCCACCATGTTTGACAGATGATGTGATATGCTTCGGATCATGAGTTGTTTCTCTCCGTCTCCAAACTTTCCTCTTTTCAACATTCTGTTAAAAATTAATTTTGCTTTCATCTGTAAAAACTTGACCTTGTGTTTCTTTGTTCTTTGTTTTTTTTTTCAGAGTTGTGCAGGCTGTCTGAGATATTTTTTGGCAAAGTCTAATCTGCACTTCTTGTTCTTGTGCGTAAGCAGAGGTTTGCACTTGGTTGTAAAGCCTCTGTATTTCCATTCAGGAGGGTGTCTCTCGATCGACCTTGACATTTACCATTTATATTTACCTCCTTGTGAATGTTTTTAAATTGGTTATATATTGTGAGGTTGTTTCTCATAACTATGGAAAATAATCCTGTCATTGTGCACTTTAGTTGTGTTTTATGTTATCTGAATTTGCCATTGAATAACCAGGAAACAGACCTCACCTGGCCAATGATTCTCTTTGGCAGTCAATGGACTGAGCCTCTGAGAGTAGGGGGACTGTGTATATAAATGTCCAAAAACCCTTTGAATTAAACCAGAAAGTCAGCACTACAGTTACATCTTGATTGTTTGATTTAAAATCCACTGTGATGATGTACAGAAGCCAAATTACATAAAAACACCCCGAAACTATCGGACTGTAGCTCTTGATTAAACTCCTAAGACCCGAACTCTTCCACGACATGCATTTTTAACTTCTCTTTGATATTTGGGCTGATTGGGACCTGATGAATGTAAAAACAAAGAATTACTAGATTTTTTTTAAACCTAATCTTTGTTTCTAAGAAAAATGAGAGCCACATATGAGGATATTTGTTTAAAATTTCGATAGAACAGTAGCAGTATAATGTCCTCGTAAGTGGATATCAGGCCCTTGCAGAGCAAAATTGAGTATTTTGGTCTAAATAACCCAAAATGAGATGTCCACATATGAGGACACCAGGTCCTAGGAGGTTAAATGCTTCTGTTATCATATCTCACAAAAACCCCTCATCTTTTTTTACCAGGTCTTTTCAATCTTAACATCTGATATTTTATTCTGTGCACAGATTGAAGAAGTGAATAAGTAAAAACACAGGAGACATCATTGCAGAGGAAAAACATCGGCTCTGTGTTGTGAAGTGGAAAAAGCTTCGGCATGGAAACCTGAATATGTGCCATGGAGGTGGATTAGTGTACCAGGGTACCATAGGGTCAGACCTTATCAAAGCAGCTCTTATCATAACGACTGTTTGATATGGCCTCAATCATTGTTGAGAAATGCTTCGGTTGCTTAGTCTTTTTCTTTTTTCTTCACACAACATTAAGGCTCACCAAGTAGTTAAACTGGAGGCCAAACTGTTTCTGTAGATAATGTTTGGGTGATCGCACTTCATGTCCACACATGACAGAGATGTGTCTATGTTCACATTCCTCACTACCCATTTGTCCATCAAACACAATGTTAGCGCTAGAACTAAGAATATTTGTAGTGATGTTGAACTATAGGAGGAATGAACAAAGACTGAGTATATCAGCTGCCAGGGCACAGTGCCCTTCATATTGGATGATGATGATGATTGCTGCTCTTGTTTTATTGTTAAAGCTCTGTGTTAGTCCTAGAGAAGCCAGACAATTTTAAAAAGTTTATTTGAAAACTACATGGAAAAAAAATGGAATCAATATGTAAAGAGAATATTGATTGTTACATATTGCAGTTTTTGCATGCCTTTATTGTATGGAGTTACCTGCTACCTGAAGATAATTACAATATTTACTTAAACTTGAATACTTTTCCTCAACTATTGTAATTTCCATGAGACACTTCTTATGTGTAATATAACATGTAACCGTGCGTTGCCTTTCACAGTTTAACACTGAGAACATTTTCCCGGTTGAAGTCAAATTCTCAGTGCAGGATTTGTTATTGTATCACATAGTAAAAGAGCTGCCATGCTGCAGAAATGCACTGGGGTCACGTAGAGATGCGGGTTGCACAACAACAACTGGTAAAGGGGAGCTGAACTTCACACTCTTGTTTGTGGCCCAGGTTTGTGGAGCAATGACAATAAAGTGACACGGTAGAAAAGGTGGGTCAAGGTGACAGATGGATAGATGGTCACTCAGACAACATGCCCCGACGTAGTCCAGCACAGCTTAGGAACACCTTCCATGCTCCATATTCCTTATCATGTTTGCATGTGTAACTTTGAAAGTTATGTAACAAAGGAAAGATTACAAAAGGATGAAGAGACACAGAGAAATGTTCTCTCTCTCTCTCTACACAAAAACATTATAGGGTACAATACATGTATTTATATATGTATATATATAAATACATGCTGCAGGGGGTTTTAATTGTACCCTATAATGTTTTTGTGACTCTGGGATGAATGGCGAGTGGTTTGTTGATTTAAAATGTGGAGCACAATGTCTGTGCTCCAGTCTATAGCTTGTAACTCGGGACAGCTTTGGGCCAAGTGTGCAACAAGCCTGCCTGTCTGCTTTTGGTTACGGCACTGAGTAAATCACCCAGAAAACCTCACGCGGAGCTTTAAAACCGACAAACGAACAAGCCAGGTTTGTTTTCGTTCAGACGCTTATTTTTTTCTCGATATCCATGAACACTTCATAATCTACCAAGCGTACTTTGGCCTTTTGGTCATAAAAGTTCTCGAAACATCCAGCTTGGCCCTCTCTGACCCGAAGAGCAACTCCTTCAAAAGCGTCACTAAGTCAGATCTAGTCTGATGATCTAAGAAACTGCTGCGGACATCATTTTTTATTCCTTTGGGTAACTATATATACCGTTTGGGTAAAGCTGCACTGCTGTATCCATATACTGTATCTCCGCTTTGCTTAAACCCACAGATGAACAGTATGCTGACACAATCTGTCTCTGTTTAAAAAAACAATTAAAAAAAAGTCTTCCCTCAACCAGAGTTCGAGTCTGTCAGTTACTGGATAGGGGCACGAGGAGCAGGATTTCTGGGAATGAAATCAGAGCTTGCTGCTAAATAGGGGTTCCCTCTTCCTTCTGGTAAATGCAACCGGGAGCGTAGGCAGCCAGCTCTTTTCCCCTGGTGGCTTTTAATATAAAGCCAGGCACATGTGCTGAGAAAATAACAGAACATGTTTATTTTATATGCTTTTATGGTTTGGGATTTGTTGACTCAGCAGTGGATGTGCATTCGAGGCAGCTGTCGAGTTGCTTCCTTCCAGTATATTTGCTTGTGTTTGATCAGTGGAGAATAATATCAGCCTTTCATCAGAAACTGGAAAGTGAAGTTAAGCAGTGTTTCTTTTTCTTTTTCTTTTGTAAGGAAAGCTGCATGTGATGAGGACATTTGTAACATTTAGGGACCCAGTCTGTGTGCTGAGGTTGAGGCAGGGTCACGGCGATTTAAGTTTCGGTGAAGCTATTTGCACGTCCAAGACACTCGTACATTCCTGCATTTCCACGTGGGCTCCTGCCCGTTCCTACAGTTAGCTAGGAATCCATACAAAGCCATCCATATGCTTTTCTCAGACTTTATTACATCACGTAAAGAAGGAAGGTGATTTCCTGGAAAGATTTCACGTTAAAGGAGTTTCCTGTCTGGCTCTGTTGCTAGCCTCCATGCACCTAATGTTTCCAAACATTGGATGCTGTTTGATTTAGATTTCCCCTTTTTTTCTATTATATAAGCACCTGAACCTCCCAACCACTTTATCAGGCTTACCTCGCTTTATCAGAGAGTAACGTGAGACAAGGCTTACATAACACATAGTCCAAGAATATTTCTGACCTCTGATCTTCAGAGCACTTAAACTATGCAATAACCGCTCCACCAAGTTACATCCTGGACTGTGACCAGACAGGACCCATGTGTCAAAGCTGGCTTAAAAGAGGGTTGTGCCCTTTGCAACTTCAAAAGCAAGACATATTCTTGGCAAATGTGATTGTAGATGATTGTGAATCATTGGGAGCCCTCTTGTTTTTAAAAAGAAGGTTTTTATTTACTTTATTAACATGTGTAAAATACACTCAGAATGTCTTTAAATAGTTAAAATGCTGTAAAAATGTAAATAAACCTGAAAGCAAAGATTTTTAAAACTCACCAACCCAAATATTTATTCACAATACAAAAAGAAAACATAAAAAAAAGCACAATTTCAAGAAAAAAATGGACATTTTTAGTTTGATGGCAACAATGTGTCTCAGAAAAGTTGGTATAGGGCCATGTTTGCTACTGTGTAGCATCCTGTAAACATCTGGAAACTGAGGAATGTTGTCCCATCCTTGCCATGTGATTTTAGCTGCTCAACAGTCCTGGGTCTGCTTCATTTCACTCCAAATGTTTTTGCTTGGTCAAAGGTCTGGACTCCAGGCAGGTCAATTCAGCACCAGGACTCTTCTACCATGAAGCCATGCTGTTGTAACAGCTTCAGTATGCAGTTTAGCATTGTTTTTCTGAAATATATTCATAGCGCCAAATCACAACAAATGTCGCCTCAAGGCGCTTCATAGATACAGAGAAAAGCCCAACAATCATATGACCCCCTATGAGCAAGCACTTTGGCGACAGTGGGAAGGAAAAACTCCCTTTTAACAGGAAGAAACCTCCAGCAGAACCAGGCTCAGGGAGGGGCGGCCATCTGCTGCGACCGGTTGGGGTGAGAGAATGGAGTATATAAAAGGCCTTCACTAAGAAAGATGTCATCTGTCGATCTAAATCCTGATTGGTCCGACCACAAAACATTTTTTCTACTTCCAGCCCATTTTCAATGAGTTTCAGCTCTGAGAAAACAGCAGACTTTCTGGATCATGTTCACATGTTTTGTCCTCATTTGCTTGGTAGAGTTTTAACCTGCGTTTGTGGATGACACAGCTAACTGTGTTCAAAGACAGCAATTTCTGCAAGTGTTCCTGTTTTCAGTGCAGTAGTATCTGAAGACCCAACGATCAAGGGCATTCATTGATTTAAAGCTTGTCCCTCACGTACAGAGATATTATATACTGGAGATGCTGAGATACTCAATGTTTTCACAATTTTTACATTGAGGAATATTATTCTAAAACTGTTCCACAATTTGCAGACACAGTTTCTTTTTGCAGATTGGTGAATCCACCTTTCAAAGATGCTCTTTTTAAAAAAATAGTAAATCATAATTCCATCCATCCATCCATTCGCTTCTCCTTTTCAGGGTCGCGGGGGGCGCTCGAGCCTATCCCAGCTGTCATAGGGCGAGAGGCGGGGTACACCCTGGACAGGTCGCCAGTCTGTCGCAGGGCCAACACACAGGAACAGACAACCATTCGCACTCACATTCACTCGCACATTCACACCTAATGGCAATTTGGATTTTCCAATTAACCTATCCCCACAAGCTGCATGTCTTTGGACGGTGGGAGGAAGCCGGAGTACCTGGAGGGAACCCACGCAAACATGGGGAGAACATGCAAACTCCACACAGAAAGACCCCGGCCTGATGTTGGAATTGAACTCAGGACCTTCTTGCTGTGCGGCAACAGTGCTAACCACCGTGCCACCGTGCTGCCCCAAATCATAATTCAATGAAGCTAATTAGTTGAAAAATATTCCTCCAGCTGTTTCTTTTTAGAACCACTTGCTTTTTTAACCCCGGTAACAGCTTTTCATCAAATTTAAAATGAGATAATATTTTTCCTAAAATAGTAAAATTACTTAGTTTAAACTTTTTATATGTTTTCTGTCTTTTATAGGGAATTAAATATTGGGTTTTTTTTAGGTTTCATGTCAAAATATTTACCCTAATTCACGGGTCCTCACTGTAAACACAGACGGAGCCCAAATGTAAATCTTATCTCCAAAAAGGAAAAAAACAGCCTGCTCTTTTAACATTTCCAGCTGTAATTATCATTCACAAGTGAAATACTTTGACGGTTTAAATAGTGTGTGCAACAAAGGTGTTTCATTACTTGTTTAGAGTAATTTGCATTTTTGTTTTAGCAAATAGTGGAAGTTTCTCTGGTAACTTTGCACTATAGGAAAACGTTCGCACATTCTGACACTTGAAAAATGTAAAATATTTATTGATTACTTATCGAGCAGCTATTCAGTGTACGGTGGATAAAGACTTTCAGATAAGGAGACAACATTAGCCACAAAAATAACTGATTATCACATGGTTGAAAAAAGTGTGGCTTTTTGTTAGCATTACTGCTGGTAGAGGCCATGAGTGCTCCACAGAGCTGCCACGTTAAGCTTGTAAACTGAAGCTTGATAAGTAAAAATAACAAAAATTGGACTGTACTCTCCCTGCAACGATTGGAGCCCTGCTACTCCATGGTCCTTCGTTACAAGTAGTGTTAGGAGTGGGATCCACGCAGCAGAGAAAGAATATGATGACGAGATGGTGAAAGAAGAAGAGTCAAGAGGAAGAACCTGATGATGGAGTAGAGATACCAGCTGACCAGGGTGCCATGGCAGCAGGTAGTCCTCAAGACACTGGTGGAGCCTTGCTGCTCGATGGCCTATAAAATTTACGTCTGAGAACTGGTTTCACTCCTGTGTTGATCTCACAGGATCGGTGTGTTGTTCACCGTACAGTGTTTGTAGTCCTGACTTATTAAGTACACCAGTGTAGGTCTGCCACAACAGAAGAAGTAGAGTAAAAGGATGTGTTTACTTTTTCAAAGTTTCGCTTTTTCCCTATCTGACAGGTGCGTGTGTGCACAGAGCAGAGAGTGCATGTGTGGCACAAAGCTCCTTGAATGTGTTTTGGCGTGTCTTTATTTTTTCCAGGTGCACTAGAGTTCACTTTAGTACTACTGTAATCAATCAAGCAGGCAACAGAGGGAGTCTGACGTCAGCAGCACGGCCGCTTGCGCAACCTCGTTCCGCGGTGCCATAGATTTTTTTCATATGGAGCAATCTGGAAAAGTAAACTTGCTCTTATCACACATTCCCTCTATCTCAGGTAGGTCCCGGTGTCCGGCTTGACTGGTCAGCTCAACCAGGTTGAATAGGCAGGTTATCTGCCACTGTGGCAGGTTGATCTTAGAGGAAAACCCAAACGTCAACTTGCAGTGTCATGTCACACACGCAACAGCTGCATCGCTTTTTTTAACCACACTGTCCAAAGTTACATGTGACGCCCTCTCTAATAATAGCAGACGCTTGGTGATCTTGTATAACACGTCTGAATGTGCTCAGTGTTAAATGAGAATAAGAAATCTCCTATGGGGGATAATAATTCACTTAGACTTTGGGGGCCCTGACAGACACAATTCATCCACTGTGACAGGCACGCTGTTATCTGTGCTCACACACAACTGATCACTGTGGCAACGTCAGTTTCCAGCCGCTTCGTACGACATCCTGTGACGTCCAAACGTGTCCCATTCACTTGAGACGAGCTCACTCCGCTGCACTGTTCATCTTCTACTCGCTGAGGCGTTTGACAACAACAGCGGCCGCTATCTGATGCCTCTTAGGATGGAAGTAATTAAGGATAAAAAAATCACAAATATCTTGAATAGAGTTTCATTTAAATTCTTTTTTTAAAATTTTTTTTTAATTTTTTTAAATTTTTTTAAAAATTTTTTTTATTTATTTATTTATTTTATTTTTTATTATTTTTTATTATTTTTTATTTATTTATTTTTATTTTATTTTTTATTTATTTTTATTTATTTTTATTTATTTTTATTTTTATTTTTTATTTTTTATTTATTTTTTATTTTTTTTCATTATTCATTGAAAAAATTATTCATTCATTTTTAGTTTCATTTATATTCTAATAATATGCACTCATGGCTGCCAGATTTCCTAGTAATGTTTGATTGTGGTTTAAAGTGGGAAATACACCTGTCTTATGTGTCATTTGTTTAAGGTGTGTTTAAATACAGGCTATCTCACCACACCTACAAGACTCACAGCCTCAGTTGCCGTAGTTCCACCAGGATGTCAAACTTGTGTGTAAACGGAGGCTACAATAACACAGAATTAACAAAAGGTGAGGTAGGAAATAAAAGCTGCTGTACAGATACAGGCGGTTTGTGTAAGATGTGCTTTTGTTCCACTGCATTAAAGTCTTTTCTTCTCATCCAGGAAAGGCTCCCCCCGCTGACACAGGGCTGTGAGGGAACCTGAGAATGTCAGGTGAACTGACATTTATCTGCCTTCATTGTTCACTCGTCGCCAAGTGTTTCACATTCAGGGGGGATGCTGGCTCCGCTCCCAGGATGCACAGCTGCCACACGGTGGGCTATTTATAGACGCATGACGCAGTTTTCTCACCTCAGTACCCGGCAAACACCCTCAGCTGAGGACGCTTCTGCCCAGATGTCGACATCACGATGTGTTAAATGAATGAGCCTGACTCCCGCTTTGACCTCTGGGAGCTTTTGTGAGGGAGGGTTATGCATCTACTTCCGGCTGTGCATCTGCTGGCAACACCCGAGTAGTGGTCGAACCCAAACACAGGTACACATACGTCTTGGGAAGACGTTTTAATGCCTGCGCGTGTTTCCAGCCATCCTGTTTTTACTGCTTCATCACTAAAAACACATTCAGGTCGATCCTGAAATGAACTTTAGTCTCTTGTAAACATTTTACAGGTGCACAAACAACCCGAGTTGACAGACAATGTGACGTGTGGGATTTTATAAATGATGATATATCTTAAAAAGAGGAAATTGCAAAACTTATTGCCTGTATTGTTCACTGACAAATTATATACCCAGAAAATCTGAGGGCCTTCACTGAGAGAGTAACGTCTGCTATTGTGCGTAATGTCTACATTTGCGTGAGGACTCTCATTAAGGGTTATTTAGCGCATTTAAACACATAATAGGCTGCATGCAAAACAGGATATACAGTTAAAGGTAACAATAATGTGGCAGTTGTCCACACCAGTAAAAAGCGGAAGAGTTTGTGGATGGTCATGACTAGCGCAGAGAGGGCATGAAAGACTGCAAATGTTCTGCTGAGATCAGTGGAATGACTCTGTATCTGTACCAAATCACATAAAAACCCAATCAGCACAGCATGGAAGGAGACTATAGTAGAAAGCAATGGAACTGAAAAGTCTAATCTAAAAAGATCATTATCTGAGTCTTTTCATAAACACCAGCACAGCCATGAGCAAATTAAATGGGCGAATGAATAAATGACTCTCATATCAAGTCTCCACTTTAAACTTTCTCTAACAGCGATAACAGCAATAAATAAATGAGCGCCGAGCAAGCAAGAACTTTGAGTGTTCACAGCCTGCTGTTAGAGTTCAAATACTAACACGCAGCCTCTGGATTTAAACAAAAAAAAAAAATAGATTGACATGTTTTATATGTCAATCTAAGTATTTTTGTTGGCTATAACAGAGGCCTGGGTGAAAGAAGACTCACAACTGTGCGAGAAGACTGTAGTATGTCAGAAACAAAATCTAAAAAATGTGTTACAGTCTTTTGCTTTGTCTTCCTCGCCTCAATAACAAGCCGGTTGCACACATAGCTGGCCTTCCTGGCATAGCTGGCTCTGCTGGAGGTTCCTTCCTTTTAAAAGGGAGTTTTTCCTTGCCACTGTCACCAAGTGCATGCTTGGTGACAGTGTTTTCTCTGTATTACTGTAGGGCCTCGACCTTATAGTATAATGCCTGGAGTTGTCAGGATTTGACCCTATATAAATAAACTTGAATTGAATTGAACTAAATTGAACTCTTAGGAATTAGGAGGGTAAGCAGCAACCAGGTGGTGCAGATTAAATGAACTCTGTTAACGGATCATCAGCAAGTGTGAGCACCTCTATAAACGCATACGTGTTCACAGCTTTCTGGTCTGGAACATTCATGTTTGCATTAACACAGTCTTCCCAGTTGTGGACGACTCAGAATAGGTCAGAGAAACCTCAAAAAATCCATAAGCTCATCTCAGACTCTACGGGCCTCAGCTAGCAAGTTAAATGTCAAAGTTCATGACAGCACAATGACAAAAAAACTAAAAAGAAATTATGGTTGTTTGGAAGGGTTGCCAGGGTGTTGGCAGGGGTGGTGGAGGGGCGATAATTTGGGCTTGTTTTGTGTCCACAGGATCTGGGCACCTTGCGGTCACTAAGTTGACCAACTCCTCTACATACCAAAGTACTCTGGAGTCAAATGTGAGGCTGATGCTGTGTCACACAGCATGGAAATGACCCTCTACTGCATGACTTTTTAATTTTTTGGGAAAAAAATATTTTTCCCTATTTTGGGGGAGCTTTAGGGTCCCTAATAATATATCAATCATAAAATTTGACACCCTGCCCCCCCCCAAACAGATATTGGTTTGTTGCTTCAAGGCAACACTGTGCGACAAGGGTAGTAAAATGCCAAGTTATTCTATAATAAGTTGTATTAGTACAACAAGGATGAACAAATAAATAAACAACAAATAAACAATGTAAACATTTCACAGAACAATAAAACACCAAAATACATCCAAGATTTGAACCTAACCCCATGCATGCGTGCACGCGCGTGCACACACACACACACACACATGCGTTGTGTTTCCATCACTTTTGGGGACATTACATTGACTTACATTAATTTCCTGGAGACCCATTGTCTCCAGGAGTCACACCACCTTCAACTCATCATTTTATTGGAAAGAGATGTGTCTGGTAGCATTATTTGAAAAAAAAAAGTATTTTTTTTTTTGAAGGGCCAGTGTAAGGCATGAAAATGTGGTTTGTTGCCTCAGGGCAACGCTATGCTGTAGAGGGTTAACCACAGCAGCAATTCCACAACAGAATGGCTGAAAAGGGAAAATATTCAAGGTGCGATTATGACCCGGTCAGATTTCAGATCTTAACCTGAATGAAATGATGTGGCAGACCTTAAGAGAAAGCAAATGTTTGCTAACCTCAATGAACTGAAGCAATGTTGTGAAGAACAGTTTGCAAAGATGATGCAAGAAACTGATAAAGTCACACAGAAAATGACTATTTTTAAGTTGCTGCTAATAAATGCGCCTCTACAAGCTGCTGAATAATGGATGTAGTTTGTCACGTATTTCCCAAATTGGGAACTGGAAGTAAGAATTTGCAACATAAAAAATCTATTTTGCGCTCCTTCTATTGTTTGTAAATTACTACTTTTTTTTTTGTTTAGACAAAGCACAAAAACAGAGCTCGAGTAAGAGCTACTAGAAGATATACAACTGCTGACAGCTAGACTCGAGGTTGTTTTAAAGGGCCACAAGCCATGAAGGAATGAGTATGAGAGTGTTTTTATCACTGCAAAGATACAAAGTTGAGTCCGCAGAGCTTCCAGGAAAATCTCAGACTTCGTTCTGTTTTTTTTATGGTTGCTCTTAAAGCTTGCATGATCATTAATTGCATGATTAATTGCACAATATAGCATACAGGAAAAACATCCTGTATGCTCTGCAAATATTTCCCCATGAAAAAATTTGAAAAGGTGAAATGCGTGTGCCGTGTTTGCACAACTGCAATCTAATCTATGACATATCACTAATAGCTGTTATTTCTAGCAGCACCGGAGCCGAAGCGATGCAGATCACAGGAGTGTTGGTTTGAAGGAAAACCCTGATGGTATGCGGGGTTGCACCGCAGATGGAGCAGAACTCACCGAGCTGTCAAGTACGTCACATGAAGGGTGTTCCCTGCGGGAGCAGGGCAGGACATCCATAATCAATGACCAAACACAGCAGCCAATCACAGGGCTCATGCTAATGAGGAGCCTTTAAACCCTCTGGACCTTTGCAGACTGACCGGATTTCAGCAGCACGCACAGAGAAAGGAGGAAACTGCAGCTCCCACTGAAACCTCCACATCTGAGAAGAAACTTTTTTCCCCCCCTCTTTCTTTCTTCCTCTCCGGTCTTTTGCTTCCAGTAATAATATCCGGATCTGCTCACACAGGAATTATCGCACTTTGAAGACACCGAGCTGAGCTGGGAGGAAGCGCTGATTCACACTCTGCTGATTTCTTTCTCGGGGTGGGGGGACTTAAAAGTTCACAACGCCATGTCTGGTGAGTCGGATCACAGTCGGCGGTTCTGCGTGCTGTCTTGGGATCAGGTGCAGCGCTTGGACTCGATCCTGGGCGAGGCTATCCCCATCCACGGCCGAGGAAACTTCCCCACGCTCTCCGTACAGCCCCGCCAGATTGTCCAGGTACCAAGAGAGAATTAAGAAAAAAATAAATAAAAAATAAATAAAATGTTTCACTTTTAGATTGACAGTTCAATTTGAGCCAAATTCATGATATTTAAATTATTAATATCAATCAGGACCTCTCCGTCAAGCAACGTCTTTTTTTTATTAAATTTAAAAAAAAAATCGTATTTTCTTCTTTCTAGTTTCATGTGAAATACTAATGGCACAATAAACTACCACAAAACAAACAGTGCTGTACTCTGTTGAACACTGGAAACCCCTCACCGTCCTCTGGTGGCCTACTGATCCATTCAGGATGTAACCCTCTCGGTTCCTTGGCTCCCTCCTTGCTTGATTGTATTTCCATAACATAGTTTTGTTTGCTTTGTTTCCTCATTCTGGGGCTAACTTTGCGTTCCCATTTGGAGCAGTGCTGTTTATTCCTTAGCAGATTACTGTGTCAAACGTTTTAAAAGTTTCCTGCATGTCTGCTTACTTCATCCTTTTGATTTGTAGCATTTAATGTTGATTTACTGGCACATAAAAAGTCAAAATGCAGCGTTGGTTTCCGTCATATTCAAACAGCAGACAGAGGGAAACCTGTTATATGCTGGCTTTAGCACGGCCCTGAACGGCTTCCACATTTCCAGCCTCTTATGCATTGTGGCTGGATCACATTTCACTTCCCCTGTGGTGTCTCTGAGTTTGTTGGCAATGCATTAAAGTGCTGAGAAAATCCCATGCTAGAGTTTCAAAATGTACATACAGCTGTTAAAGAATCCCCCCTCCCCCCTTCTGTAATTTACTCACTGACATATTCAAGATGAGCTCAGCAAACATGCGAGCCCAGGAGCTTGATGCTTGTGGTTGTGGAAAAGATGAATGCTCCATTTAACATGCAGAAAGGCCTAAATGCAGGTTTGAGACCCAGATGAGGGGACTCTCAGGCTTGCTCTGCACTCATGGAAACCCCGTAGAATGCATCTATGATTCATGTAGGGAAAGCTAATGAACCTCCTGGCAAGATGTATAGAGTAAGGCTATTTATCCTTGATGTCTTTTAACTTGATCTAGGTGAGTGCCTTTTATGCTATGCATCACACAAGGCATGAGTGAGTGTGGGGCTTTGTCTAGCTGCGGGGTTGGAGGTATAAACATGCTGTGTCCGATACAGCATCAGTACATCAATACAGCCCTGCAGGAGTAAGAGTCCTGCATCAATTAGGATAACAGCATATGCTCTGCTCAGGGTTTATGAATGAACAATACACATTTTCACATGCCCTTCATTATTATTTAAAGAAGAGAGACCAACTAGTTCAGATGGAGCTGGATTCTTCTTTCTGGAAGGATTTGATCCTAAGCCAGCAGAATAATACCTGGGCTTCCAGGGGAAGTGAGGGGATCTTAACTACTCACCTGCATCCAAGCATGTAGGAGCAGAGGAAGGAGTTCAGTGTGGGGCTGAGTGGATTTTACTCTGTGTGATCTGGCAGACCAGGTTGGTCACAGAAGAAACTAGAAACATTATCATTGCTTCTAATTGGACTTTGAACCCAATTGGAGCTTCTTTATGGCCAAACGACTGCAACGCTTCTAGGTTTCAGTTATAATTTTGTTCCTCCGCCGTGTGATGGGATGACTTGTCTTCAAGTGTTTGTCAGTCTGTAGCCTGACCCAGTATGTATAAATAGCACTATCATGTTATCTGATCACCATGGGAGGGATTGTCAACAGACACTAATCTGACAGGTTAGTGCCGGTAGGAAGATTTAGGATTGCATGTGAGGCGTAACAACTAATTTGTGTAGCAGGTTTTGCCGTTTCAGTTCCCAAAATGCCGTGACGTCAAAGTGCAGCTAACACATTTAGTCAGATAGGCACATATTTACACTCTCTTATCCTAATCATCTCTAGCGTCTGCTGTGCATATGCCTAATTAAAGTGACAAACTTCCCAAGTAGACTGACGGATAGAACAAGGAAGCTGCAGCTCTTACGACTCGACTCTTTAAATATTTCCAAATGTTTGAGAACAGAATGTTTTATGGCGCATGTGGGGTATCATTTCCCTTTGGGCATGTAAGCTGAATCAATCTTTGATGACTTATTTGAGGACTCCGACCCTTCCCTTCGCACCTAATAGTGATGATCCTTTTCAGATGTGGCTACACAAAGAGAAGACGCCTGTGTTTAAATATCGTGCTGATCACTGGAGCAAAGGAAAGGCTATTGACCCTTAATGCCAGCTATTGATTTGACTTGAGTCTTTTTAAATGCCATTTTTGATCCTATGAAGCAATTACTTTCGCCTCCTGTTCAAGGAACCTGTATGTTATTAATAAGATTGTATTTGTCTCGTCCCTGTCCAGGTTGTGCGAGCGAGGCTTGAGGAAAGAGGTGTGCATGTTAAGGATGTGAGGTTGAACGGCTCGGCTGCCAGCCACGTGCTCCATCAGGACACGGGACTGGGCTACAAGGACCTCGACCTGATCTTTGGTGTGTCGCTGAAAGATGACCAGGCCTTCCGTCTGGTGAAGGACGTCGTGCTGGACTGCCTGTTGGACTTCTTGCCAGCCGGGGTCTCTAAGGAGCGCATCACAGCACTGACCCTTAAAGAGGCCTACGTGCAGAAACTTGTGAAAGTCTGCAATGACACGGACCGCTGGAGCCTCATCTCGCTGTCCAACAACACAGGCAAGAACGTGGAGCTTAAGTTTGTGGACTCTTTACGGCGGCAGTTTGAATTCAGTGTAGACTCCTTCCAGATTTGCCTCGATTCTCTGCTCTTGTTCGACCGCTGCTCTGAGACGCCCATGTCTGAGAGCTTTCACCCCACCGTAATTGGCGAAAGCGTGTACGGTGACTTCAAAGAAGCTATGGAACATCTGTGTCAGAGGACCATAGCTACTCGCACCCCTGAAGAAATCAGAGGGGGCGGCTTGTTGAAGTACTGCCACTTGCTCGTGCGAGGCTTCAGACCCTCGTCAGAGGCGGACATGAAACAGATGCAGCGCTACATGTGCTCGCGCTTCTTCATCGACTTCCCCGACATAGGTGAGCAGCAGAGAAAGCTCGAGGCTTACCTGCAGAACCACTTCGCCGGCATGGAGCACAAGCGGTACGAGTGCCTCACGACTCTGCACGAAGTAGTGAACGAGAGCACAGTGTGTCTGATGGGCCACGAGCGGCGCCAGACGCTCAGCCTCATCTCCATGCTGGCGCTGAAGGTGCTGGCTGAGCAGAATGCTATCCCCACGGTAACCAATGTGACCTGTTACTACCAGCCAGCGCCGTATGTGCAGGACATAAACTTCAGCAACTATTATATTGCACACGTGCAGCCGCCACAGGTCGCTGCGTGCAGCGCTTCATATCAGACGTGGCTGCCCTGCAGTTGAGCTGGTGTCAGGGCGCGGAGGTCACCGTGTCTCCACTGCATCGCTCTGTCCAGGATGTGGACTGAAAACAATCAATAAAGAAACCCATTTGCCAAATGTGACTTTATAAAAACAACCCTGTACTGCTGTACATCTGATTGAGCCGACAAGTTTTTTTTTTCCCACTTGTTTTCTCTTGCAAGAGAAAAGAGTCTGTAAGATTGCTGGTCATTTCTGAGATGTAGCGATAATATCTTTAAGTATTAAAAAAAATCAACTTTGTCAGGTGTGCATTTTTGAGGAAGCAGACAATGAAGCTGGTGGTGTTTTCATACCCTGGCTTTTATTTTGTTTTATTTTTTTTAAATTGCATACGGACCAAAGATATGTGGTTTTTCTTTTTTTTGTTCTTTGTTCTGAAAGGGAATGTAATCACACTTCCAAGTGCCTTAAAAAAAAACAACCAAAAAAACCCCACAATGTTCTGAAAACATCTGTAAAGTGAGAATTGTGCATCCAGTGTTTTCTAGATTACTGTTTCTCTTTTCAAGAACAGAAGCATTCGTTTTTGAGGTTCCCCCCCCCCCCCTCCTTTTGTATTGTGGTTATTTTCTGCTGGCCTGTAATGATTGTTGATATTTTAATCTTTGGTTTTTAGGACTGCAGTTGGTTCCAACTGGTCATTGTCTGAGCTGCTTCAAAATTCACACAGTTGAGTTTTTATATTGTTACGTGTCCACAATAAACGATGTGCTTTGGCCAAGACGTGACACACACAGTGACTCCAAAGTCTGTCCTCTTTTCCTCTCGGTGTTTGGTCCCACGCTTAATAAACTGATGAGTTGGTTCGTTTGCAGTAACCAGGACCATTGAAATGCATACACTGTTGGCCGGAGTCACTTACATTTGTTAAACTGGGGCTGAGGATCCATTACAATCTGAGGACATGAACCATAAGGAGGCTTTTCTAAAGCACAATGGCTGCTCTCTGTGATACTAAAGCTTTATAACAAAGGCTGGCTTGTTCTCCCAACCCATGTTACTGCTGGAAACGCAGCCCAGTTTGCTTGACTGATACTATATCCATGTCATTTTGTCTGAGTCAAAATCAAAAATCCTTAAACACATAGGTCTTTCTTTTTTTAAACACTGAGTGACTGAGCCCGTATGGATTCATAGCAGACCACAGATCTTCTTATTTGGGCCAATAATTACATCTGCTCAGAAAACTGAGAACAAAAAACATCATTTTTGCCATATGTGACTCTCTCACACATGTTCTTGTTTTTTAAACAGAACTACTCACGCTGATGCTGAAAGGCAGAATTAGACATGTGGTATTATTAAAGCGATGCACAGCCCTGTCTTTGCATAAATCTGTTAAATGCAGGGTATTGGTCTTGGTCACAGAGTCAGGTCGCTGTGGAGTAACAGTGCTGGAGCCAAGATAAAGTACAGTTAGCCTGATCATTTTTGCAATATGAAATTATTTTACTTATCCTCTTTCACACATGGCCAGAATAGCCTGTTTAGAGACTGTGGACTCCCAGTGCCTTCAAATCCTTAGAAAGGCTTGCAGTTCTTTTCCACTCTGCATTTAATCATTAGTTATTTATCTCTAAATCTTTTTTTTTTTGGTACCGTCTTCCTTCCATCATCCCAAACTGGTTGCGGTAGAGGTTATCACCCACTGGTTTGTGGTCTTGCAGCTATGGTGGTCCTGAGAGGTCAAACACTCCATCTTAATAAAAAACTGACCAATAGAAAAATGGAACAGAAGTGTTTCTGGGGGCACAATAAGGTGATGGAGCAGCTGCAGAGGTAGAAACCAAAACATGCAAAAGATAACACTGAAAAAGAAGTGTAAGATTCATCGCTGTTGTGACCGAGAAAAAGACACAGGTAGTGTGTGTTTTAATCACATGATTCATTTAATCGTCTACATACATCTTTGCTTTTAGCCACTTACTGTTCTGCGCTCTTCCACCTCCAACATCCTTTTTTTGGGTCTATTTTTGTTTCGTTTTGTTTTCTTTTGAGCTGTCAGGGCCACCATACCCATCTCTCTTTCTTAAACGCAAGAAATGACAAATGAGAAGTTAGAAACCGACTCTCGGTCACAATGCAGAAAAATCAGTTTAATGGTACATTTGACTCTAAAATATCATTTTCCACAATATATATATATTTTTTAGCTCCGAGTGACTTGAGCGTAAAATCACTTACAAAATATTTCCTGGTGTAATAAAGTTTGACATTTAGGGGTTAAAAAAGTCTCCTTATTTAAAATGATGATGCTACTTAAAGGACAAAATATAACATTAAAGTTTCTCACAGATCTGATCTGTGTATAGTTAAACACCGCCAACCAGATCTCTTCCTGTTAAACGGGAGTTTTTCCTTCTCACTGTTGACAAGTGCTCGCTCAGAGGTGGTCGTCTGATTGTTGGGGTTTCTCTCTATTATTGTAAGGTCTTTACCTTACAATGTCACGCACCTTGACTGTTGTTGTGACTATATAAATAAAAGGGAATTTAATTGAATTCAGTCATTTTACAATAAGGGCAGGGATAATACAGTCACGTTTCCTTGATTTTCATTGGTAGACGAAGCATTTAAGAGTTGAGTAAGAGATGAAGGTTACAGGGGAAACATGATGTTATGGTTCGCACTATGCCTCAATGCAAAAAGACCCTGGGTTTGAATGCACCAGTCTGCTGAAAGCTTTGTGTGTGGAATTTGCATATAGGTAGTCCAGCTTCATCCCACACTGAAGACATGCATGTCAGGTTGCCTGTGGTCCTTGTTAGCCCTGCAACAGACTGACTCCAGTGCAGCCGCCACCCTGAATAGAATAAGTGTTTACCATCGCAGGTTGCGAGAGGGTTGCGTCCTCTTAAAGGTACACATAAAAACCTACACTCTTCATTCATTGTCTTTTCTGCATTCAACCCTGAACATGATCATCTTTTCTTACGCTCTATAAAATGAGAGCTTCAGGAAAATTGAAATTTAAGAGCCACAGAGTTACATTGGGTGTAAATAGCAACAAGCTTACTGGAAATGATTTCTTGCTGGTTTGAACCCCTCTCCAATGACAATCCCCATTAATCTGTCATGATCACTGGCCCTGCTTGCTCTGGAACACTGTGTGCTCTCTTTTCTTTTTTTTCTTTTTTTTTTACCCGCGAGTGATTCACCACACGTCCCAAAGTGTGCGTTCATTTCCCATTCCTATAATGTTTGCACACTAGTCAAGCGGCAACACAATCGTTTCAGTGGTTCTAAGGTCAACATTAATCCTTGTGTGAAGATATTGTCAATGGCTTCTAGCTAAAATTCTGACCTGTTATGGTATTATCATATGAAACA
This sequence comes from Neolamprologus brichardi, assembly GCF_056152115.1. Taxonomy (NCBI): domain Eukaryota; kingdom Metazoa; phylum Chordata; class Actinopteri; order Cichliformes; family Cichlidae; genus Neolamprologus; species Neolamprologus brichardi. The sequence continues at coordinate 3,583,500 of NC_142114.1, read as the reverse complement.
TTAGGATTCAAAGAAAGGAAAAGTGAGCTACGTTGCTGATAGACTTATAATAATAGTGGCAGTAGTTGAAATGAAACATTTTATCATAGAGATAACAAAGCAATTTCTGTGAGAGATTTAATTCAGGCTTTAATTAGGAGTTTGTGTGCGGGCTGAGGTTCTGCGCACGCCTGTGCGAAACCAGGGTGAGGACAGGACAGAGACGCAGTAATGACAGAGATTTCGCAAATTTCTTGCCACAACACAAATCAAACTCACCCTGTCCTGGTATGTGTGCTATTATCTCGCCCAAGAAAGGGTTTATTCGCCCAAGGGAGCGATTATGAAGTCCCACTAACCCATTATCCGCAGGAAGTTTCTCACTCTGTACCTCTTTCTGTTGTTGTTGTGTACTTTTCCCTTCATGTTAGCTCTCTGATGCAAAACAAAAATTTAAGAGCGGATCACACTGACCTGACTCAGGGATGTGGATATGTTTTAAATTAGGCTGTACTTGGGGAGCACATGACTCTGTGGATGTGACATCATCCTCAGGGTGCAAAAGGGAAACACATGTCTCGGTTGAACTGGATGATTGGAGCACACTGACAGTGCAGCTTCAGCTGGTGGAGATATGTGTTGCGGTCTGTGTGTTGCTGGTTGCTGGGGTACAGTGCTGAGAAATCCATGAGCTCAACAAAAGTTCTGCACGAGGCGAATTTGTCCGAGCGGCTCTGATCTCTGCATCCCGTTTAATGCACTTTAAAGTGTCACCCGGTTAGGACTTTAAGCATGTTGCTACCAAAATGACAAGTTTCAGAGGGGTGGTTTACTCTCTGCTTAGAAAGTGTTTTATGAGCATATTTCAGAAAAGTCGGGATGCTGTGTAAAGTGTAAATAAAAACAGAATGTACTTTCAAATCTCATAAAGACCCCGTATTATATTCACAGCAGAACATAGAAGGCACATCAAATGTTTGAGCTGAGAAAATGTATCACATTAAGAAAAATACTAGCTCATTTTCTATTTGATGGCAGCCACATGTAACAAAAAGTTAGGACATTATCATGGTACATCTGTGTCAGTAAACATCTGGGAACTGAGGAGAACAGCTGGTGGACGTCTGGAGAGAAATGCCGCTCCATTCTGGTCCTATAAAAGATTCTTAGCTGCTCAACAGTGCTGGGTCTGCTTTCTCACGTTTTTCATCTCCATTGTTTTTTATTGGGTAAAAGTTGTCAACTGCAGGCCAGTTCAGCACCCTGACTCCTCTAACATGAAGCCATGCTGTTGCAATAAATGCAATACGTGATTAAGCATTATCTTGCTAAAATATGCAAGGCCATACCTGAAAAAGACACAGCCTGGATAAGAAACCTGTATTTGCCTTTCAGCATTGATGGTGCCTCTTCAGATGTGCAAGCTGTCAGCTCCATCGGCACTGACGCACCCCAATACCTTCAGAGATTGAGTCGTTTAAAGTGAGCGCTGATAAAAAGCTGGTTGGTCCTTCTGCTCTGTAGTCCAGATGACACGGCATCTGTGCTTTCCAAAAATAACGACAGATTTTGATTCATCCGACCACAGAACAGTTTCCTGCTTTGCCTCAGTCCATTTTAAAGCTAATGAGCTAATGAGCTAATGAGCTACGTAGCAGAAACGCCAGCATTTCTGGATCATGTTCACATACAGCTTCTTTGAAATGGCAGAGCTTTAATCTGCATTTGTGGATGGCACGGGGTTCACAGGAAGTTATCTTCCATGCAGTGATTTACATCACAGAATCACTGCTGTTTATAACGCGGTGCTGCCAGGCGGCCCCAAGGCTGATGTTTGACATTATCCCTACGGCGCAGCGATTTCTCCAGATTCTCTGAGTCTTTTGATGATATTTGAATGCAGATGATTATATATTCATTCTTGACAATTTTTTGTCGTTGAACGTTATTTTGAAATTGTTCCACATTTTAAAGCTGTAATCTTTTCTTTTTACAGATCTGCCCATCTTTACTTCTGAGAAACTCTCTCTAAGAGTAACCTAATCAGCTGCATAATGTTCCTCCAGCTGTTTCTTTTATTTGTTGCCCTCATCCTTTGGGGGTTTTTTTTGACATGTTGCTGGCATCAAAATCAAAATGAGCTAATATTTTTCATGAAATAGTTTAAACATTTCAAATGTTTTATGGTCTAATGTGAATGAAATATGGGGTCATTAGCAAATCTCTTCTTTTTATTTTCATTTTACACAGCGTTCCAACTTTTTTGTGTGTGGATTTAGTTTCTTTTTTAGATTTTATGCCAGAATGAATGAATAAATAAATAAATTAATAAATAGCAAGCTTGCAATTATTAAGTTACCAGATCTGGAAAACACAAGGTTTTCACAATAAGAAGATGAAGAAATGACAGTCTGCCCTGAGTATTTATTGATTTCTTTTATTTATTGATTTCTTTTAGCCCAGACTAAAGTTTTTCACAGCGTACTAGGTATCCTTAATAACTTCAAATCGCTCTTAAACTCCCCAACACATTTCGAAGGAGAGAAGCAAGATGTGGATTCAGGACACTACTTCGACCAAAGCTGTGAATCATCAGAGTGGCCTGAACGATCGTGTACATCTGTATGTGCATTCGTTTAGAGGGTGATGTCATTATGGGCTGGTGGAACAAACTAGAAAAGCCAATGCAGAGTTTAAAGTGAACAGTCTGGGTTAGCTGGCTAAAGGAAGGGGTAATCTGAAGGAGCGTGTTGAGGTACAAAGATAGCTCACAGGAGAGGAATAGACTCTATGATTTCACCTCAGGGTTCAGGGAGCATGAGTTGTCACCACAGCTGCTGGAGAGGCAGAAGTGTGAGAGACACTCACACACACAGGGGGAGGCAGCCCTGAGCATTCCTGGCATTACAGCCCACTGACAAACAATCCTAACTTTATCCAGTGAGCCGGTCCAACTGAATGGCTGCAGTGTGTAGAGTTTACCCACTGAGAGGGCCACTCTGTCCCCATCCGAACATTATGATGTCTCAGGTGGGACTGTCAACTCATTTTATTATCAGCAATTGATAAGCATTTAGTCAGCTAAATTACTACAATTTAATTTTTGCAAATAAATCTCCCGTGTCCTGAGATTTAGTGCATAAATCTCTTTAAAGATTTATGCACTAAAGCACATTCATAAATCCTAAGAGAAACAAATAAGCACATGGCTGTGTCTATAAAAATAATATTATAATAAAAAAAAGTTCTGTCAGCACGATTTTAAAAGATTTGAAAGCAAACGTTACCACTTGTTTCATTCAGCTATAAAAATGATTTTATGAGAACACAACGACACAAAGCTATTTTGCAACCACACGCCCAGTCACGCACACGAAAAAATCCACACTACAAGGATGCTGCATAATTTATACTGTTGTTGGGATAAAATGTTACATGTTACTAGTAAAATAAGCAAATACTGTAAGATTATCTGCATTTTTTTACTAATATTTGGAATATTATATTTGGAACAAAGGGTCAGAAGGCCAAAGACTACACACAAAAAAAAGATCAAAAAGATCAAAAAAGTGATCTCACAGGACCTCGCACTGAGGAGTGGTGATTTGAATCATCCTGCAACAGGCTACAAAGTAGTGCAGAAATAGTTCAGATGAAATCAGTGTTTCACAACGAACTGTGATGTGCAAAAAGACAAAACTTTTGCAGGGTTTTGGTAATATTTACCCGCTTCAGTAGCTCATCTTTGAACCATCATCAATGTCCCATTTCCTCTACCTTTTATAAGTATGCACCACCTGCTGCTCTTACTGGACTAAAAAGGATGACACATTTGTTGTAATTCGAGTTATGGCTGATACTTAATGGCACAGGATCATTGATGTGTTTGTCACAGCCAACTTTCAAACCTGACAGTTTTTTTAAGCAGAGGTAAAAATGTTAATTTTGTGATTTTCTCCGCCCCGTGCTAGTCATCTTTGGTCCGTTCAGTCTTACTGGATGAATTTGGAGGCTTTTTAAGATGGAAATGTTCAGCCTGGGAAAAGGTCTATAATCTCAGAAATAATATTAATTTTGACAACTACTATTTAAAAGCAACTGGGCGAACTTCCATCTTCTGTGGAAGTTGACATGATTAGATCAACAGCTCTAGACGAGCCACCAAATGGCGCTTGTGGTGGCAGTTTTTCTAAAATTTATATTTCCAAGATTTTTCACGTGAGAGCCCATCAAGAAAGCTCCTTTCACTGGTGTCCCCCTTCCCGCATTCCCAAAGCAGGACAGGAAGTGAAATGTTGACAAAGGGGCTTCGTCGCACTCTTCATCAACGCTAGCCGAACATCCTCGCAGGAGGGGGTTTCCAGGAGGAGAGGCGGGTGACACATGCGTACCTGGGTCCAAACTGTTGTGTATTTGTTTACCCACAGCCCAATAAAAGTCATTGTTCCACATTTCAAGTTTTCCACGTCTCAAAGCAGCTCTGTATTCCCAACCACCGCCGCTGTCTGGCTGCTCAACCCCCACAATCTGCCTCCTGCTGCGAGTGGCTGGAGTTTTTTGGCTACCAGTTTGCTGAGCACATCAGGCTGATCTGGTTATAATAATTCCATGGCTTTGTGTTGATATTAATGTGAGCAAAATCATTAAACGCTCCACGTCTTGGTGTTGCTCCAAGGTCATTGGAGAACGTCTGAGGATGGCAGTTTCCCCACTCAAAACCAACATTTCTATCAAACTGCGTTTCTTCTCCATCTAAAGCTGAGATCAGATGGAAAAACGAGGCCTCGTCAAAACACATGAATCAGACATTTATTTTGGCAATGCGCATTTTACTTTTACTTTTTTTTTGTTCCAACCATGTCCATCTGTAACACGGATCAACGTCAGTATCGGGACTCTCAAATAAATCATTTCAGTTTAAAAAAAGCTTTTTTAAATCGTAAGTTTTCTTTGATTTGACATGTGAATGACAATGTTTTGAAATCTAGTGGAACATTGGTTTTCACTGATTTAGATCAGATTTGGAAACGTCGCTTGACAAACCGTATTTCTTTCAATTAAAAAATAAAACTCAATCCATCTTCACTATCTTCACTTATCCGAGTATAAATTTCATAAATGGCAGAGGCTGTCAGAGGAAGAAATGATTCCAGATGCATTTAAGAAATCACACAATTCACTTGGATTAATTTTAAGAAAACAATATGAAATGAGTTTGAATGAGACATTTAATGCTGAGAAATCTGTTCCTGGTGACACAAAGATGACTCCCAAGATAAAACTTTTCTGGTCCCTGGGATGAACACGACGGATTTTCCATTTTATTACTTGAACGCCTTTCGAAACATCCAGCCACACTTGTTAAACAGTCAAAGGGGAGTGAGTTATGAGCATGTAATAGCCGTTGTGTGTTCCAGCTGTTTTGTTGATAATTTTAATTCTTGTACTGTCGAGCAATTTTTATAGTGAGATATAAAACTGAGCAGTTCTCTTTCTCATGAAATCATTTTGTCTCGCCACCAAAAAGGTTTAAAGTTCATTGTTAAAAGCTGTGACATGAGCGGGAGAACCCCAAGAAAAATAACTATTCGAAAACATAATTTTCCTTTATGCCACAGAGTCTGTAACTCATCATTAGCTGCTTTTTCAAATACCCAGCTGACACAGTGTTTCAAGAGGATAAGAGGATTTAATATTTGAGTTATCCAGTATGCTCTGTTGACTTTGGTCAGTCTGTTGAGTGCTTTGGACGCTGTGTTTTCCAGTGCTTAGATATTTATCTCCCTGGCAGGAAGTGAAGACCAGAACACATAGATATGAAAACAACTTTCTTCATTCATTGGTATCAGACTCATTGGATACAAGACTGTAGAGACTAATACCATCAGATCTGGACAAAGTAAGGACAGGGGGCACATGAGGATTCAGTCGTGCTTTCGCTGGATATTAGGCTATTAGCATGTCCAGCATTGCTGTTTTCCCCCCAGATGGCTTTATGTTAATGGCTCTCCTCCACAGTATGTTGTTTGTTCTATCTCTCTCCCATCACCCCCAGCAGGTTGCAGCACAGGGGTCGGCAACCTTTCTGATGATGAGTGCCATCTAAACACCTTCGACTTCCTCAGAAGTCAATGTGCCATATGATTGCATTAGCAATAAATTTCATAACGCTCTATAGTAACAGTAACACACTATATAGAACCACTTTGTAGAATTATTTGTTCGCAGATGTTGGCAGCTATCAGCGAATAGGTATCAGTTATTTTGAAACCAAAAAAAGACACTTTTTATCCATAACAGCAAATGAACTGTACAACAGAAAATGCAAATGATATTTATGGTCTCCTCACAACAATGAGAAGAAAAATAAACTGGGCCAATATGGCATGTTTGTTAATACAGAGACACACATGTTAATGTGATCTTAGATTAATTCGCTGCGTGTCGTGCCCAGGGCTAGACTGGGACCAAAAAAATCAGCCCGGGCATTTTGACTAGAGACCGGCCCACCAGGTATTAAAGCCATAAAGCCTTTGAATGAAAACAAACACTGTTGTGACAGTGATGTACAGTCTTGTTGGTATATGTATGATTTCTATGCATTTTACATAATAAAAGCTTTGGTTGTAAGATTCAGATAATTATTTAATGAAAGCGACACATTTTAAATAAGAATAAGAAAGAAAAGTATTTCTTTGTGCCCCCCTCTCCCTGTTAATGCCCTACCTGGCCCCCTGGCAAAACCTTGCTAGACCCGCCCCTGCACAGTTACCAGCTGTCAGTTACGTACAAAAGGATCTTGGTGTTATTTGTCTCTCAGAAACAGTTCATAACTTCCCTTCAAGTCATTTATGTCACCAAAAGGGTAAACCTGTTTCTCCATCACAGCTCTGATGATTCAGTAAGGACATCTCCTGGATCATCTTCATGTTTCCCTCTCATCAGACATCCAAACCGATACCTGTCTTCCTTCTCTCACCCCAACCGGTCGCAGCAGATGGCCGCCCCTCCCTGAGCCTGGTTCTGCTGGAGGTTTCTTCCTGTTAAAAGGGAGTTTTTCCTTCCCACTGTCACCAAAGTGCTGCTCATAGGGGGTCATATGATTGTTGGGTTTTTCTCTGTATCTATGAAGCGCCTTGAGGCGACTTTTGTTGGGATTTGGTGCTGTATAAATAAAATTGAATAAAATTAAATTGAATATCATGACCAGCAGCTTTTACAGCTGTGGCTCCAACATCAGCTGATACTAGAAATTAATATTAAATAAATTTTAACAACAGCTGATCAAGCTTAAACGTGCTGCTGTTGTTTAGAGCAACATCCGCTGGTTTCCTCTTTCTGGCGCAAAGTGGGCGATAAACAAACACGAGAGAAAAGCCGATCAGCTGATCATTGATCAGTTTCATGACTGAAGTAGAAACGGGAGAGGGAGGGGGGAGAATGAAAGAAGAAGAGGCAGCTGACAGCGTAACAACAGAAAAACTCCAGCTTTGTGTCTTTTTCCATTCTAGCTGAAGTCCGGGACAAACTGTGTTCCTTTGCGGCTCAATATTTTCTCTGAATGCGGGACAGTTCCATTTTTTACGGGACAGTTGGCAACTCTACTAACTTATGAATAAAATAAAGTTCACTATCAGTAACATCATAGCACCCACCCAGCTGTAAACTCCGTCATGCTAGCTAGTACGCAGTACGAGTTATTGTAACTGACGGTAAAAAATCAGCACAACGAAAATAAACTCCACCTAAACTCGGTTTATATCTGACCCAGATAGACTGCAGGTCATAACTTCTTACCTGAAGTTCAGTTCACCTGACACTCGGACCGGCAGCCACCTCGGGTCTCTGCTCCACCTGCCTCCCCTTTCCCTCATCCACCTGCTGACCTCTGTGGAAGCTCCGCGATAGCCACCACCAAACAACTGAACAAGTTATTTTTACACATGTGCCAGCATCTGGCCAATGCACCACCTTTCGTTGTTTATACCGTTACACACACACATACACACACACAAAAAAACATCGGCCCATAAAAACGAAAAATCACCATCGGCCCACCGGGGAAACCCGCTATGCCGGATGGCCAGTCCAGCTATGGTCGTGCCATCACTTAACCCTTCGCGTGCCAGCTGTGGCACGCGTGCCCAGGGTTGCTGACCCCTGTTGCAGCAGATGGCCATCCCTCCCTGAGCCTGGTTCTGCCTGAGGTTTCTTCCAGTTGAAAGGGTTTTTTTCCTTCCCACTGTCACCAAGTGCTTGCTCATAGGGGGTAATCTGATTGATGGGGTTTTCTCTGTATTATTGTAGGGTCTTTACTTTATAATATAAAGTGCCTTAAAGAAGCTGTTCTTGTGATTTGCCAGCATATAATATTGAATTGAACTTGCCTAAACTGAATTGACAGAAAAAAGACCTTTCTGATTGTACCATCTGCTACTTCCTCCTTTGTTGTGCACCAAGTTCCCTTAGAACCCTGTTAATTTGCTATCTACATGTTTCTGTGAGCCAACTATAGAAGCTATAGAAAGTTCAGTAAATGCATCACTGACTACCTGATAGATGGGCCGCAGTATAAGTCTGACTTGGCGATGGGTGCACAGGAGATCCACAAGAAACTGTCTCCATTTCTGTCCACCTCGTACACCTTAGACCATGCCAGCTATAGAAATGCTAAATTAGATGATTTTGCAGTGGATGGATGTATCAGTGATGCACTGGTGGATGATTTTGTGGAGTTGTTTGGGAGGAATCTACTGCTTCTGAATGTGAGTAAAACCCGAGAGATGGAAGAAGGAAGAGGATAGTCGCAAAGCTCATGTCTGTTGTGGGAAAGGATGCAGTGGAGTGCAGCTACCTGGGTCCTCTGAACTGGAATACAAACACAGGGGGTGCAAAATGAAAACAACGAGGGAAGAGCAGGACTTTAAACTTTAAAGCAACTTAAATGTTTGTTGCAGTTCAAACATTGAATCCTTACTGGTACAAATAACTGACCTGAAATGAGGTTTGTCCACCAGTTAGTGGCGAAACTGATGTGATTCTCCTACAATTTATTTTTGTTTTCATTGTATTTAACAGTCTTCTCTTAAACAGACAAGTAACAAATAACTACATTTACATGAAAGTTTTCAACGTCATTTAAAGGGCGAGTAACACAGCCCTGCTAAAGCACGCTGTAGCAGACTTATGGTATCCTTTGGCCTTCAGCCAAGTGATGTAACCCCATAACCCGATTTCCCCAGCTCTGCAGACACAGATACATTAATGGTTTGATTGGATAACATTGCTTTTCCTTGTCTTAATAATCTTTTTGTTTTCCTGTTGCTTCACTGTGTCCTCCTGTGTCCTCCTGAGGACAAACAGATATCCTGTATCTGTCTTCATCTATCTATCTATCTATCTATCTATCTATCTATCTATCTATCTATCTATCTATCTATCTATCTATCTATCTATCTATCTATATATATATATATGATGGCTTGAATGAGCCTATGAGGCTTAAAGTTAGCTTAACCCAGGTTAACCTTGGGGTGATCTCTAAGGCCATTAGGAGGATATTTTTTTCCTCAATAGAAGTTCATTGGACAAAATTCCTTTTCCTCTGGGCAGCTGAGTCTCATGTGGAAACAGTAAATCCACCACAGACTTGAAATAAGCTAAGCCAAAAGATGTTTGGATAACTAAGCTCATTTTCTTCATCTTTTTCTTTTCCATATCATATCCTGATTTTCTTGCTTTTGGATGTTAGTTTTTGTCCTGTTAGTTTTTTCTCTCCACAAAGCAGTGGAGAGAAGAAGTTCACGTTAAATAGTCAGTGTAGAAAATATACTGTGACATGTCAGTATGCTGCATTTGCTAAGCTACCGTGTAACGTTTCAATTAAGAAGACAGAGAAAAAAAGTTTTAAAACAGTTTTCATTTTAAGACAAAGCAACCTGGCAGATGAAGCAATGAAGCTAAAAGAACAAACAACGTAATAAGAGACCAGATGAACCCCCAAAGAGAGAAAAAAACCTCTCATACCCTGAGAGCAAATATACAAAGTTTAAGGGGTAATTGGTTTAAATAATGTTGTCACAACTGTTAATGATATCATTAGTCAGTGTTTTGTTTCAGCCAGTCTCAGAGTGAGGCTCTTCATTATCTTTTGATCAAATGTTTTTTTTCATAATTTTCACACATCTTTCCCCCCAGTTAAGCACGAACGGCCTACTGACTAAACCACTGTCTTTTTTTGGGTTGCTTTTAGTCATTTTTGCACTTTCCTTAACGCTTGGAGAATCTGTTTCACAAACATGCAGGAGCACAAAGTTCTTGCTATAGCAGCTTCTTTCCATGCAGCAGATCCTGAAGATCCATTAGGGTTAAGTAATTGCAGACTCAACTCTTCTGGACATTATGTATGATTTTCCAAAGGTTTACCTGTTTAATGTCAGTTAGCAGGTACTCACTCTGACCTGCTAACTGACATCAAAGAATACATGTGGATTTCTGTAAATGGGCATATTCAGTAAGAGAGCACATGTATGCAAGCTGTGTCAGAAAATTGATTCTTCTTGTTCTTCTGGCTATTATTCAATTTCAATTCAGTTTTAAATATATAGTAACAAATCACAACAGCAGTTGTCACTAGGCGCTTTATATTGTATGACAAAGACTGTACAATATTACAGAGAAGACAGAACCAACCCCAACAATCAGATAACACCCTTATGAGCAAGTGCTTTGGCGACAGTGGGAAGGAAAAACCCCCTTTCCAACAGAACCCAGCTCAGGAAAGACAGCCATCTGCTGTGACTGGTTGTGGGTGAGACGAAGAAGACAAGACAAATGCTCTGGAAGATGAAGAGGTAATGATGATGAGGGACATGACAGCAGATGACCTGCTCCCTCTCATCTTAACCCTCGCATCCTCTTCACTCATACCAACATCCATGAACTTTCTCTGTGGTCCTGTTTTCCCTCCTACCTGGCAGCTTTAGCTTCAGCTATGGCAGCGATGAAGCCACAGACCCCCCCCCCCCCCCCCCCCTCGTGGCTTCATAAACCAGTGTGCTCTTATTGCCTGTCCTAAGCCTGAATAAATGGGGAAGGTTGTGTCAGGAAGGGCACCCGGAGTAAAATCATCGCCAAATAAAAACATCAGCTGCTTGATTAGGCTGCTGGAAAAAACGACATCCTCTCTCAGATCTGTTAACTGTCAGTCACAAATGAGGAAGTCCAGTCCAGACATCAGCAACTGCACTCATGTTATGGGAAACTTTTTAAAAATTTGTATCTAGTTGCATTAATCAGCTGATAAAGGTCTGCCTTACAGCTCTGCTGATAACTTACGCTACGATGTTTAAACAAAGCCAGATGTGCTATTGTGTATAGCAGGAAGAGATACTACACAAAGTTTCCATTCCAGCTTCTCTTAAAACACAGTAGAAGGAGAGTTCAACAGAAAGCTCGGCAATAGCTGCAAATACAGAGGAAAGGTGTAATCGATTTTGTAGCTTTAGAAATATGGTGCAGTAACTGGATTAGTGAGCATTTGAAAAGGAAATGAGACTAAGAAGGGATTTACACACTAACACAATTCAGCCTGCTAGCATGCGAACTCAGCTTTGTCAGTTTCACAGGTTCATCTAAAGGGCTCATGCACTGGGATGTTTGCAAACAGCCAGGTTCTCCAGCACAGAGAGCGGGGATCGAATCCCACCCTCCCATCCAAAAACTGCAGCATCCGTCTAAGCTGCGCTTCCATTCACGACTAACTGATTTGTTTCTGTGTTTTGAAGGACTTTCCCCATCCCTCTTTCAGTCTACAGTGAGAGGCTTTCTGAACTTGTTTGTCAGCATAAAGCAGAAGCTCAAACACAAACGAGAAAGAGCTCAGAGATCAAATCGCAGCCTTTGGAAGAACCACAGGATCTTTTTGCAGACACACTATACAAATGACTCAGTGTCTGTCCAGAGTGCCAGTGTGTAATTGATGGTTCTGGATAAGTTATAGTACATATTTTACATATCCCTTTCCAGTTTTTTTTCTGTCTTTGAAGGCATATTTGGAGTATTGACCCTACTTCAATTGCAGACTGAAAGATTTCTTTATAATCTGCACATAAAATAATGCTACATTTTGTTCTCAGAAATTGGGTCAGTCATCTCCTTCTCCTTCTAGTTTATTCACTCATTTGGTTATTTTGGCTGGATTGTGTCTAGCAGTGGCACCACCAGTTATTTTGGTCAAAGGTAGCCTGAAACTGCGGCACCTGCCAAAATAGTGTTGGATATGGCAGATTTGGTGTGTGTGTGTGTGGCGGTAAATAGAGACTTACACACAGCTGAAGGTACAAGGATGTTCTTAAAGTCTTTGGGTGGTCCAACCTCTCAGGGAGCTCGAGCCTACTCTTTGCGAGTGCCGCCACTGAACACTGGTCATTATTAACAGACAAACCAGCCCCACCAGCCTGGGATTACCTTCCAGCCAACTGCAGATGTGAACGCCTAAACATTTCTGCTACTTTGTTTTGACATGCTCTATTATAGGTTCTGCATCCTACAGCAGATCCAGAAAAAAAATTGACAGCTAAATGAAATCATTCATTTTCTGGTCTGATGTCATCCAAAAATTGCCATAATTGCCCAGGCCTGGCGTCTCTGGTCTGTGACTGGCAAAGACACCAGTGCTGGGCGAGGTGCACGGAGAGGAAAGCAGACTGTTGGATGTTCCCTGTTGGATCTGTGGTGACTCTTTGTCTATTTAAACTCAAGTGCAGTTATACTCTGCACTTTCTTCCATCTGCTCGAAAACTGACATCTCACTTGGGTGGGTGGGGGTTCCAACGTGTACCTAAGCCTAAGGGATGTAATCTCTCCAGTGTGTCCTGCATCTGCTCCAGGGCGAAAAACCCCCCATCCCTAAACGCAGTCAGTAACAACTCCACAACTGGAAGACTAAGCTGAACAACACAGGGCCCTATGGATAAGAATAACTCTCCTCACCTGGCCACAGTTTTCATTTTTGCTTCCACCACATTGAAAACTGTACATTAGAAGCTTGATTAAAGGCTCACAACAACAAACCAGAAACCACTTTTGGTAAATATTGTCAGATTTAACCCAGAACAAAATTTCCCTCATATCAAATTTTGAAATACAGATCTATTTAGAATATATAAGTACGTTGATGAGAAGAAAGGGTGCATTTACTGGGTTTTGGAGAAAAATGTCTTCTTTTGAACAACACAATGTTCTTTTTTTACGTAAGACATGAAAATATGGCAGGCATACCAATTTCATTATATTTTATTAAGAGGGGAAATGAAAAGCACATTCTGGAGCTGCTGGCATTTATTATATGACCACATATAACCACTAAAGCCATTTAACACTATCCTCATTCATGTATCATAATTGTTAATTTAATATTCATCAACACTTAGAGCGCAAACAATACCCATTCCAGGCTAGTCTGTGCATTCAAAGCACTGATAGGAAATGTTGCTCGTGTGGGATTTGCATGTTTCCAGCACTCACTGAAATGGCAGCACAGGTGCCGTTATAATATTAGGACTTCTCTAACCATTCCTTTGATCTCATTTTTTATTCTCAGTTGGATCAGAATAAATAAACAATTAAATTACAAATAATTTGTTCATTGTTAGAATATTTTCTTGCACAGTGGATTCTTGTACTTTTAATGTATTTGCATTTATAGAGCATCATTTTAGTCCTACCGACTACTCAAAGCACTTTTAACTGCAAGTTACTTTTTAATCGTACATTCATGCAGCAGCACCTCACAGGTGTGGCAGTTAACCTGACACATTGCTCCAGACTGTGGGGGAACCCCAAATACCTGTAGGAGACCCACTCCAGGCACTCTATCATGTGTTAAACTTGCAAATTCCACACAGAAAGGTCCCACTCATGATTTGTTAGGCAGTGCCACCATGCCACCCTTTTTCAGATGTCATGTTTCTTATGTGTGCCATAAACCATCGCTCCTGTGCTGTTTTACTGTTAAGCTGTTTGGATATTCACCCATGATCCTTTAAAGAGCAGCAGGTGCCTGTGTCTGTGGGAACCTGGGCTAATGTGGTGGGAACACAAACATTTACCTTGACAGTAACAAGGTTCTCCTTGAACTCTATCACTATTGTCCCATAAAAAAGCACACACACACACACACACACACACACACACACACACACACACACACACACACACACACACACACACACACACACACACACACACACACGTACAGTTTTACAGTTTCAAATTCTCTGAAATCATCATTTTTTCCCTTGACCCACACTGGTGGATTTAAAATACATCTGAATAGATACGGGATAAAATTTGACCTAGAACGGCTTAAGTGTATAAACATCTGTAACAGCTGCACAACAAGGGTTTTAATTTAAAAATTTTTGGGTATATTTAAGAAAAAACATCAAATTTCCAGGTAAAAAGAAATAAATTTAGGGTATTTTTACAGATTTGAACTGAACAGTATGTAAGGGTTAAAATAGATGAGTTTAAAGTTTATTGGTTGAAGTTTAAAATTTGCCTGTTTTATAAAGATTTAAATCCAAAACTGGAACACCTCGATGTTATTTGCTACAGATGAGGAGAAAATGCATGCAGCATGCTGCAATACTTCTAATGCATGATTATGGAGGCAGAAGGGCTGTCCACGGTTAAAATGATTATAACTTATTATACTTGTTATAACAGTTTCAACCTATTTTCAACCCGTCTGGTATTCATTAATTTCCCATCAACACCTCCTCATCACTGCCCTCACTTGTTTTTGGTCCTGCTTGTGTCAGTTCACTTTGCATTTTCACAAATTTATCATAGGTGCACAGAAAAGCAAACAACAGAAGATCTGAAACACGGCTTAACTCTAGCGCTCAATTTGCTGCTGGAGACCAGGCGGATGTTAAGAAGGTAATATTTAGCGCATTTGCCTAATTTAAGGTTTAAGAAAAAGGCTAAAGGAACAAAGAGAACGTTGGACTTTTCCTAAGAATGAAGAGATCAGAAAGTTCATTTAAGTGGGTCAGCACATCCACCTTTCCTTTCCACCACCCCAAAAGTGAGCCGTTTAGTGCTTGGAGGATGTTGCTTGATCACTGCTTCTTCCTCTTGGCCTGCTTCCTCTGTTACCTCACAGTGAGCTGTCCCACTTCTCGACTTGGCCGCCTCGGTCGTTACCTGCCAGACAGATTGCTGTCTTGAAGCACGGAGGCAGGAGTGGGTTGTACTCTCAGCCTGTTGTGTAAGGAGATAATGAGCTCTTAGTCTGCACTTTCACCTGCGGTCATTAACACAGTTATCTTAAAATCCCTGCTCTACAAACAAGACTGTCACACTTTGATTCTGGATTAATGGGCCCTTCATATTTTATACTGCGTATAATTTATATTTGAAAACATAAAAATTCCCCAACAACCCCCGAATGGTTAGACTTTATCTTTAGGCAGGCGTTTCAGATTTCCAACCATTGCTGTTCTGTAATGATATACAATTAAGTCGGCACTGGTGTCTACATAAACTGTGTCCCTATAAACTGCTGGCTATGAATATATTTTGGATGAGAGGCAGAGAGATCTAAACTATCTGACTTTCTTCATCCCTCTGATATTTAATCTAACTTCTAAAACTAACTGATGCATGCATATTGTGTGTCATGCCTTTGCTTCCCACAGTGGAGGGGGGGGGGGGGGGGGGGGACATCTCTAAGATCTTAATTGTTTCTGGTCTCAGTGTCTGTTGGACTGTGGGAGTGTCTGGCTATTCTATTTCCCTCTGAAAGAAATAGTGATTGCTATCCCAAGCTGTCACAGCAGGAGATACAAACACAAGGATATAAAGAAATCCCTCGCTCAAGTAATTTCTTCGACTTTAACAATATAAATTTAGATGAATATTGTGCTAATATTTCACTAATTGTGTCTGTGGAGTTCTTGGAAAATGTATTTGGCTTTCACCCTTTAAATCAGGGGTGTCAAACATAAGGCCAGGGTCCCAGAATCGGCCGGGCATAGACATAAAATATCCCTTTGGAAAATGTGAAGGAGGGCATAAATTTTGGAAACATTTTTTCGAATCTAACATAATGAAATGTAATTTTACACATTTAGATTTTTGTGATGACAGATTTGTTACAGTTACCGCAGCGCCATTTCTTCATCGTGTAGAAAAACTGAGATGCACTGTTGAAAGTTTTTTAAAATTGTTCTTCATTTTTTGTTCTACTATGTGTTTTATTCTATTGTTAAGTGTCCCTGGGTGTCTTGAAAGCTTCTTTTAAAAAATTTATTCTTCTTCTTCTTATTATTATTATTATAAATTTGCACTTATTTGTAAAATGACCTTAAATGTGTAGTTAAACACCTTCAGACTGACAAAAAGCCAGTTTTCTCTGGTTCTATGCAATAAGATCAAAGTAAAGGTCAAAGGAGTAAAATGAGTTTGACATCCCCGCTAACGTCCACAAATGTTTTCTCATAAGAAAAAAAAAGGATGAAAACCTTAATTTTTCTCATAAGATTGATATGCCTTATGCCTTATTTACTATGTTTTTTAAACACAATATAACTATAGAAAGTCAATACTTATCGAATAAGCATTATTTTTTTTTAAAGGAGAGCACGCATGTTTTACTTTTATAAAACATGTATAAATGTAAAGGTTGACTATTCGGTTCAATTGGAACCGAATTGGAAGCTTTTCTGTTTCTTTCTCGCTTCCTCGAGAAGAAGAAGAAAACTATCAGATCTTAATGTTAGGTCCACTGCAAGACAAACAGAAGCAAACACGAAGGTTCGTGGCTTTCAGTGCAAAACGAAAGTTAATTCTCATGTCGACTTATATCACACCACCCTCTGGTGGCCGTGACACAGACACACTTTTCAGGACGTGTTTTTTCCCCATTTTGTGAGAGAAAGTGAAATTGTTGTCTGATTTAGTGTTCGAGGTGACCTTGTTCCGTGTTACAAAAAACGAAGTAACTAACAAAGAATCAAAGAAAGAAACAGGCGGTAAACGGTGACTTAGTGTCGGGCTGCAGCAGCAGCTGCCCGAGTTCTGCCTTCAGTGTAGGAAAGATTAATCATTACACAGTGACCTCGTTTTTGCTGGAAAATCTTAAAGAGACATCATTTTGTGATATAATCCGTCCAGAGTGTAGAGAAATCTAAGGAGCCACAGGAGAGCAAAGCATGATAAGACAAAATAAAGTTGATTTTTTTTAAGTAAACTCTCTCACACTAAACTTCAGTCATCCCTGTTGTCCACGGGTCTACAACTGTGTCTATATTTAGTTTGTCATTTGTGGAGCAGGTCAGCTGGGACCCCTCCGCAGGACACGCCTCTCGGCTGAATGGAGTGCGTCGCGCGTAAAGTCCGACCTGTAGCACATACAAACTTTTCTGTTTCTCGGGAGTTTTTGTCTTTTTTAAAATAAGTATCCATTTGGCGCAACCGATCGGTCTTTAGACGACTAAATGCAGCGATGACTCGAGAGGAAGATCTCATCCGGATTGCAAAAAAACTGGACAAGATGGTGTCTAGAAATAACACGGTGAGACTATATTTTGACACCCACAGGTGGCGCGTTGTCCCGCCACCTCGCGCTGCGCAGAAGGCCTGCAATAGACTTTTCCATAAATTAAAATGGGCTCCTCTTCTTTTCTGTTAAACAACGAGTTTGATTCCTGCTGACTCGGTGTGTTTGGAAAGTGTGCAGAAGTGAAGCGCGAGCTTGACCGTAACAAACGATCAACAGGTGTTCGTGGGTTTGCGTGTATTTCTCTTGCAGGACCGTTTCAGTTGCCAGTGTGCAGCTCTGCTGTGTAGCCCAGCTCTTTTGTGTTTGTCAAAAGCTTTTCTCTCTCTCTCTCTCTGTTTCTGAAAATGCTTAGCGAGTTTAACTGACATGGAAGTGCGCAGAACAGAAAGTAAACACCGCGGCCTGTGGGCGTAAGGCCGTGCTCGTGTTGTGACTGAATCTGCAAACACGACATTGTTCGCGTCGCTCCTGCACAGTTAGGGGGCTGCACAAGATAATGCCACCAGCTGTAATCCGAGTAAACAGCCGTGCAAAACAGTGAATCTAATGTTGTAAAAATGCCATCGAGTGCTAATGAAAAAATAATAATAAAGAAGTGAAACTGTTCTTGTTTGCTAACCACATTGCGCTTTCTTTTTTGAAAGGTTAACGCATTCTTGTTGCCAGATCTGTGCATTACACTGTTATTACGCATTTCTAAATGAACCCTTTCAAGAGTTAGGGGGTTGCAAGTAACGATGTCACTGTTTGGTGAATACAGGAGGGCGCCATTGACCTGCTGAAGGAGCTGAAAGGCGTCAATATGACTCTCAAACTTCTACAGGTGGGTTACATTTTAATTTTGCTGATCATCCTGGGGAAATGTGAAAAAAAGAAAATAATTAACCCACGTGTCTATGTTGGCTTCAGGAAACGAGAATTGGAATGTCTGTTAATGGTATCAGGAAACACTGCACAGATGAAGAAGTGATTGCTTTGGCAAAAGTCCTCATTAAAGACTGGAAAAGACTTCTGGGTACACACACTGATTTACATGCATACTACAGTGTTTTCACAGCGGTGAAATGGTTGCTTGTGCAGTAAATACATCAGCACGGAGTCTGATTCGCTGATATGATTTCTCCTCCAAAACACGCACTCATGCAGACTCTGGCCGCTCGCATCCCGAGAAATCGTCTGAGACCAAGAATGGTTTGAACTCCAGCAAAACGGCAGCTTCTCCAAATAGCTCTCCCTCGGAGACGCAGAGCAGGTCAGTGGTTTCACGGCGGTTACACAGAAACTACACAGGTACACTTAACGTGACATTTAATACAAAGAGCACACACACATTATGAAGTGAAGTTCTGGTTAATGTCCGCATACCTGCTGTGCCTGCCTGCTGTCAGGTCTGTAATGATCTGTGTGTGTGTGGCTTTACAGTACACTGGAACAAAAGTATTTTCTTCACATTCATAAAAACACCTTGAAAAATAACTCTCTACTAAAAGTGACAACAGCTTCGTTAAAAAAAAAGGCATTGAACTGTTTAAAGTTCAAATAAAATTTCAAGGTAATCTACTGCCTGGCTGATCTACATTCAGACGATTTAATTCAGTTCAGTTGTATTTGTATAGTGCTGAATCACAACTGGAGCTGCCTCAAAACCCTACAATAAGACAACAGTCAAATGACCCCTTTGACAAGCACTTGGCAATTGTGGGAAAGAAAAACTCCCTTTTAACAGGAAGAAACCTCCAGCAGAACCAGGCTCAGTGAGGGGCAGCTATTTGCTGCAAACAGTTTGGGGTGTGTAATGACATTAAGGACAGAACAGACTTGTGAGCCACTGTAATGTCACATTTTATCCTTTAGGTAGCATCATAACTTTAAATAGGGAGACTTCTTTTAATGATAAACTGCACATAAAAGCCCGTTTGAAAGTGTGTTAAACCTTCTGGTAGAACAGTTCTCCTAAGAAGTGAAACACACAGAGTAGTGAGCTCCAACGTGTTCATTTTTACTTGCAAGGAAGCAAAAGCAGGGCAGAGTTTCATTTATACACTTTTTCCAATGTTATCCACTTTTTTTATTGTTAACAGTTACTTGGCGTCCTTGTACTGAACATGATTCTGTCTGCTTTGGATAACAGATAGCAGAGTAGCCACAACAAAGCCTGAGAAGAGCACAGATGGAGAGAAACATTGAGAGATAAACTCTTCAGCTTACTGCAAAGCGTGTTACATAACTTTAATAGTTTTTCTATCACCGTCATTCTTCCTAACAGCCAGCAGGGGGCGACTCCAGAAGTCTGTGGGACAATTTATTACCCCAGGATACATTTTCCAAATTATTTTATGTTCTCAGTAACAAGTTAAAATCTCATGAATTGGACTCTGACTTTCTCTTTTTTTTTGGACTGTCTTTCTCTCCCATCACCCCCAGCAGGTCCCTTTTCCTTTTTCCTTCCCACTGTTGGCGAGTGCTTACTCATAGGAGATGATTTGATTGTTGGGATTTTCCATGCATTATTGTAGGTTCTTTACCTTACCACATAAAGTGCACTGGGGTGTCAGTTGTTGTGAATAGACACGACTGAATCAGGTTATTTTGCATTGTGACTGACAGATTGATACCATATTAGCATGCAGACTCGCCAACAAGAAAGAAAGATGGGTATGGTGCTCCTGAGAGTTCCAACGAACAAATTAAGAAAACAGCAGCTAATAAAAAAATGCTACGAAAGCACACAAAACACAACAGCAAATATGCATCTAAAGTATTACATGAATAATGTGATTAAAACACACATTACCTGCGTCTTTTTCTCCCTCACAACAGCGATGAATCCTCTACTTCTTTAAGCGTGTCTCACTGCGATCCTTCACACGTTTTGGTTTCTACTTCTGCAGCTGGTCCGTGATGTTATTGTGCCCCCAGAAACACTTCAATTGTGGATTTTTTTCCCAATTCTGCTGTGTTTTGTCTGCTTTTCCAGCATTTTTCTGTTAGTTGGTGTTTTCTTAAGTTGCGGTGGGTTTGACCTCTCGGGACCACCGTAGATGGGAGACCACAAATCAGTGGATGATGATGATGTCTTAAGGGCTACATGTCAGACTCGTTGTTTTTTTTCTATTTCGTAATTCAGTTTAGTGTCAGGCAGGTTCTTGTTTGGTTTTGCTTGTTTCACTTTCACTGAAGATGTTTTAATCCTGGGTTATCGTTAGTGTTTTTAAATATCACAATATGCTGGGTCCATGGTGTAGTGGTTACGTGTGAAGGATCCCTGTTTTGAGACCCAGTCTCAGGCAAACACAGGCTAGCGTACCAGTCTAAAAGCCTGGATTGATGGCAGGGTTGTGTCAGGAAGGATATCTGGTGTAAAAGTTGTGCTAAATTAAACAAGGGAAATCAGCCAAAAGCACCTGCTGCCAGTGGATATTTGTTAGAGTCCAAATTTAGGAAGTTCTGAACAGGTATAATAATACAAACCTTGCTCTTTGTGAGGGCAGGTGACTCACAGTTATGCAGACATCCTGTGTCTAAGTAAACGTGTCCCTGAAAGCCTCGCTTGATGTTAATAATGTCTGTGTCTGACGTCTGTGTTAGGTAAAGCTTCAGCGTTGCTCAGACGTCCTTATTAGACTGAAGAATCTCAGTTCAGGAGTGACTAAGACTCAACGTTTTACCCTTTATGTTTCTGTTGAGCTAATTGACTTCATGCTTAACAAGTCCCGGGCTCCTGATGCTGCTTAGGACCTAACATTGAACCAAGTTCACCATGTAAAAAGCATCAAATTTTCTTTAAAAACAGGTTTTGGTTATATTGTCTGTGTGGAGAAGACGTCACAATCATGTACTAACCAAATGAGTTGTTGTTAAAGAGAAAACAAAGACAGATGTATTAATCGGATCTATACATGTTTTACTTTGTAAGAGATGGTCGGACCTGTATTGTACTTGTGAACAACATCAACATCCACCTGCTTGCTGTTCAGTTTTTGGTGTCGTGATTCATTTTGAGAAGGGAGATGACGCTGGGGCGTCAATCATGTTTGCTGGGATGTGACCCAACTGACTAAAACTAAAAATATTTCCTTCTTTGTTTCTCTTTAGTTAGTTTTTTTTTTTTTGACATCGGGCAGGATGATGGTCCGGTGGTTAGCACTATTGCCACACAGCAAGAAGGTCCTGGGTTCGACTCCACTGTGTGGTCCGACCTAACTGTGTGGAGTTTGCATGTTCTCACTGTGTTTGGGTGGGTTCTCTCTCATTTCCTCCCACAGTGATTTCCCCAATTTTAGTGATTTACTCATAGGTGTGAATGGTTGTTTGTCTCTTTGTGTTAGTCCTGTGGTCGGCTAGTGACCCGTCCCTTTGCCTTTCACCGTGTGACGGCTGGAATAGGCACAAGCCTGACCGTGAGACCCCACCTGCTCACCCTGGTGACCCAGAATTGAATAAGAAGATGGATAGTTTCCTAACTACACTATAGCAAATTAGTTAGTTTCTTTTTCTTTTTCAAGAGTCTACTTTTAATTAATTTAATTTTATAGTTTTTAGTTTACCTCTATAATAACCTTGCTACATATATATTTTAAAGTCTATCCTTAAAGCTATTTTTCCATGTTAGATGGGATAGATTATAGAATATAAGGCTTAGGCTTAGCGTGTCAGCACAGTGATGTTGTTCTGTGCTGCAAGGCAGCACTGTTTACAAGTGCATATGTCAGGTAAAAGCTGAGACGCTATGAAGTGTCCTTCACTGTTTAACTGCATGAAAGCACTGACTTCTGCTTGTCAGTGATTTAAATCATATTCGTGTTAATATATTTGCCATTTTTTCAACCCACTTCCACCTCCAACACTCACTGTGGTAATTCTTGCATAGAGGTAAAAACAGTGCTTCTCTTTTTTCTCTCTTAGTCACGGCGAGCAGGAAGTCAAACTAAAACAAGACTCCGATCATGACAAAAAACACGCTAATACAATCAGGAAAGACAAACACAATGATGGCCATGAAATCAAAAAGAGACATGCTGACGACCTCGTGGAAGAAAAGCACCTGGAGGACCTTGGAAATGCAAAACATCTGCAGGAAATCAGGAAAGAGAAACAAGCACCCCCAGAAAATCCCAAAGTGGAGGTCGATAACAAGAAGCCGAAGCCTGCGCAAGACCCACGGGGTGAGAAGCACGAGCCGAGAAGAGGGAGACCATTAGAGGAACCAAAAAAGACGAGGCACGTGGAAGAGCTCAAAAAAGAGAAAAACCCCACGGAGCTCAAGAAGTGCAGCTCTGCAGATGAGATGAGGAAGGACAAACAGAGAGAAGAAAACAACCACGAGAGGCTCACCAGCACACCTCAGAGGGAGAGACCTCTGAGCGAGCCTCAGAGAGAGAGACCCACTGACCCCCACAAGCCCTTGTTTGAAAGGTGAGAACGTAGAGGCTCAGAAAAACGCACGACACTTCCCAGTAAGATCCAGCAGAGCTTCAGACTCTGTTGTATATTTCAGGAGAGGTGTGCTGGACAGCAGTGTGCTCTATCCCACCCGTTTCCCCTCTCCTCCTCGACCCGCTCGGCCTCCTCCCATCAAACGCCCCGCCATGGATTTTCTGAAAGACAGGTTTGGACTCTGGTGCTGCCTGAGCTGCAGAGCGCGCGGTTGCTGCTAATGACTTAACGTGCATCAGTGTGTTCCACGTGGCCTAACAGGATTCCTGCCGTGCATGGTGCATGCTGACAAGAGTCACTCAGGTGTGTTTTTGTGAACAGCATGCCGCATCGTCAGGTGGCCTTTTGACCTCTGCTGTTGTGACATATGTCCAGGAAGGATGGCAAAGACTCTTCCTCCCGGCCTCCTCGCCCTCACGCTCCCCGACCTCCTTCTCCACCGACTAAACGACCTCCCGTGGAAGTAAAGAAGGAGAGGTCAGATGTGGTTTGGTGCATGTTTCTGAAGTTCTTGAGTGACGTTAGACAGAAAATAACGAGAGACTTTTAAAAAATCTCAAACAAGTGCTGATTTTCAGGAAAGTTCCATTGGATCCAAACGCTCCGATTCCTCCTCTTCCTCTTCACCTACATCCTCCTCCTCCCTTAAGGTCAGGCTCTGCATGCCTGCTTTCTTTGCAGTGCCGTAACGATTTTCTGTCATTATTCACTCTGTTTATGAAGTGATTCATCTGAGCTCAGAGGTGTCTTTTCATTTAGAAAAGAGCCTCCTGACCCCAACGCTCCTCTTCCTCCGCTTCCTCTTCACCTTCACCCTCCTCCTCCTACGAAGCGGCCCTCTCTAGATGGAATGAAGGAGAGAGACAGGTCTGAATCAGACGAGTTACAGACGGGAAAATATTTTTTGGAAAAAAAATAATTTTTTATTCGGACTCAGAATTTGAATCTGTTTTTTATTTGCTAAAGCAGGAAGGAGTCAGACTCTAAGCTGCTTCCTCCACAGAAAAAGACGTCAGATCATGTGAAGAAAGACAGGTCTGGGATCTGGGAATGGTTCTGTTTCTCATTCATGTAAAAAAAAACAAGTTGGCTGCAGTCTCTGGATGATCAGTGGCCTTAAGAAATCTGTGTCTTTGGTTTTACATAAAACACTGGTGTTCAGTGTTGGTACCAAAGCTGTGTTCTTTTTGCAGGAAAGACTCAGTGGATACCAAAATGTCTAGAAAACATTCAGATGAAACCAAAAGAGAAAGGTTTGCAAGTCATCTGCATGAAAATATCTGTTCATTCCCTGTGTGAAGACTGTTGGATTTTAGAGCAAAGGGAGATGGATGCATTCTCGTTTTATTGTTCACAGACGGGTTTGGTTAAATCACACACAAACTCTTCCTCTTGTCAGGAAAGATTCATCAGACTCTAAATCCCCCCCTCCCAAAAAGCCCACCCCGGAGGCCAAAAAAGACAAACACAGGTGTGCAGGAGCAGGAAATAAGTTTGAGAATACAACATAAACGTGTGTGTGTGTGTGTGTTCACTCATCTTATATGAAATGTGATGCTAGTGATGCTAATCCTTTGTTGCAGAAAGGACTCCTGTGAGTCAAAGCCTGGCCAACCTGTGAAACGTCATTCAGCTGACAGGTATCAGTTCTGTCCAGTTTAAATCTCACCAGTACTTAAACGTGAAATCCAAATGATTAAACCCAGACTGACTGAAAGTGTTTCACTGCTTAGACGGGAATCGACTGACTCAAAGACGAGCAGCTCGCCAGCAGCAAAGAAGCTAACAGGAGAAAGGTAAATAACAGCGACCGGTGCTGATCAAATACAAGCTCACCAAACTATCAACTCTCAGGTGTTAAAGTTTTCTGTACTTCTGCACGTGAAAAACATAAATGACCTTGAGTTTGAATTACAGGAGAGAGTCTCAGGGCTCGAAGGCTCCTCAGCTTGGACCTCTACAGAGGAAGCCCTCTACTGACAGCATCGAAAGGTATTTAATTATGTTTCTCAGGTTCTTGGGATGATTTTATCTTCGATCTTGCTGGGTACAAAATAAGATTCACTGTAGATTTACAGTACTGTGCAAAAGTCTTGCCGCCCAATATCTATATTGGTAGGAAAATGGAAAATTCAAACATTCATAGAACTACAGCATATAAAGAATATATGATTCTATATGATTCTAGCTAGCTTGAAAGTAAATATTTGGTCTGATCACCTTTATTCTTGAACACAGCAGGAACTCTCTGAGGCAGCATTCTTCTCATCTCCTTAACTAGTCTTCAGAGTTGTTCTTCAGGCTTCTTGAAGGACATTGAAAGCTCCTTTTTGGATGTTAAGTGCCTTTTGTTCTGTTTTCTGCTAAGATGATCCCACACTGCTTTAGTAATGTTGAGGCTCGGGCTCTGGGGAGGCCTTGTGTGTTTTTCTATCTACATATGTTTCGACGTTGTGCTTGGGGTCATTGTAGGGCTGCTTGATTATGGCAAAAATGATAATCACGATTATTTTCACTGAAATTGAGATCTCGATTATTTGACGATATTTATTTAACCCTTTAATACCTACTATAGAACCAAGTCTTATATTATTTTTTTTACATGTTGTAGTGCCATTTGTGGGAGCATTTCAAGTTGCTATACATCAATACAACTGTTATAGCCCATATTTTAATAATATGTATGCATTAATTAAGTCCATAGTAATTACATTAATTGCAAAAAAGTGCAATAAACTACAAAAAAATTGTTTTTGTTTTTTTTTACATATATTTTAAGATTTTAGATTTAAAAATAGTTACACAAAACGGAGCGTGCTGCTCTGACCGGCTTTAAAGGGTTAACAATAACAATGTGTTGAATAATGACTTTAAAAAATAATATAAAATAGTGTGCAAATACTGATAACAGTGCAAATGTTTGCAATATAAGAAATAAATGAAAAACGTAAACATCTATGTTTAGTGAACTTTGCAGTGTTGCTCTGTGGTGCAGCTACGACACCGTAGCAAAGTTTACACACTATGTCTACTTGATCCACGTCTGACTCCGCGAACCCATAATGTTTCCACACCACTGAAGTTTTTTCACCTCTCTTTTCAACCAACGGCAGAGTGACTGCCGTTGGTTGAAAAGAGTGTGATTCACACACTTCTTGTGTGAATGGGTGAATGACTGAATGTAGTGTGAAGCGCTTTGTGTTCCTTAGGGACTAGAAAAGCGCTATACACATCCAGGCCATTTACCATTTACCATCTCCTCTCCAAATAACTTCTGCTTAGCTTTCCGAGCTTCCCTCGGGTCCTCTTAATTGTTGTGACGCGTGTTCGAAATGCAGAGAGGTGCGCTCGATTTGCCACACGGAGCAGTGCGAGAGTAAAGCACGAGGGAGGGGCTAATAATCGGCTCAGTCATTTTTAATGATCGTTGAAAACCCAGATCGTAATCGTGATTAAAATTCGATTAATTGAGCAGCCCTAGGTCATTGTCATGCTGGAAAATGAAGCCGTAGGTATGGTATCGCACAATGGATCAAAATCTGATATAGTCTAAAATTGGTCCGCAACATCTCTTGAGTTAGGTGCATTTTTAAATGCTTGAATGATTCATCGGTCAGTGTTGAGTAGCTTAACAAACAAAAAAAAGTTGAGTAGAGTGGTGGCTCAAGACTTTTGCACAGCACTGTATCCTTATTATTTTGCACTCCTGTTTGACAAGCTGCCAGTTCGTGGGAGGACTCAGTGGGTGGCAACAAGCGACTCCAAATAGCCTCTTTATCAGTGTTGACATTCATCATTCTTTAATATTTTTTCAAGGACTGATGAGTCAGAGCGTTTCAGGATGGGTTCTTTACATGATGGATGTTAGTAAATGAATTACTGCTAAAGGTTAAAGCTGCACTTGTGTGGCTGGTGTGCAGCACCAACAACGTTTTGATCCGTATTTAATGAATTTGACACTAAAAATCTTTGTTTTTTTTGTTTTTTTTTTTACAGAAAGAGTAAATCCGAGGCTCCCAAAACTCCCACTACCCCGACCAGCCCCATGTCACCCAGCTTTAGTTCTCCTGGGGGTCCACTGTCCCCTCACCTGACCACTGGAGACTCCATCAGAGACAAGTGCATTGAGATGCTGGCAGCTGCCCTGCGCACAGATAGTGAGGCTTTAGACGTTATCATTGCTGCAGTTTTAATATTCACATTAAGACGCGCTGCAGACTGCCTGCTGACTTACATCAAATGTAATTTCTGAACTTCACAGATGATTACAAGGAATTTGGAGCTAACTGTGAGAGCATGGCAGCAGAGATTGAAGATCATATCCTTCAGAGTTGATAATTCACCACTATGCTTGCTTTGATTAATTAAACTGTAGTTCTTTCAGTGTTGAACCACAGGGAAAGCATCTCGTTTCAACATTATAGCTGTTATCAAGCATGCTACTCGGAGGAATTAGTTTGCCCTTGACAGCGTGATCGCACATATCTACCAGGAGATAAAAGCCACTGATATGAAGTATAAGAACCGAGTGAGGAGCCGCATCAGCAACTTGAAGGACCCGAAGAACCCAGGCCTTCGCAAAAATGTGCTCGCAGGAAGCATCGAGTTACGCCGCATCGCCACCATGTCTGCTGAGGTACAAGTTCACCTCTCCTCAGCAATGAGCAACACTTTGCACATTCCTGCCTTTTCTTTCCTCTTTCGTTATCACACATCATGTCGTCTTTATTAAGGAAATGGCCAGCGACGAGCTGAAACAGCTGAGGAACGTGCTCACCCAGGAGGCCATCAGGGAACACCAGATGGCTAAAACCGGTGGCACCACCACCGACCTGCTGCAGTGCGGCAAGTGCAAGAAGAAAAACTGCACCTATAACCAGGTACACGCATGTGTCAGAGCAAAGCAGATCACAGGACTAATAAGGCTCTAATGGTGGCATTAAGGCGAGTGAGCGTGTGAAACCGATGTGTCTCCAGAGTGAAGCAGGCTGTGATGTTTGTGCCTTTTTCACAGAGCGAGGTGGTGTTGTAATAGGGCAGTTATTTCTCCAGCTGTTTGCTTTTAGTTATCACATAATAATGAGACATTTTTTGCTGTTTCACACGATGTGACCGCACTGAGTCGGCTATTTACTGCTGGTGTTTGTGATGTTCTGAAAAGCCTGTAGAGTAACTGTTTCTCTTTTGAATGCCACAGAAAAACAAGAAAGCTGTGGCGCTGTATTAGAGCTGGGGCTTAAATCAGCTTCAGCGATGCTATTTGATAATTTGGGGAGTTATATGGGAACATAGTGGCTCAAATAAATATAACGAGATTGATGTATTTCAGTCACAGAGTGGGTTATATACACTGTACTAGTGAGGAAGGAGTGTTTCAGCTTCACTGTAGGTCATATAAACCGCTTCCTTTCAGTTTGGTGTTTTGTTTACAGTTAAACCTGCTGTGTGTGTGTCTGTGTGTGTGTGTTTTAGGTGCAGACACGCAGTGCTGATGAGCCAATGACCACATTTGTTCTGTGCAATGAGTGTGGCAACCGCTGGAAGGTAAGACTTTTCCTGAACCTGAACAGCTCTGCTCTGACACGATTTCATGCTCTGTTAAATAACTTTAAAGAGATTTTTTAATGCTTTTTATTGTTCTTCTCTAAATTTCAGTTCTGCTGATGCCATCAAAGGTCACCCCACATTTGTTTTCTGAGCAAACTGAGAAGCTTATTTTCTATAATGGGATGGGAATGGAGTTTATAAACTGTTGCAGCTAGTGATTTAAAGTGATGACGTTGTTCTTAAGATTTCCATTTTATCTTTTTTTTTTTTTTTTTTTTTTTTTTTAGATTTATAAGCATGTGCTAATAATCAGAGTTTGCTTTATGCAGCTTTGAGAACTAAGAGTGTAAGACAGTTTGATGACTGAGTCATTAAATCAACCTAGCTGTAACTTAATAATAATCATGGTGCTGTCATGATGGAGAGAATCATAATCCATTTAATAAGCTGTGACATATTACGACTGCTCACTTTGTACATATCTAAAGCCAATAAAACTGCATCAATCAACGTTATGGTTGCTTTAAAAACTGTTAAGATGTTCTATCGTCTTCCTCTTCTGGTCCGCCCTGCCACCCTATTCATAGCATCTACTTGTGTCGGACCCACTGCATGTCCTCCTTCACTACATCAGCATCATTCAACATCCTTTGTCCAACATATCCACATGCCCAAACTCTCTCAGCCTCCATATCTGTCTCCATACATTATTGTATAAGATTATTATGTATGTGGCCATCATCCATCCATCCGTCCATCGTGTAAGGGAAAGACCCCACATAAATACAGAGAAAACCTCGACAATCAGATGATCCCCTTTGAGCGAGCACTTGGCGATAATGGGAAGGAAAAACTCCCCTTTAACAGGAAGAGACCTTCATCAGATCCAGGTTTAAGGAGGGGCAGCCATCTGCACTGACTGGTTGGGGGTGAGGGGAGAAAAACAGGACAAAAGACTTGCTGTGGAAGAGAGCAAGGGATTCATCCACCTCTTCATTGATTCATCTTCTGCCACTTATTCCTTTCAGGGTTGTGGGCGGGGGCCGGAGCCTGCCTGCCCAGGGCTCGTGATTTATACATTAAATTATATTCATACGTATTACAAATGTATTAAGACTCATAATGTTGGGCAAAAAGTTGCAGTGCATGTGCAATTTGCTAATATTCAAGAGGGTTAAGATGTAACAGACAAATGATTCACCTTCGTTCATGAGCACGTCCAACATTTGAATGGTAGTGGTGCAATGGTAGTTTTCCTGTTGCACATCTAAAAGCAAACAGTAGGTGGCAACAATTCACCAAAACACATTCAGCAGCAGTTCCCAGATTTCCATTGTTCTATTCAGAGGTTACTGACATCAGGTTAGAGGCTTGCAGGTTAGTGTCAGTTTGACAGGCTGCTAAAGCTGGAGCAAGTTGCTGCTGAGTTCTTAATGGGATCATATTAAAGTCATTCAGCAGCATTTCTGATCAAGAAACAAGCCTATGATGAATAATAAATAACAGGCTGCATCTGTGCCTGGAGCGATGACATCCCATCATTCCCCCATGAAGGTGTGTGTTGTTATTGTTGGAGATGCAGTCTGTATTTCAGCAGAAAAGAACCACGGGAACAGCTTTCTGGCTACCCTCGGCTGAGTGTGGACCATCTGATTTTCCTGTGAGTTTAAACCTAATTCATTTACTTCTTCTGCATCGGTTGCACCATTAACGTCTCCTCTAATGTGCAGGCAGAGATGAGAAAGCATAACCACTCACCACTCATCTTTTTATTCTGTCACACTACACTTGTGTTGACGTTGCTTTGTGAGCTTAAAATCTACACCTAGCCATGAAATGTTACTTGGACATAATCCTGAAATGAAGCCTAAATTAAAAACACTCGTGAGGCATTATATTGTGTTCTGGAAATACTCTCACTGGCAAATACAACTAATAATCAGTGCAAAGCCCCCAATTTTTCTCTGTAATAATTTGTTAATGGATTCTGCGCCATCATTCCCATCTCTTCATTTAATGACAGCTGCTCAGCTCTGTGACCTCTGTGTCTCTGACAGCTGGTGTGGAAAAAACCCCAAACAGAAAACTGTTGAAATCATCTCTAAACTCTGTTCCAAACACCTAAATGCTTTGCAAGGAAGGGCTAATTGTTATCATGCAAATAGAAAAGCAAAAAAACAGCCTTTTGACTTAAGTGGATGCTTTTATCATTAGCAGTTCTAGACTTTTCTAAAGCCTTATAAGCTTTTCCTGCAGTAAAATACACAGCAGTTGTTTTATGTCAGTTTTGGTCACTACATTTATTGACCTTTAATTTACATCCACACAGAAAAGTCTTCACATTGATTTAAAAGTGTTCAATTTTTAATCTAAATATTGAGTCCTTTGTGGTTTAGATGTGATACACTGAGCAGCAAACAGATGCTCTGAGCCATTTCTCAAAATAAAGGCAATTTTTACATTTTAAATTCACCTGATATGGATCATAAAATCCTGCAAAAATCATAAATTCCTTCAGATCGTCTGCGTGTTTAATTTTCTTGCAGGCTTATTTTAAACGAATAACTGTTGGTATCCATCAGTCTTCCTATTGTTTTTCAACTGTTTATCGGGGTCCAAGCCATGGGGCTCTACAGCAGCTGTGACTGAGCTCCTACCACATCTCTGAGGGTGAGCCCCAGAGGAAACTCAGTCCTGCTGCTAGAACCTCTGATCTTATTCTTTCGGTCACTGCCCACAGCTCAATACCATAGCTGAGTGTAGCAAACATAGATCGACCAGTAAATCGACAGCTTCACCTTTACGCTGAGCTTTCTATTCACCACAACGGAGCAGTGCAGTGTCCGCCAGTTTGCCTTTCAGTCTCCCGCTCTGCTCTTACCCCGCTCACGAACAAGACCCTGAGATACTTGAACTCCTCCACTTGAGGCAGCAGCTCATCTCGGAGTGGGCACTTCACCGTTTTGTCTCTTGGAAACAATGGCCTTGCCTCTGTAAACACTCAATAGCCAAAACCTCATAATGAAAAACTGAATGTTTATGCAAATTCACAAATTGACAAGAGATTTAATCTGCTGTGATGCTGTTTGCTTTAATTATTCTTGAGATAAATCTAGAGCTTGATTGTGATACATGTATGCAATGCACCTGTTCACATAAAGTCCCACAAATCACACTGAATGACAGGCAGAACTCAAGAAATTAGGTTTCAGTAACTCTCTGCAGACCTCACAGAGCAAAGGTGGTGGCACAGTGGCCTTCACAAAGAAGATTGATCAGGACTTGAAGGGTTGAACAAAGCTCCCTGACCAAGAATCAGTTTAGAAGAGTTTGCAGAGGTGGGGGAAGCTGTTAAAGCATTTAACTCTGAGACCATGACCATAATGATTCTTTCATATAATGAGATGGAAAATGGAGCTTTTTGGGTCAGAACTCCAAGCTGTGCTCATATGTCACTAAGGCTACGTTCACACTGCAGGTTTTTCGATTTTTTGATCAAATCCGATTTTTTTGTCTGCTCGTTCACACTACAAATAAAATGCGACAGCAAACGCGCTCTAGTGTGAACGCTCAAAGCGGCCCGTATGCGCAAAAGAAGACGTCACACACAACGCGCTCTGTGTAGACCCAGAGCAAACAATATTGTTTGACTGATGGCCCTTAATCAGAATCAGAATACTTTATTAATCCCGAAGGAAAATAGGGACTATAAAGACTTCAGACTTTACGTTTCCCAATTTTTGCTTTAAGTTATTTTGTTATTTACATAATAATGCAGATAACCTAATAATGATCCTTATTGCTGTTTTAGAGAGGAGCGGTGCTTCAAAGGATAGTTGCAGATTTCTGTCAGAATCTGCAGATTATACAGAACAAATAAAATGTTCACGTTTCTCCAACGTTGTCTTCCCAACAGTTTCACTGACATCTACACTGGATGGCCAGGAAGCGTTCGTGATGTCTTCTCCGGAGCTGATAATTGGCGTCTGTCTTGTGTCAGTGACGTAAAAGACGGATTTAATGCGACATGACCGTTCAAACAGCAGTCGCTTTCTAAAACATCAGATATGTATCGGATTCAGTACCACATACAAAAGTGACCCAGATCGGATTTGAAAATATCGGACTGTCATACCATGATCGGATATGGGTCGCATAGGGTCAAAAATATCGGATTTGATGCGCTTTCGCCTGCAGTGTGAACGTAACCTAATATAACCCTGTACATGCTGACTGATATGACAACAGACAAATCTGTCCTTCAGTTGTTGTGTCTAAGCTTCGATCAGTATTTTCATTCTTTTCATTATGGCTTATCAAGTGCAGATTTGATGGCCCTAATGGGAACACTGGGCTCACTTTAAAAGGTTTATGCAGTGACCTGCTCATTTATTGTTCACGTGGTTTGTGGTGAGATTTTTAGTTGACTTCAATTATGCTGCACACAACTAGCCTACTTTGTGTCTTTCCTTCTGACGTGACCCATAATGCAAGTCTTTGCACGTGTGACATGAAACGCATGTCAGGTAAATTAAAGACCCACTGTGATGTACATGCAGTATTAATGTCAAAGTTGCTCCTGGGAGCATTTCTGCCAATTCCACTCCTGTCCAATCAGATGAGTCCCTGTGCATCGTAAGAGCCAGACCTCAGGGGGTCAACGTGGCTGTCATTTGGAATGAGTTTATTTCACCGCTTGGTGGAACATTTTTGTCATAATTGCATCTCTGTCAGAGGAAAACAAGCATTACAGGAATGTCTGGGACCTTTTTCTTTTTTTTTTTTACCAGCCTTGCTAATAGCCGATAAAAAGCTGCATAATTCAGTCTGCTTTATCTTGAGGAGCTCAAAATTGAACTCTTATGAGAGTCACTGATCCTGTTAATATATTCACACCTCCTGTTATTATGTTGCATACATGGTTCATAGTGGCTGTGGCCTATTTTTGAAAGCTTTCCCTTCTGACTCTGTCTGAAATTTTTCTCTGGAGTGAAGTGATGAATTTGTAACACTGTCCTTTGTTGTTGCTGCATGCAGCCTCTCTATAAATGGAATCAGATGAGACTTGGTAGGCAGGCAGTTTCCCCCACATAACATAATCATGCAGGCAATTAAAGATTGTAGTGAACACTGGACCTATGGTGGTATGAATGTGTTGAACAGTATCTTTACGATTCAGCAACTGATAATTCTGACATGATATTATAGTCATTAGTGTGTTGACGTGAGTTTAGTGTGTTTTAGTTACGTTCACCGAGTGCAGATGTGTCTCAGCCGACAGACAGCATTGTCATCAGAGTTATTATGCCGCTGGTGGGGCTAAAAAAAGTGAAAAAACTATTGTGCAAACATTATATAACAGCAGAATAACAGCTCCATCCTCAAAGCTCAGTATGTCTGCCTTCATGTGTACCTGCAGCTAATACAGGTTTAACTTTTAAGTTTTAGCCTCTCCCAGGTCTCAGAGGGCAAGAGTCACACTCTCAGATCAAAACGCTCTGGCCAACTTAGAAGCAGAACCTTCATTTAGTTTTTTTTCTTAAACAAATCCATTCAAAGGTGGACTTGCTGGTGTGTTTCAGATTGTGGACATGCTGCATAACCCAAGATTTTCTGGATAGAGCTGAATTCATGGTTTCATCAATTACAGCAAATCCTCCATGTCATGACCCACTGGCCAGTTGCAGACACACTGCTGGCCCAGAACAGTTTCAGCTCTGGCCCCAGATGTGTACCGTAATCAAACCATGTAATAACAACATGTGCTGGAACATAATAGTGCAAAAGAAACATGATGAAACTGTGTTCAGACTGATTCTTATACTGCGCTTTTCTACTCTCCCAGATTACTCAAAGTGCTCAACATGCCACATTCACCCAATCACACACTTTCTCTAAACTGAGTGCTTCCTAACTACATTCATACTCTCGACATGTAGACTGGAGGAGTCAGGGATCAAACCACTAACCTTCCGGTCAGTAGGTGACCTGCTCTACCTTCTGAGCTGCAGCCACCCGGTGGTAAACATGAGTAAACCCTCGCTAGGTTTTGGATAAAGTGTACACTCACAAACCTGTCAAACTTGCATTTAAAACGCTGGCTACCATAGCAGTATAGTATTGCAACATGACATTTGGGTCTTCAAACAAAAATAGGAAAATAGAAACATAAATAGTGCCATCGTTGCTGGTTGACATACACCAGTCCGCCAGAAGTGCCAGGTTGATGCTGGATCCGGGCCAGACCTGTTTTCTATGAGCTTGGGCCACATAAACCAAACCACAATCGGGCCAGATGTGGAATGCCATCACATAAACAGTGCCATCTACTCCAGGCCTGGCCCATATCTGGATGACACCACTTATCATGCCAGAAGTCAGCCAGCAGTGCCGGCTTGACACCAGATCCAGGCCAGACCTGTCTGCTATGTGGGGAGGTGGCAAAGCAGCTCCAGACCATCACACTACCTAATGGGACTTAAACCTTCCAAAAACTTCAGCTTTTGTCTTGTCAGTCCACCGAATATTTTCCCAAAACATCTTGAAGATCATCAAGATGTTTTTTGTTTGTTTTTTCCCACAAATGTGAGATTTGTGTTCTTTTTAGTAGTGGTTTTCACCTTGGCACTGTACCTAACAAACTGACAGGAACAAATTAAATCCAGATGCAGATGAAAGAAAAGACAGGATTACAGCTGTTACACACATTTTAATCAGATGTTGGAAGTATCTTAGGGCTGGGTATCGATTTTAATTTCTATAACTGATTCGATTCAATTCAATTTTTAGTCAGTCAGAAATATTATAAATCTGATCATTTATCAGTACATATCTATATTTACATATCTATGAATAAAAACAAAGCTGACACTTGTGAGACTTCATCAGAGGTGTGAGCATCACAGCAGATACCTTTGTGTCAAAGTAACTGAGGATAAAACACAGAAAAATATGAAGGAGATTTTCGTGGCCTCGCTTTTTATAGCAGTTAACCTTAAAAATATTCTGCAGTAAAACAATAACAGAAGAAAAGCATGAATCAACATATGAACATTACCTGATGCTGCTGAAGTGACGCAGAGCAAAGGTACAGAGGTTTTATTAGAGTCACAGCTAAGAGTTTTGCAATTTGGCATAATTTTGAAAAGTTTACATGTCTTTGGTATTGAACAGCAGACATGAGGCTTTCTTGTTGGAGGTCAAAAGGTGAGAGATGAAAATCAAACAAACAAACAAAAAAAAAAAACAGCCGCTGACATCGCTGTACACAACGGTAGACTGGTGTGTAATAAGCAAGCAAATAATAAAGAAAACATATTTTTGTTGGGAAACTGTTCTCTCGCTGAGAGAGAGAAAGAGCTGTGCAGGAAGTGTGATTTCATTGTGGTGGAAGCAAAATTGCCAAAGTAAGTTTATCAAATGTGAAGCGTAGTTTTCATCTTCTTTGGCTGCTGGTTCAGTGAATTTTGGTCAGAGTGACGAAACCTGCAGTGATGTTTACAGAACTTTTATTTTGAAAGGTCGAATGTAAGGCGGAAGGAGGATATAGAAAAAAGGAGACAACAGAAAACGGTAGATGAACAAGTTAGCGCTGCAGACTGTGTTGCCGCTGCAAGCCTGAGAATTAAAGAATGGAACTGAGAAATACTGAAGGTGTCATCATTAATGTTTGAGGCATGCAAACATTACACCTGCTGCTTCAGAATCTGTGATATGTCGGCTTCCAGCACGCGATGGCATGTCTGTGTACGAATCCGTTTACCTCCTCTCATTTTAGCTGGAAAGGGGGAAAACCAAGGTATCTGAAGGAAACCCACAAGTTCAATGTTAGAAAGGGAAGGCTGGAATGTTAAATAAAAGGCAAAAGGTGAAACCGAGACTTGACTAAACTGGGCAAACCAAAGCAAAGCTAAGACACCAAAACACAGGGAAACCGGATCATGAGACCTGGACGAGGGAACTGGAACATGATGCGAGGAACACAGACAACCCGACAAAGGACAAAAGAAAACAGACACAATATAAGCACATGAGGTCATTAGGGAGAGAGGAAACACATGGGAACACTGCTGGGATGAATAGACCTAACGACACAGAGGAAGCAAAATTAAACACACTGAACACAGGACCGACACTGTCAAAGTAAAACAGGAAACACTAAGATGCAGACTAATGCACTCAATTTGACACAGGAGCCAGGAGGAAAGAATGCTCAGGGAAACTAGACGGGCTAGTCACAAAGAGTGGAAACGCAGAAACAGTAAAGGGAGATGATACATGGTGCGAGGGACATGGAGAAAGAGAGAGAGACATGACGGGCTGGGGACAACATACATGCAAGCACGGACGGAAGACACGGAGTGATAACACGAGGGGAATATGTAAATGGGAAAGGGAGGTGAGACAGGAAGGAGACACTGTATAACTTAAGAGACATACACAGAGGACAGACTAACACAGGAAATCGACAAGAAAACACAGATCATAAAATTAACTAAACTTAACACTTAAACATTTCCCCAAAACACCAAAAAGAAATCTAAATGACAGAAGACAGTCCAAATGATTGGTCAACAACCCAGCACCCTGACAAAAATCCTCCTTTGGAAGCAATATTGACTTATAAAATGTTACAAATGTTACATGTAATAATCTTTTGTCCTTTTGTTTAGTAAGCCCTGAAGTTTATTACGTAAAATATCTTTTATTTTAAAACACCCAGTGGGAACTTCTGTTATTCTCTTATTTTATTGTACATTTCACGTTAGTGCACATGTTCAGGAACTGAAAATGAATCCCCATGTTCAGAAGAATTACATATCAAATGCTGCAAACTCACAAGAGGCACCATCTGTATTGTGAAGTGCTATTTTCTGTTGCATAGTTTTGAAAAGAGTATGTGACTCCGTTTTTGCCTAGAAGAGACAAGTGTTCAGGAAAGTGAACGAGTCCCTGCAATATCAGTTTTCCTCCTGCCTCTAATGCATCTCAAAAGCGATGTTATACCAACCTGCTGCCAGGAAACATTATCTCTCTATGAAACTTTTCAATTTGGAACATCTGCAGTTTCTAAAGCATCCAAACTGTCTTCACACTTTAAAACGGTGCCATTAATGCACTCCAGCACCCTGCTGATCTCTCACAACCTCTGCAACTGTTTCAGAAGCCTGTGATGCTCTAAATTTACACTTCCAAACCTACTAAGATTTTTTCATGTTGCTGCCTGAGGTATTGTGTATTTGGATTTTGGACTAGTCAAACAGCAGGCTGTCACTGCGTCACCTGAGTCACTGCTAACTAAAATGAAAGGAAAATGCACTTGCAGAAGTAGAAGCAGGGATGTTTCAGCAAGCTTTATGCCTCGTGTTTTGAATCTTCCTTGTTAAACCCGAGCATAAAGTTTTTAGTGTTCACCTTTATGACTGTTGTGTCTGAGAGAAGACTCTTTGAACTGCACAGACTCAATGATCTATAACTCTGTACTCCGACTGCCTCATCTTCCAGCTCTTGAGTGCCGTTTTGCTACCTTTGCTCATGAGTTGTTAAATGAAATGCATTTGATGTTGAGAGCTGTCAGACCCTGGTGTGATATTCATGTCTTGGATATACACCTGCCTCTTTGATATACAATCCATTTAATTAGGAATTGCAAAGCAAACTTCACCTCGACCAACTGCCTCCTGATGGGTAAATAATCGCGTAGCTCATACAGTTCAGAGGAAGGGAAGCCTGGAGCCGTGGCTGTTCTTAAATCTGGTGAAAACTCGT
The DNA here is from genome assembly GCF_056152115.1 of Neolamprologus brichardi. Lineage (NCBI taxonomy): Eukaryota > Metazoa > Chordata > Actinopteri > Cichliformes > Cichlidae > Neolamprologus > Neolamprologus brichardi. Next base: position 3,545,198 of record NC_142114.1, on the reverse strand, counting down.
CACCTGTGTCCTTCCATTGCCGCTACCATAATAAATACTACTGCTTTCATTTTAAGGTTACTTGCTCAAACAGATGCTTGCACAAAAGACCTATGAGGCTGCTTTCCACTCTCACTTGATTACATACAACTTAGCAGATGTTTGGAAAAAGTCGTGTTTGTCAGAAAAGGGAGCCAGGGGAACGGCATTCAGACAGTACCAGATATTACATGCATGGTTGCTTATGTCTATGTGAAATGACCCAGACCAAAAAGAGACACAGTAGTGTGCTTGAGAGCACTGGAGGACAGAATACAGGATTCTGTTTGGATATTAAAAAGCTATTTCAGAGCTGCTCCTAAAAGACAGTTTGATAAACTACTGCAAACAAATGTAGTAACAAAAGTTCCCACTGTATAAACTTTACAATGGGCGCTTAAACCAATATATCTTTTCAGCTTTGCTATTTCTCTCGAGCTATTAAGGTGGGATGTTGGGAAAAATGAATTTGTCTTTATGCAAGCTGTCTGCAGTGGTCTATAAACAGAAATGTGCAGACCTCAGAGTTCATACAAAGATGTCCGATCTAAGGAGATTTAAAACAAAAACGCAATAATGACACAGCAGGAAGATTTGTTACAAATCAAAACCAGCAGGATGTCTTTGCTGGAGTCAGGAGTGCTGAATAATAGCTCCAAAAGCTTTTTAATAATAATGATAATAATAATAATAATTATACTATTACTGCTACTACTAATAATAAAAAAATAATAATAATAATAATGAATATTCACATTTTCCTCCTTAAATGGTGGCCAAAGTGTCTCCTCCATTTCAGACAGTCCTCACAAACAAAATTATCAAGTGTAATGAGGCTGAAGCATCGAGCATTTGCAGTCGTAGCGCCTAAGCTGTGGAATAATTTACCCCTATACATCAGACAGGCTCCCACTGTCAATCTTTTTAAATCTTATCTTAAAACACATTTTTATTTACTGCCTTTTAATACAGCGTGAGAGTTACTTGTTAATTCATATTTGGCGTTTGCTATCAATACTCTAAGTTATTTTATTAGGTATGTTGTATTCTTGTACAGCACTTTGGTCAACGCTCCTGTTGTAATTAAATGTGCTATATAAATAATTAAACCATTAAACCATTGAAGCCATTCTCATGGAAATTTAGCTCTCCTTGCCTCTTCTATTCAATGAGCCTTGTGGGAACTCGAAATGAGTGGAAAAACTCAGACTTTTCACCAAAGCAGGAGGAGGGAACTTCTATAAAAAACACCAGCTTTTATTAAAAATATGTAAAAAGAGAAAAAAAATGCACAAATGTTTAACAAAAGCACTTCGACGGAATAATGCATGTCTTTTATCCTGTCTTCCTTCTCGCACCCTAACTGGTCGCGGCAGATGGCCCCGCCCCTCCCCGAGCCTGGTTCTGCCGGAGGTTTCTTCCTGTTAAAAGGGAGTTTTTCCTTCCCGCTGTTGCCAAAGTGCTTGCTAACAGGGGGTCACATGATTGTTGAGGTTTTCTCTGTATGTATTATTGTAGGGTCTACCTAACCATATAAAGCGCCTTGAGGTGACTGTTGTTGTGATTTGGCGTTATATAAATAAAATTGAATTGAATTAATGAAGCTCTCGCTCACTATTTCTCCTTGTTTTCTCAGTGGCCTTGTAGGACATGATATACAGTCAGACATAAAATACACCTGTAGGTATATGTGGTAAACATTATATATAATATATAATATATAATACATAATGTGATATAATTTTTTTTAAATGCTTTAAAAACATAATTTCAGGTCTCTTCAAAAGCTCACACCCTTAGTCACTCCACCCTCACAAGTAAAAAAGGGCTTGCCTTCTTTACCTTTCAGAATAAAATGAACCAGATGTTCTTTTTATTGACACAAGAACTATTACTGTGTACCCTCTCAGTTAAACATCGCTGATAGGATCTTGTTTATGGCTCTATTTCCACAATTAGATAAACATCTCAGTTGCACTGAGCCAACAAAGCCGTGATCCATTTGGAGGTCGATGAGAGCCGGCTGCTATTAGGAAGGCACTGTTCCTCACTGTCTTCTGATGGGTGAGAGGAGGGAGCTACAGTATTCACCGTCACATCTGTTTTCTTGGATGACTAATCTCGCTACAGAGTAACTCTGTCCAGCACGCCGTTTCTCAATAAGGACCTAATGAGGACTTTGGTTCGCAGTCGGCCTTTTCCTATCGAGCTCCTTTGAAGGAAAACAGGAAGCTCGCAATTAGCTGTTCAATTGCCTGCTTTTTAAATCTTCATTCATTCAGCAACTCATTCCATTTTGTGGTTACAATACGGTTATTTTCTAGGTAGAATTAAAAATGTAAAATGTTTGAAGGAGCCTCTGCAACCCTGTCTTCATTGTAAGTTCATTTAGTCATTTCTTCTATTTGCTGCTAATGCAGAATTTATGTTTTGGTATATTTTCAAGCCAGAAATGATTAATGTCTTCTTGCCCACATTGTGCTGCTGACATTTCTGAGATAAAACTTTCATTCAAACAAGTTTCTGTTTATAATGTAACAAATATATAATATGAGTTTGTTATTATCATCATTGTATAACATTCTGTCAGTCCTACACTTACAGAACCTTGACCACATAATCCTCCTCATCAATCCAGTCCTGGGAAAGGCTTCCTACATTGGGTCCCATCCTGGTTTAAGCCTTTGGTCATAATCCTACAGACCACGTGTTTGAGCCACAGAGGACTCTTAACCTATTCCTTTTAGTTCAAATAATCTTTGGAAGAAACCCCGAGCTGCTGAGGGGGCCAGTGATGCAACGATGTCAAACACTTTACATCAACAGAAACGATACAGCACAGGATCACTCAGTGTACAGGAATTAGCCATGCTGTGTTTCAGGGAAACAAGGTTAAGGTGGAAATGATGCCATTGCCTTTAGCCAGCTGTAAATGTCAGTGTCGATCAGGAGCTACTAACACAAATGCAACCATGCAGCGAGTCCTCCGCTTCCAGAGAGTGAAGGTCTGAATGGCAACAAGTTGTTGAGTTGATGTAATGCCTTCAACCCCTGTTCAGAAAACCAAACACATCGTCTGTCTTGTATGTATGGTATTTATAATATTTACATTTCTGTTTTTTCTCCCACTGTTGATGATTATGCTTGTCTGGGTTTATAGACTGTGTTATGGAAAGATATGAAAAATAATATTGCTTTTCTGTTTATCTTTTGCTATAGACATTCCTCACTGGTTATGGTCACCTTCTGCTCAGCTCCTTTATCACAGCTGTGAGCAGTGACAGCTCTTTTCTTCCTTTAATAACATTCGAAAACATTGTTTAACAAATACGAACATAGATGGGCTGCAGACGCCTCCTTCTGCCCTGCCAGCGCCACAGTGGCTCTCTCTCTCTCTCTCGCTGACAAATTATACCTTATAGCTGCACCATATTCACAATGATGAGTGAATTGGAAAAGCCAAACCATTTTTGTCCTATAATAACATCTTCCTTTAGTCAGCTGAGTGATTTGGTTCCCGTGGGTTCTGTATCCATCTGTTGAAGGAATAATTTTTCACATTTTTGAGGTAAATTTACTTTCTTTCATACCAACAGTAACCAAAGATGACTTTTAACTCTATTGTTATGTAAGGAAGGCTAAATATGGACTCTGCTCCTGCAACAACCGGACCCGCATCCTGTGATTTCTGTGAGTCGTGCTCTTAACTTTCTGCAAACATGTCTGACAAGCCTGACGTCACTGAGGTTACAACCTTTGACAAGACCAAGCTGAAGAAGACCGAGACTCAAGAGAAAAACCCACTGCCAACCAAAGAAGTCATCGAACAGGAGAAGGCAGAGTCATCATGAAGACCAGGCCTCCTACGTGCTGTACATTTGACAAGCTTTGTCTCTATCAAGATGCATTTCAAGTTTCATAACCTACTTGAGAAATGGCTGTAAAACTCACACTATTCACTTGGCTTGATGACCCTCTGTGCAGTGTGGCTTTGTCACCTTTAGGACCTGGTCATCTGTTTGCATCGTGTGGCATCAATGAGCAGGGGGGAAACAACTGACAAATCTGCACTTGGCAATTTGTGGCCCTACTCCAGTCACCTGTAATGCTCACAAGCAAGCTGTTGTAAAACCTGAAATGCGCAAGATTTGTTTAATATGCACAATAAAAAAAAAATGTAAATTTCAAAAAAAAAAAAAAAAAAAAGGAAGGCTAAATATGAAACTACTGCAATGCTGAAATCATACCCAGTGTGTCCTTGAGCTTAATAGAAACTCCCACTCGTCAAATGGACGTCCTATCTTTTTACACTTTGGCTGATTTTTACTGATATAAATACAAATATAAACAGGCAGAGAGAACAAGTTTAACTTTCTTGACATTCCTTCTTTCTACTTAGCTAAGGCTTGAGTCACACAGGCCAACTCGTGAGGCCGTTCGGTGACTCCCTGGTTGGTGAGTGGCTGAAGGTTGTTGGCAGTTGCTGGATGAATACCAGTTCCAATACCAATGCTGGTACTGGCATTCAATGGGTCGGACTGGAGTCATCACAAGGCTAATTCTGGCCCCCGGGCCTTATGTCTGTCACCCCATCATTAGCATGAAGCCGTGAGAGTAGTCCAATGTTTACAATTGAAAACTTGGATTTCAAACAACTTTCAATAGTTACAATTACAGACATTTAAGTTGCCCATTACAAGCTTACAGACCTCTGACCCCATATTAATGACCTCATTACTCAAAAGCAGTTCTTAATAATGACAATGGACAGACCTTTGACTGAGTGATTTGTTAACATTTCATAACAAGAACAACATTAGCTATAACTTGTAAACACTTTATAAAGGGTCATTGTAATTGGAGCAACTCTGAAGTGCAGGTTCAACCCCAGCTCTAAGCCGCCCACTGCACAATCAAAGGGAACTATAAAGGAGAACCATAGACTACATAAAGATGCCTGTTTATCATGTTTATATATGTATGGGTTTGTATACATACATAGATTTTGGAGAACATACAGTTCTCCACAACTAGGAGCTAATCCGACCCTCCCCCCTCTCTTGGGATTGCACTGCCATCTGCAAACACTGTTGAGCCATATGAAGGGAAGGGAACGAACGCAGTCTGGTGGTGCTTCCACAGCTGTCGAAAACACAAGTCTCAACCACTGCAGCAGAACTGAAAAGCTCCAAGTCATCAAAAAAAGATAAAAAATCACCACATATGCCTTTGAACGATGAGTCGTAATAAACACAGGAGTGTTTTCAGCCAGTGCTCATTTTTATAAATTTGGACCAAAAACAAAATATCACCAGCATTGCTGTGTGTCATCACGGTGGTGTAATATCACTTAGTAAACAGCTTTTAAAAAATGCCCAGAAGTGTGGAGAACCTCTGTAACCGTCACCCTCTAATTGCCACAGCTGCCAGTGGGAAAACTGGCAGGTTATATTTACAAAGCTGCTTCTGTAAAACAACCAAAATGTGCTGTTGATTTGCAGATAGAAACTAAGCACTGAAAAGCAATTTGCAGCAAGTAAACCTTATGCATTTCACCTAAAAAAAAATCAGTGAGAATTTCATAGAGACCAGGTAATTACATGAAATTGCAGGAAATGTGCAAAATAAGCTTCCTCAATGAATGCTTTTGTAATCTAATTTATGGGAGAGAGCAGAAATCAGAGTAAGGATGATTTAAGCTGTCAATAGTTAAATTTTAAATTTGGTTTTATGGTGTGGATCTTATCTCTTTCCACTTACAGGACAAAGTAACCTTTCACTCACTTGTCAGCTAAAATTAACGTCTAACACCGTGGATCCACTCGACAGCTTTTCTACTCCACAGAAATTATCCGTGTTTACTATTTTCTAATTACTTTCCTTTAAAAGCTTTCATTTTTTTCATTGTTTTCCTTTAGGCAGCTCTCAGTTGGTTTTCAGCTAAACCTCAGTTTCCATTTCCGCATATTCATCATTCAGCGTCCTTTCTGGCCTAATGCAGATATAAACTTCTCAGTATGTGTCACTGCCCTCGAATGTTGCAGGGAGGTTAGCGGGGCTTCCAGAGGACAGCAAAAGGCAGAATTGTAGAAGCGCTCTCTCGTTCTCTTTCAGGGAGAATACATATGGAGATAGCGCCACTGTTTCCCTGACAACTGCATTTTACCGTCGACTGGGGGGGGGGCAGTGCTCACTGAAGTCCTCCAAATCCGACTTTCTCTTCTCTCATTTCCACCCAATATAAATGCATACTTTTCTGTCACTCTTCTTTCTTTTCTTTGCTCCTAAATTTGCCTCTCAGGGCTGTGTTTTTTTTGTAAAATCTCTTCACTTCATCTCGTTCTGTAATTTTTTTCCCTCTCATCCTGAGCCAGTTTGGTATATTTTTCTGTTTCTGTCACCCTTGGATTATCTATGGTGGCCCTGAGAGCTCAATGAACTGCAAATGAAGAAAAACAAGCAAAAAAAGGAAAGCAGTAGCTGCGAGTCACACTGACGACACTGTCTTTGCTTCCAGGGAACACAATAAAGTGATGGACTCAGCTGGGACATGCTCGTTGTTTATTGCTTTTGTAACCTTGGAAGTCATTTAATGTCTGTGAAGCTTTATTTTGACATTACATTGGTGTTACATGATTCATGCGACCATGATTCATACAGCCTTTTCCTTATTCGCCAGCTCCCGTATTTCAAATACTCTGAAAGAACAAACACTGTTAAGTGTAAACTGCTGTATTCATTTTGACAATATCTTGCAGATGAACTAAGACAGTCCTAGAAATTTGTTTTAAGTTTAATTAAATTCAACTCCTGAGACCTAGTGGCACCACTGGTATATTCACTTATACATCATAAACACTTTAAAATTATTGTTTACATATTTGGAGCTGTGCCTTTGTTTTGCATGACAAAAGCCAGAAAAACATTGCTGTAGAACTTGACCTCAGCTTCTACAGATGGATGTACTCTGTGGTATCAAGGGACATAACAGTCAAATGCTTTTCTCAACCTTTTAGCAGGTTTCCTTTTAACAGAGAAAGCTGATGAGCCACAGAAACAGTCATGTGTATAATAAAATTCTGTCTCATCCAGCTGTTAGAGAAGCCTTTTCCTCCCTCCCCTCATGTAATTTTTGATTTTTCTAATAAGTTTTTGTACAGTTTTGCAAGCTCTGTGTCTGTGCCTTACACTCCTGCGATTGCTAGAGAAGTACCTCGTTCTTCCATCTAATTTCCCACCTGACACCCATTTTCATACTGCACCGTCACTACAAATTAGCGCAGATATCCAGCGACCCTCAAGGAAATTGTCCAGTGAGAGCAGGAGTAAGGACAGTCAATGAAAGAAAATAACGTGTGTGTGTGTGTGTGCGTGTGTGTGTATAAACATAATTAGTGTAAAAACCTTCAGGTAAAGAGGCATTAAAGATTTATTGCTGAAATATTGCAGGCCATTTGGAGTGTGTGTTACAGACATGCTCCATTAAACAAACACTTGTCAATTAACAAAAGAGCAGTTCAATTACAAAACCATTTATTATTCCTTTTTTCAAACCATTACTCAGGCATATGTTAACAGCCCAGAACCACCATCTCTGCTGCAGAACTCAGAAGTGCCTTAATGTGCCGGTAAAGGACCTAAATGCATGATTTAAAAGGCAGGCAGAGTTACATTTTATTCAGATTGTGGAGGAGTCGAATGAGAAACACAAAGCAGCAATTCTAATTCCATAATTCTTCAAAAGTGGCCCAAAAACGTCAAATAAACCACAGGGAGGAAAGCAAAGGGAAACAAACAGGTATATAAGGAGCTTCCAAAGCAAAAGACAAAAGGGAAACTAAAAGAAACAAACAGGATTTATTGAAGTACAGAGTTTGAGTAATAAACCATTTGTTGTTTAGACTGTGAGGAAGCCACATAGCAGAGCAGAGTCCAAGAGCAGAGCAGGATGGGAAGTAGGACAGAGCAATTCTGCCAAGAGGAGTGCTCAAATATGCAGCCAGGGGTGTAAAGGATCACAGGTGAGGCAGGACTTACTCAGACGGTTCAGTGATTTATTCACTGTGCCAAAACTGTTCAAACAGAAGATAAACTCTAGGGAAGATCCAGGGCTTCCGTACGACAGGGATAATCCACAAATCCACACAGATCCAAAGCTTCAGTCACAAGAACACAAAACAGCTCACTGCTCTTTAGCCAGGGTGTCTCCAGAATGTGCTGACAAGGAAACAGGTAAGCACCGACACAGAGATAAAAGCTCCAGATCACACCAGCTGCTCTCTTTACACCATCCATCAAAGACTGAAGGTCTTCCACCGCCTTAACTAGAGGCCACAGACGAGGACAGCAGGAGCAGGTGTGTGACTGCATCGTGTGTGTGGAAGCAAAAGGTGGGAAGTTGAGGAAGGCCTCGTTTCAGCATCAAAACCAAAACACACACACACGAGCGAGAGGAAACGGACCAAAGGTGGTGAGCCAGCATGGCGAGGACAGAGGGATCGTGACAAGAAGATTGTTGGTGGCAACTAAGTCATTAAAGGTGTATCCTGTACAATTATTCAATCTGTGAACAAAAACAGTTCAAAGGAATCATTAAAAGTCCAACAAACACCACGACGTTCATGCCCGTGATGAATTTATGCTTGAAACTTTTGCAACGACTTGATACGACAGACGCCCAAGGCCAGTTGGGAGGAGTCAACACAACAGGGGCGAAAACAGAGAGCAACAGGAGCGGAAACTATTTTAAACCAACATCATATTGTCAACCTAAGTTTCACTGAATCAATATTATATTACTAATACACTTACCACTTTTCAAATGCGACGTCAAATTCTGTCATTGATTATTGTTTGATTAATACTGAAGCAGATACATCACAAAAGAAGATTAACAGAGCCTCAGTGGTATTTCAGCAAAGTACCAAAGTAACATTAGGCCTGATGTAACATGTAAATGACAACAGACAACTTCAAATCAGGTAAAAACACAAGTCTTTCATCTTTTTAACGTCACATTTGGTGAATTCGCTCCTACATCTTGTCCTGCCTCCACCCGGTCTGGATCGAAGCTGTGAACTGCCAGGGGAAACGGCCAGTTTGCTGAGTCAGAAGACATAAAGGAAAAAAACTGAATAAGCACGTGAAAAAAATATGACAGGACCACACTTTGCTCAGATTTTCCAATTTGTATCTATCTTTCTGTCTATTTCCCTAATTCATCCTAGCAAACATAATCATTCTAAGTTCTATCAGTTACGTTACCAAGGAAACTTCACTAAATGACATTTTAGAAGTATCTGATAGTGAGCGCTCTGACAGCCATAAATATAATGAGTGTTTTACAATACACATACAAAATAAGATCAGATAAGCTTTGCTGTCATTAAGCACAAGCATACAATTAAATTACTGCTATACTTGGTGCATATAAACAAATATGAACAGTCAGACCATTAGAATAAAAGGGCAATAAAAAACAATACGTCCTGTTCTGTTATAGATAAAAACAAGAGATATGTAGGTGATAATCCTGACGATAGCAGCTTTAATGGCATAAGCAGGCAGTGATGGATATTACTGATTAAATAAATACATTATTAACTCTGATGTATTCACAGAGGAGATTTATGGAGTATGGTAATATTGTCTACCACGAGATCATCTCCCGGGCAACTATAAATCAGCGACTTGTCAATCTCATCATTGTCACCTGATCCGCTGTCACTTATGAGCAGGACTATGAATCAATGCCGTTGCTGTCACACTGCCAGGTTTCATCAGTATTTTAATGTTGATCCGACATTAATTTAGCAGTGAGACTTCAATCTCAGACATAATAACGATTCAGACGAGAACAATTTTTCGGTGCTGTCTTCCTATCTGTGAGTGTTTAACAGGCGAGGACAATAGGATCAAGGGGAGGAACAAGAAGACTAATGGAAGTGAACAGGTAGCTGGATAAACACAGAAAAGAAAAAGACACGGAGCAGACAAATCCAGGATAAAAGCCCAAAAGCACTCAAGGAACTAAGTAAACAACATATAACAGGAAACAGCTAAATAAACACTGAAGTCGGGCTTGTTATAACCCCGAGTGAATAATGTTTTTCCAGAAGGAGAGCTGCTCCAGAATTTGAACCTTTAAAAAAGATATATTAAAAAAAATAAAAGCCTGACTTCCCAATTGAAGGCTGTTTCTGCCTCCTCTTTGGTTTGCTGTGTTGCCTCTGCTCACGCAGCATTACAACAAATCATGTCCCCCTAAATAAAAACTGATTTTAGGCTCTCATCGCTCTCACCGTGAAAGCTTGACTACAAAGCTCACGTTAACGGCTGACACAACGTGTGCTGAAAGCATTTTAAATTAGCACACGCTGCCTGGGTCTTGTCGAATCTACATTGTGCGGGCTGTCTCTTCCCAGTGGAAATCAGAAAAGCTCATCAAGTGCTAGACCCAAACAAATCACTGTTGCATAATTATCAACAGAAACTGCTGAAACTCATTATCCATTATTACTAAACATGGCTGTGAATGGAAAAACACACACACACACACTCAGAAGAAAACAGCATCTTGTGGATTTTCATTTAGCTCGTCCATGATCAGACAGAGGATTGTCAGTCACAGCTATCATGTCAGGGGAGACGTTCTCTTTACATAAGAAAATATTATTACCTCAATATTGTTAAGAAAGGGGGAAAACACTGAATGGATTTGGCACCAATGCTTTCATTATTGTTTGAAGTGAAAAGCTTGAATTAGTCCGAATAATTAATTTGTGCACACCAGTCAACCAAGTCTAAACTCTGAATTCATAAGACATGAGGTTTGAATTTAATAATGGAGGGAAATATATTTGACTGTGTGTTCTCTGTCTGTATTTATGCCCACTATTTATCAAGTTATGAAGGAAAAGACCACAGACATAAAACGAAGGAGAAGACTAAACCTCTCCAAGGACGCTATGGCACAAATAATATTCTTCAATATCCTGAAAATGACTACCAGGCTGAGCTGACAGCTCAGTAGTTTACAGCCTCATAAAAATCGTGAGCAGCTAACTTCTGTGGTAGTTCATTTCAAATTTGACTGTCAAATTATAATCATAAAATCGTTGTGGAAGAAGGGGAAAGAACATTCAAATTAATATAGCAGCAAAAGTGAGGCTGAATTTTACATACTGTATTTGGAAAACTGACAATTGACAGCATTGTTAATATTTTCACTCACTGTCATTGTTGAAAACAAATAGTTTGAGATTATTTGAGTTTAGAGAAATGTTATACTGCAGAAAGCAGCCATCCATAGATGACTGTGGTCATAAGGGATGGATATCATCAGCAACAACACTCAACCTGGTGCTTAAACGATGCTTAGTTGGTATTAAACAGTCCAGAGTGTGCCAAGAAAACATCCCAGTCAACAGAGTTGACAAAAGTACAGACAAAAGTCCAACAGCTAGCAACACACTGTGTGACAGGCTGCCCACAAACACTTTGTGTGTTTGCTGATATTTGTTGAGCTGATGGAAACGCTGAAATTGCCTGAAACTTAAAAAACATTTCTCCCTTTATGCTTGTTCCTCTTCTGTAGCGCTAGTTGCGATTCAAGGACACCTGCAGTCCTTCTGGTGTTGTGACAAAAACAAAGCAAACAAAAAAAATTTATATTTTAAATCCTGACTCATCCTGTTTTATGCAACTTCCTCTGGTGATTAATAAACGAACAGGCCTGCCTTTCCTGTGGTTCTGTTTAGGCTCAAGTCTGTTTGATGTTTGGAGGTGAAATAATAACTCTCCTCAAATACATTAAACCAAAAGTAAGTTTTTGAAAACGTACTGAAGAAAAGTACCTGAAAATTGTAGTTAAGTACAGTAACAAACTATTGGTACTTCTTTGCTTCTCAACTCTGCCTCTCACCCATTACACCACCATCACTATCCTGAACTCATACAGTGAGGTCCATATATATTTGGACACGGACACAAGTTTTTTTTTTAATTGTAGTTTTATAATGAACATGGACATAATGTGTAGACTGTCAGCTTTTACTTGAGGATGTCCACTTTTAAATTGGATGAAGAGTTTAGGAATTTCTGCTCCTTAACATGTGCCACCCTCTCTTTAAAGGGGCCAAAAGTAATTGACTCAAAGTGTCTTTCATGGCAAGTGTGGGCAGTTCCTTCGTTATGTCATCAATTAAGCAGATAAAAGGCCTGGAGTTGATTTGAGGTGCGGTGCTTCCATTTGGAAGACTTTGCAGTGAACAGACAACATGCGGTTAAAGGATCGCTCTGTGTAGGTGAAACAAGCCGTCCTTAAACTGCGAAAACAGAAAAGTCCATCCAAGAAACTGCTGCAATATGGCAGAGCGTTAAAAAGAAGGAAAGCAGCGTCTGCTGATGTCCATGAGTTCAAGACTTCATGTCATTGCCAGCAAAGGGTTTTCAACCAAGTATTAGAAATGAACAATTTATTTTTAGTTATTTAATTTGTCCAATTTTGAGCCGCTGAAAAGAAAGGATTGTATTAAAAAATCCTGAGCTTCTCACCATTTTCTGCAATCTTTTTGCTCAGCCCACTGAATTAAAGCTGAGCGTCTGCTGAAACGGTAATGTACAGAACAAAGATTAGAAAAAAGTTTTCTCCACCCAACTACTTATGAACCTCGCTGCACACGGCAGGTTCAGTCATGTTTTCCTGTTGATTATATAATTCAGACCCTACCATCTCCATGTCACAGCAGAAACTGAGACTCATCAGACCAGGAGATGTTTTTCCAATCTTCTGTTGACCAGTTTTGGTGACCCTTTGTGAACCATAGCCTCAGTTTCCTGTTTCTACTGGCAGAAATGCCACCCAGTGTGGTCAGCTTGCAGCCCATCTGCTTCAAGATTCACTGTGTTGTACACTCAGAGAACTGCTACTCACTGGATATTTTCTCCCCTTTGAATGGTTTTCTTTAAACCCTACAGATGGTTGTTTGGGAAAATACCAGCAGTTTAGCAGTTTTTTAAATATTCAGACCAGCTGTCAATCATGGCATGCTCGAAGCCACTATCATCACCTTTCTTCCTCTGTCTGATAATTTACTTGAACTTCATCAGGTCATCTTGATTATGTCTGAATGCACTGAATTGCTACAGTCTGATTGGCTGATTAGATAATTGTTAATAATATGATGGCTAGTGAGTATGTGATTATAACAGACATATTTAGGGACATAGTGCAAGTACAGGAAGCAACTAAGTGAACCTGCTTCAGTGCAAACTCCTTTGGTGCTGTTTGACTTGAGCACAGCATTTTTCCTCCCCACTGCATTCAATTAAATATATTGAAACACTTTCTGTTTAAATGCAAAAAACTGAGCAAATACACCCTTTTCTAAGCTCCTCACCTTTATCAATTATTTCTCCCACCCCAAATAATAAATATTAAAACTACAAACCTCTGACTTGCCCTACCTTCATTACAACCATCAACTATTATTAATCTGTGTTCACTATAATATGATATAAACATATGTGCGCTTATCCATATCTTTCTCAAACGTGATTTAAAGATGTTCTGTTTAGTTTTAAACTCCGGTGCTAAAGCAGAATAAACAGGTGTGAGATGATTTGTAGACCAGAGCAGCTTCGTTGTGCACCATGACTGAATGAAAGCACAGCAGGGTGTCTGTTTACTTCCCTGCAAATTAAAACCGTTGGCCATAAGCACTGTCACTGCAGCGAGGGAAATGCATTTTTAGCTGGCACATGTAAAAGATAAAAAGTGTGCATTCCTGTTCAATTCTGCACAGCAGTTGTTCTGGTTGCATTTAACACACGCTCGCACACACAGTTTTCATTTGCCACACTATATCAGGCTTAAAGTTTTGACTTTATTACAAAGTCATACATTTACCAGGCTGCTGACTGCTGTGAATGAAATCTGCTCCTATCTTTTTCTTGAAATGATTTAGTTGTTTTTGTCACTGCTCATCCATTAAAAAGCATACTAAGAGGACATATTGATCATGCAATAACTTTTTCTGACAGAACATGAAGTGCAGATAGTACAAGAAAAAAAGTCTAACAGATGTGCATCGATAACACTACAAGCATGGCTTCATATCGGAAATTGCCATAATTTAGGTGAAGTATTATTTTATATAGACAATGTTTTACCTTCAGTCTGTTTACACAGTTTTGTTATGTGCACTTGTTCAGTTGCCCATTTATGCAAATGTCTGCTCTGGCAGCAACTCGGTATGCAGACATGATAAAGATAACCTGCTGAAGTTCAAACTGTGCTTGAGAATGGGGAAGAAAAGTGATTACAGTCACTTTGAACACAGCTTCTTGGATATGAAAATGAGTTCGCTGTACATAAATTACCTCCACAGTCACCAGAAATCAATCCAACACACTGTCTTTGGGACGATTTGACAGATTCCAAGATAACAACTCTGCAGCACGTGTCGGATGCTATCCCGGCAATATGGACCAATGTTGTTGCTGAGCAATGTTTCCAGAACCCTGTAATTAAAACAGGTCTGAAGGCAAAAGGAGGTTTAATCAGGTAGTAACACAAGGTGTAACTAACAAAATGTCCTTTAATCTTACAGCTAAGACAGAGCACGAGTGATTGCTTCCACTGTCCTTCAGCTCTGACAGATTCAGAACGTACAGCTAAATGATCATATTATTTAAAAAAGCCTCCATATGTTTGCTTTTTAGTTTCTCATCCATGTAATAACAGAAGAGAAACTCACAACGTGAGGAAATAAAATGTCAAGCGATGTACTTTATTCTCTGACCTTTAAGAAGTTAAAGTATTCTGGCTCACATCAGAACTGCTGTTGCATGCACGACACAGGGGACTAATTCCACACAATACAATGTGAAAATGCAATGTATAGACACTGAAAAGTTAATCTATTTAAAATTATTCATTAAAACGAAACAATCTGTTGGGAGCTGACAGGAGTCTGTCTGTCTTATGCAATCATTATGAAATCAAATATGCAACATCATCGTTGCATCTTTATGCAAAAACCCAACAACGAGTTCACTGAATGGGTTCAAGAAAGCAGCATAATGTTTCCCAAGGTTTCCATTGGGCTGATGAGTGATGCGGGTAATCACACTGCCTGTACACACTAATCATGAGTGATTCTCCCCGAGGAGCGAGGAGAATACAAACAAGAGCAACAGCAGCATTTTGTTCCTGCTGGTGACTCTATGTCCAGACCCATTTCTGTCTCCTTTGCAGCATATTTCCACCAGTTATAACAACTGTCTACAGAGAAACATGCATCTCAACGTGCACACTCTTTTATTATAGGAAGCACCTGCACAGAACTAACACACTACAGTATTTTTAGTCCTATTCATTAAGAGAGTAGATAGTCCTCCAACGTAACCTCTGTGGCATACATTGTTCTCCCACCCAGAAATTAAATGGAGTGGGTTTTGTTTCTGAACTGCTGAGTAAGTCATTTAATGCTGGTGGGATGTGCTGTCCCACTTGAACTATTATTTTTGAGATTGATTGCTGTGATCATGGCCGCCAGAAGTGTGTAAGTATATAAGCTAGATATACACAGAGCCCTCAGCAGGGCTTGTGAGCTGAATTTAATGAAATGTTTGAAGGAAAATGTCTGCGTGACAGTAACTGTGACCTCTCCACCTACGTGCCTCCTTCCTATCAGCTTACACTCACTTTTATATCAGCACATAATGGACTGGATTTATATAGCGCTTTTCAAGGTACCCAAAGCGCTTTACAATGCCACTATTCATTCACTCTCACATTCACACACTGGTGGAGGCAGCTACAGTTGTAGCCACAGCTGCCCTGGGGCAGACTGACAGAAGCGAGGCTGCCATATCGCGCCATCGGCCCCCGTGGCCAACACCAGTAGGCAGCAGGGTAAAGTGTCTTGCCCAAGGACACAACGACCAGGACAGAGAGCCCGGGGATCGAACCGGCGACCTTCCGGTTACAGATGCGCTGAGCCACGATCGCCACATGACACTCTTAGCACGGTACTCTGTTGAGAATGACAAAGCTGTAGTGCTTTCAAACTTGTTTATATGAGACATTTAATCATAAAAGTTGGGCATGAAAATAAAGATTGTGCAGAATTACTCATTTTTAATATACAGTACAAAAACACCACAAGATAACTATCCCACAATGCAATTCTCTTCCTTGACGTTAAAATGGTCATTACAGCCACCAAGAAAAGGAGGAGGCCTTGTTATGGTGCAGGTGCCACTGGCAGTGCAGAACCAGGCCAACGAGATGGTTGACCCTCCCCGAGCCTGGAACTGCCAGAGGTGTCTTCCTGTTAAAAGGGAGTTTTTCCTTCCCACTGTTGCCAAGTGGTTGCTCATAGGGGTTTGTCTGATTGTTGGTGTTTTCTCTGCATGATTGTGGGGACTTTGCCTTTTAATAATAAGCACCTTGAGGCAACTGTTGTTGTGAATTGGTTCCATGTAAATTGAACTGAATTGGAATGGAGTAGTGTGAGTCTATATCAGCATATATCTGTGACAGCATTTTGTGTTAATATTTCCCAGTTAGCATCTTTCTGCTTCTGCTCAGTTATACTTTGGATGCAAATATTTTACTTTCTGTTTGTTTGAAACCTT
Source organism: Neolamprologus brichardi (assembly GCF_056152115.1). Lineage (NCBI taxonomy): Eukaryota > Metazoa > Chordata > Actinopteri > Cichliformes > Cichlidae > Neolamprologus > Neolamprologus brichardi. The sequence goes on along the minus strand of NC_142114.1, from coordinate 3,528,536 downwards.
AAGTTACTTTTCAGATTTTAATATATTAGTCTAATAATCATTTTTCCACATTATTATAGATAAAGTTGCACCACATAATAAAGATTATTCAAATGATCTGTAACAGCAACATTAACCTCCTAAGACCCAAACTCTTTCATGGCATGCATTTTTAATTTCTCTTTGATATTTGGGCTGATTGGGGCCTGATAAATGTAAAAACAAAGAATTACTAGATTTCTTTTTACCTAATTTTTGTTTCTAAGAAAAATGAGAGCCACATATGAGGACATTCATTTAAAATTTTGATAGAACAGTAGCAGTATAATGTCCTCGTAAGTGGATATCAGGCCCTTATAGAGTAAAATTGAGTATTTTGGTCTAAATAACCCAAAATGTGGTGTCCACATATTTGGACGCCAGGTCCTAGGAGGTTAAAGTGATGTACATGTGAATAAATCCCTACTGTTAAAGCCTATTTTAAAAATCCCAGAAAAGCACCTGCTTGATACTCTCAGCTTACACTTTCCAGGGTTTGAGAACTGAATGTTGTTTAGCCTTATGTTGCAGGAATTGGTTCAAGTTTCATGGGAAGGAATGAAAATAGTGAGGAAGCCTTAGTGTGACTCTTGTGTCAGAAGCCAAACTTTGGTCCCAGCAGTTTTTGTTTTTGCCACCTGCACCACTAAATTGAATTGTGCAGCTGTGTTAGACAGAGCATGTCAGTTTTGAAGAGCAGAAAAAAGACAATGGGAAATCTCACAGAGATTTTAAAGGAAAAGAGCAGCAAGTTAGAAAATGATGGAAAGGTAAAGGATCACTAAAAGTCTGACTGAACATCAGAAATGTTAACCTGGCTGCTCTCAAGGAACAGTCCTCCTCACCAGACTTCATAGCACTCAAACCAAAACACTGAACAACTGGCAGATCAGCCCAATACAAAACACAAGCTTGTGAAATCTAAAAATGCTCTTTTCTTAGGGAGACACAAATAGTCTATTTCAAAGACACTGCAAAGGCATTAAAGTGTTACCTGCTATGGCTTACCAGAGATTATGGCTCTTCCATTAACTGGAGGTGATGGTTTGATCATTGCCTGTCTGTATGGCAGAGTTTCCACAGGCAAGATACTGAAAACCTAACATGTTCTCCAGCATGTCCATTAGTATGTAATAGGACAAACACACTGTGTGAATGTTCCTAGTAAGTAAGCACTAAATAAATGCAGTCCATTTACCATTTAAATGCTGCCCGTTCACTGTTTTGTGCTGCGCTGATGGCCGTCCCTTAAAGGTCAGTCTGCAGAGTGCATTGATTATTGCAATTTTAATACAGCCACAGGAGAATCTGTATCTGTGCATGTTCAAAAAACCCCACATGTTAGAGAAAGACTCAAATGCACGACACACTCAATTTCAGGAGCCATAAAGCATTACATGCTGCAGCCTGTCTGTAATGGTTTTTGATGTCCAGGTTAATGGAAAGGCAGCTACAGATAAATGAATGCTTTCATTAAAATTGGAAAAAGATGTCTGCTTGGCACTCTCAGAAAAAGAGTAATGAAGGACCTATATGATCTGCTGCCAGCTGTACGTGTTAGGCTGTAAAGCTTCAGTAAATCTAATGTTAGTAAACAAATTAAATGTTCTAATAAGTAAAAACAGAACAGTGATACAGTGATATCCAGGGACAAGAAAGGCTTCATCACATTTATATTACTAAAAAATGGCCCTCACTTATTAAATATTCACCCAGAGTAAATACACAGTTCTCAAATGGAGGCGCATATGTATTTGTAGGCTTGCGTCAGTGTGTTTGCTCATGTAGCTGTGATCAGTACTGTGAGGGTCATAAGCCGGTAATTTGGGACATTAAGGTTTTACAACTTAGACTCTTTAAACATTTGCAACCCATCGCTAAACAGTTATTGACTGATCTGCCATAACTAGGATGGATGACAGGAACAGCAGGAAAACCACAGGTTTACAGAGCGTGTTTAACGAGATCTATTTAGGCAAAATTACTAAATTAGGGTACAAAGGTCACTGATAGGATTCATGAGTGAAATGATAAACTGGTTTAACCATTAAAAAAACAGTTAACATAATTGAGTTGTTAATAAAGCTGGTGATCTTTATTAACATCAGCTGACTGTCTCGTTTTACCCTAATACATCATTAATGTGTAAAGTTCTTAAAGTGTTTCACTTGGCAGCATGTTTTTTCTTTCAAAAATATCAAAATCAATAAAAAGTTATCAAAGTATCTTAAGATCTGCAGACTTCCGTGGGGTTTTCACAACGACCTCCCAAAGGCGGTTCCAAATCACATGACTTCATTTGTAATTCCCTAACATCCACGCACTTGCTGCTATGCAGTAATGCTATCAAAAGCAAGCTAAATGTTTCCTTGGTGCTGTCAGGTGGTAACGTGATGGTGACCGCCCGGTGAGAAGAGTCAGGCTGTAGAACATGTTATGGCAGCTTGGTTATGACTGGCAATCGTTTGATGATGAAGCATTTTTAATTCACGCGTTCTGAAAAAAAAAGTCTCTTTAGGCAAGGTAAGAACTTGTCAGAGAAACGGTCTGCTTGTTCTTTGTGCGCCAGTGCGCAGAGACGCACGCGCCACTCACACGCGGACGGGCGAGACGCAGAGGCACAGCTCTCACATCCTCCGAGCGCCCGATGACTTAATTTGTAGCACAGTTTTCGTGCGCTCGTACTTCTCGAATTATTGCGCTCTGTTCGCACCTGGATCCCCGCGATGGAGTTTTCCACTCTTCTCCCGGACTATTTCAACTCGGTCTCAGTAACTCCTTTCAATGTTACGCACTCTGGGGGTCTGCTTTCCATTCCTGGCAACGAGGCCAACAAGGACAGAAGACTTGTCATCCACGTTTGCATCACGGCTCTCTACTCTCTCATCTGCGTGGTGGGACTGGTGGGAAACGTGCTTGTAATGTACGGGGTGGTCAGGTAAGAAGGACACGCTATTCAGATAACGATGACCCAAAGGGAATGTGCTGAAAGGAAGACAAAATAATTTACTTGCTCGACACATTTTAAAAGGTGAAAAGCGACACACTCATGCACATATGACAGAAACCCCAATATGGATAGGATAAATATGTTTTTATATGATCAGGGTTTATTTTAAATGACCATAAAGTACTCTGTATGTTCGTATTAAAATATAGCAGAACAATTTCACATATTTCTATTCGAGGGAAATCCATTTTCACTTTCGTACTTTATTTGTGATGGTCCCCTTTGTAACTGCCCACAGTGCCAGTTGTGCCTGAGAGCCGCTCTCCATCACATCCACCCACACACAACATACACACACACACACACACACACACACACACACACACCTCCCACATGTAAGAAGAGGATGGAGCATAATAATAAAATCATAATTGCACCAATTATTTCCGTAAGAGAGTGGGGTTGTAAATTAAGATGATAAACCAAAGCTCAACCTTAAAAAGCGATACTGTGTCGATATGATGTATTCTCCATTTTGAGGATTTTTTTTACATTTTTGAAAACGAAATGAAGAAAACTTTAAACATATCACTCACACTCCCAGGCAAAGCAGTTACGCACAGGATGAGATCAGTGTGCTGTAATACATAGATGTCTTTATACCTGGGAATAAGATGTGTCTCCCTCAATCCTTTCAGAGTCTGATATTTTACAGCAAAACACTTCAGAAACATAATTTAATCAAATGTGACCCACAGAGTGTCATGTTGTGGGCTGATGTGGAGCAATCCATATTAAAAGAGCCAGGCAAATGTTAAGCTGGCACTCAGAAAAAAAAACACACACACACAAAATAATTTTAATCTGAAATCAAGTAGGAGTTTGGAGGGCTTTGAGCTATAATCAATTCATTACATGGAAATGTGTTTTAATGGAGGCTCCAGAGAAGCTCACGAGCTGCTGTGCATTTAGTGTAGTGCTCTAATGACATTATGCACCTAAAAAAAATCTTGTTTATTTAGAGGAAATAGCAGATTATTGGTTTTATGGTTAAATGAATTAAATAAAACTTTGTAACTTTTGAAATTTTAATGGAAGTCGTGAGTCAGCCACATGAGACATCCTCTTTGTGTTATAGCAACAGCCAGACCTTGGGAAGAAATCCAGTCTCCTCCAATTGTTCCCATCCGCTGTGTGTCACAATCTGTTTAAAGTGTGCTCTGCGCTTTTCTTCCCACCAAACAGGTACACGAAGATGAAGACAGCCACAAACATTTACATCTTCAACTTGGCTCTGGCCGACGCTCTCGCCACCAGCACCCTTCCTTTCCAGAGCGCCAAGTACCTGATGAGCACGTGGCCGTTTGGGGAGCTCCTGTGTAAAGTGGTGATAGCCATTGACTACTACAACATGTTCACCAGCATCTTCACGCTCACCATGATGAGCGTGGATCGCTACATCGCTGTGTGTCATCCGGTCAAGGCCCTGGACTTCCGCACGCCCGCCAAAGCCAAGCTCATCAACGTCGCCATCTGGATCCTCTCCTCTGCTATCGGAGTCCCCGTGATGATCATGGCTGTTACCAAGGTGACAAAAGAAGGTGAGGGAATTTTCATTGCTGCTGTTAAAAAAAAAAGGTGCTGGAAAATACTATCGCTCTGTGAAAACATACTGGCTGTTTAAAAGGAAAAATAAAACAGACTTTTGAGTTGTGTTATTAATTTCAGTTAGCCTCTCCTTCTTTTATAAACTTGCAATTGTTTTACCTCCTCAGAAGTCACTTTGTGCTCTCTTGGATTTCCTGAACCGGAAAGGTACTGGGACACGGTGACAAAAATATGTGTATTCATTTTTGCCTTCGTGATGCCCGTCCTGGTCATCACCATTTGCTATGGGCTGATGATCCTGCGTCTTAAGAGTGTCCGTCTGCTTTCTGGCTCCAAAGAGAAGGACAAGAACCTGCGGCGGATCACCCGGATGGTCCTGGTTGTCGTGGCGGTTTTCATAATCTGCTGGACTCCCATTCACATCTTCGTCATTGTCACGACCGCTGTGAAAATTGACCGCGAGAATCTCCTGACCATGGCCTGCTGGCATATTTGCATAGCTCTGGGCTACGCCAACAGCAGTCTGAACCCTGTGCTGTATGCCTTGATGGATGAGAACTTCAAAAGGTGCTTCAGGGATTTCTGCCTGCCCTATCGCTCCCGCCCGGAGCAGAGCAGCTTCTCCAGAGTCCGCAACAGCACGCGGGAGCCCGCGTCCGTTTGTGCCCCTGCGCCGACAGCGAAGCCGCCCGCCTGACTAGGTATGGATCAGCTGGGTGGGAGAGCAGTGCCTGATGACCTCCAGACTGAAGTCACGCAGTTCTCCACCACAGGAGTCTGAATTTAAACATGCAGGCTTCTGAGCTGCTGTTTAAATGAATGATTGATTGTTTTTTCTGTTTCATATAATGAAACTTTTATGTGTCACAAGGTTTTGGGGTGGGGGTTTTTTTTCAGGACAATCACAAACATCCCCGTGTGTCCCTGTGTATGATAATATGTATTTAAAAATGCATATAAATTACTGCAGTGTGTAAAAAAATACACATCAATAATGCACCTATCTCAACAGTACATCCGCACCGGGAAGCCAACAAGCTGACTTTTAGCTTTAACTATGTTTGTGGGATTTCACATCCATATTAGGTAAACAATGGGAGACATTGCACCATATGTGCTCAGTCCATAAATTAGCAGGATTTCCAGCAGGACATTGATCCTAAGCATACAGAGATTGCCAGCAAGGTGTCTTTTTATGGCCAAGCGGTGGCGATTGTGTGATTGGCCGAGTCAGTCAGCTGACCACAATCAAAAAGATCATATGTTTTCCTTACTGAAAACCAGACCAACTGATGATGCCAGTCGTTGCTGGATGAGCTAACACTGCTGTCTCCTCACATGTGTGTAGCACAGACTTTCACTGATTTACAGACAAATATCAGACCTGAGGACTTTATTGATTGCCGCTTGTTATTCATCTAACACTAAAATTGTGGGATCGTTTCATAAAAGGGCTACCAATCTGTTAATCTTACACACAAACCGGTTTCACCCCAAAGGTTGATTTGATAGAGCTCTTTCAAAGCTGGTGACCGTGTTAGCCAATGTGCACTCTGCCACTTTAACTGGCCATGTCATCAGAGTGAGGTAGAAGTTCCTTTTTGTTTGGCATTTTTGTTGGAAGTCTAAAAAGTGTCTCAACAACTGTTCAGAATGTGCACTAGTTTTCTAACATCTTGTTTTTTAATTTACAAACGTTTATCCTTGCAATTTAACAATTAGAAATTGCATGTTTATTCTCTTTCGTTAGCTCTGTTAGCTAGTAAAACCTCCACTATCTTATTGCTGTTGAGCTGAGTGATAATTCTCCGTGGGCTCGTCACTAAAAGCAGATTCTTTCATGTCAACACGTTTAAAAACTCACTAATATCATGAATGTAAGTTTGAGGCTTTATTTGCTTTCTGTCGGTGATATTTGAACTAGCAGATGTTTCACATTAGGGCTGCCACAAACGATTATTTTGATAGTCGACTAGTCACCGATTATTTTTGCGATTAGTCGACTAATCAGATCATCATCCATTGGACGTAAAACGTACAGCTTATTGCACAAGCATGCATCTGCTCTTATATAACTATCATTAGCTTACAGCTTTAAGTGTTTAAGGTATGTGCTAACTAAAAATAAAGACAAGATGATAGTTTATTAAATTTTAATGAAATTTGCAGATTGTTTCGGTGAAGTTTAATAAACTCCTTGCTATCTAAAATATAACAGGACACCGGAGTATATTCTCCAGCATCTCACACTTCTGATAATCAGTTGTCTGCTTGACGTTTATTCAGCTGTGTAAAAACTATAACTTTAATCTCAGCCAAACCGATTTACTCAGGAACAAATAAAATACTAAAAAAGCCAAACAATAACATTTTGAAGTTATCTAAGTGACTTATATATATTTAACCTGAGTAGCGAAAGACGGCGGTGGGTTTGAAAACGATTTGCCGGGACTCCGGTGTTCTCACGGGCTCTAGTGAACCTAGCCTTGCGATAGCCTAGCTATCGAGCTAGTGGGTAACAGACGTCTCCGAAAACGTCGGAGCGCTTTTGAAAATATGTGGTGTCTTGATAAACTGAGCAGATATTTGAGGTTTACACAGCTACATTCTCACCTGAAAATATGTTAAACGTTTATTTTGTGACCCTGAAAGAATAATAAGAGTAATATTAAAACTAACTAGCTGCCGCCATTGTTGGAAACTGAGCTGGGCTGCACTATGAATTCTGGGACAGAGCTACTTCTTCTTTGGGGTTTAACGGCAGCTGGCATCCTTGTACATGCAGTGCTGCCATCTTCTGTTTCAGTCCGTTATTACACTCTTAAATCCTACTACTTATTCCTGCGTCTTTTGTGATTCAAACGACGCGTCGACTATTAAATCAGTCGTCGACGATTTTGATTGTCGACGTAATCGTGACCTGTCAACTAATCGTGGCAGCCCTATTTCACATAAGGAAAGATGCCGGTTAAAGAGATATCAAAAAACATGAAAATACTGCCTTCGTGAATAAGCAGCGATGACTGTTTGGCTGACTCAATGTTTCTGCTCCTGTAGCAGTTAGGCAATAACCAAAAAGCTGTTCAGCTGACAGATGGGTGACAAGCTGAAGGGGACAATGGAAATGCAGTGGAAATGCTGTTTCAAGTCAGCAATAGATCACTAAATAGCCTCAAATTGACCTGGAGGAAAATCTGAATTAGATCAAATGCATTAGTGGGCAGGAAGAATCTTCCTGAACATAATAAACCTAATGGACAATTTTCCAGTGATGATTGCTGGACATTTACACAAGAGAGAGAATTCAAATTGATGCCTCTCATTTTGATAGTGCAGCAATGTAGTGTTGCTTTGGCAGTATTGTGTATATACACGAGTACGAACTGTGTCAGATCTGTACATAATATCACGGTGTAATGATATTTTTCAGTATTTTCAATGTGATTTATTTTATTTCAGTGTGCCGTTTAGCTGTCGTACCATCGAGTCAAGTCTGATATAACTATATACACATAGTTAAAATGTGAGGAGAAGTATTCCAGATCTTGAAAGGAAATAGGTTTCTGTCTCCTGTCTGGACAATCTCTAACTGGGTTTTTTATAGGCACAGTAAAAATGTCCTGCAGTGTGGACGATAGTATTTTCAGCTGAATGAAAGTAAGTAATGCCTTTTTCAACTTGTGTTTCTGTGTTTTTGCAGACAGATGTTTGACTGTCTGTGTTTGATCTTTAAAATCTGTTTATACTCTGCAGTATCTAAAGTACTTTAATGTGCATATGTAATAACTGCTTTTGTTTTTGAGAAAAAAAAAGAAGTCCCACTGTCATACAGACTAGTATAAGTTGTATCTTGGACTTTTATTTTGAAATATTGTTGATTATCATCACTGTTTCAATAAAACATCCACCTTTATGTGATGATTATTACAGATCCTGTTAAAAATTACTGACACTGTGGAAGTTTCACATGTGATCTCTTGGTTGGATTGAGTGTAATGAGCAGGCAGATGGGACATAGTGTCATCTGGTGGCCTGAGCGTAGGGCGTTGGGGTAGGAAGAACACATTTAAAGTCCATCTTTAAATTAAGCACAATTTAAAATAAGTGTGGAATAATCCTGTGATCCTTGTATGAATGGAAGGCTGAGGCTGGTAATCTCCTATACAGCACTGTGCAAAAGTCTCGAGACACCACTCACTTCTTTATATTTTGTTAGGAAAATGGGAAATTTATTTGGAAAATTGTATGGGATATGTATTGAAACACAAGTGAACATTTGCGGTTATTTGTTCTGTTCTGTGAAAATTAATAGCCAGCTCTTGTTCCCACTGATGCAAATTACGATTTCATGCAGTGAAGTCATAACAGCAACCAGTTAAAACTGGTTTGTTGTCTGGATTTTGATATTTTATTCTACCTTTTTATATTTATTTAAGTTAACAGTCTAATCATATTCTGATTATTAAAAATAATCTGCTTTTCTTGTTACATAATAAAAAGGCATACAATTCTGTATTCATACATGTTATACACTTCAAATGTAAATGAAGCTGTAATACACTGATTACAAATCATTTAGCTGTACCTCATTATATAATGACTGTAGCTTTTGTATGTCTGTATATCTCCTCCTAGACAAGTGGACCAATTTTGATGAAACTTTGCTCAAAGACTACTAACTTCTGCATTTTATAGAAATTCCACAATCAAATTTATTTGTACATTTGACAGCTCAATGAAACTGAACGCCAGCATTCAGTCATGCTCTGGAATATCAGATAAGAACAGTGTGTCAGTTCAAACACATTTCTGAAACACTTTGTTCATGTGGGACATTTATTTGATAGCTATATCAACAAGCCTTTCCACAGCTTACCTTTCAGCTGGTTTGAATGCTGTCCTTTTGCAGGGGCAGCATATGAAGCGTGGTTTGTTCACAGTCGTGAACACCTGGTGTGCAGTGGGAAATGGACTGGTTCTTATATAGTTTTTATTCTGCACTATACTGACGCATTCAGCAACTTATACAAGCACTTTTATATAGTTTATATGGTTTTAGTTTCATGTACTTTTAAAAACTAAACATTTCACTTACAGGCTACCACGGCTAACACTGCAATGCATTCTGGGTAGCTAGTTCAAATGGGTTGCACTCAGAATCCTGAATTGAAGAATTCAGAAGAAACTTCTACCGTCAGTTTTGCTCAACTTCAGAGCCACAGCACTGATGACAGATCCACAATGTGTGAATTCATGTCCAGTGCTCTTACATTCAGTCAGCTGGCTACAGCGGCCGTCTACGCCTTCAAATTACATTCTGGTTTCTACAAGTCCTGCTTAGAAACCAGAGTTTATGTTCCTAACTTGTATTTATTTTCAGAGACCTTTGCATTCTTAAGCTCTTAACCGCTGCTCCATCTCAAAGCAGCCTTTCCATTACGTCCCATGACGTAATGCGTCATTCGGTTATGTCGCAGAGACTTTCATTTCAATGGAAATGCTAGATGCTTGGTAAGCCTAATGAAAGCATATTAGAGAGTGGGAAGCACACCAAGAAATATTTCTGGAAGAGAAAAGAGGTAATGAAACACACATGGGTACTGAAGACACCAGTTCAGTATTCAGTATCTACAGGCACTTTGATCAAACACAGTAAAACAATCACAGACAAATGCATAGAAGATTTACCCAAACACCACCTACAGCCACACACAGAATCCAAAGTGGAAGACACACTAGTATTTTTAAGCCTGCTCGAGTGGATGCTGTGTTTGGATTCTGTAAAAAGAATCACACCTGCTGAGGGTCTGGGACATCGTTTTATTACGATGAAACATCTTCCCAAGGACCCTGCAGTAGATTGCTATGTGGAGTCATCCCGCATGAGCATGAAAGTGTGCCCACTCCTCAGTCCAGAAAATGAAATCGAAAACTTTGTTACCTCAAGTGAAATCATAAAAAACAGAAAACAAAGCAGTCGAGAATCTAGACTCTCATCCACTTCTGACAACCGTGCGATTGCAGCTGAAATCCAAAGAAACCGACAAAATAGAGCAGCTGCACGCAACAGGATCAGCCCACATTTAGAAGGCTTGCATAGCATGCAGAAGATGACATGTCTTGGGATAAAAAGGTCAAACCACTCCCTGCAGATAAATCAGATCAGCAGAGGCTGTATGTCAAACCTGGGATAACCCCCCAAAAAAATCTGGTAGAATCCAGTGATTCTAGCATGGAAAGTACAAGTACCTGTACAAGTACAGACAGCAGAGAAGGAACAGTCAATAGAGATCTTGCTGAACGTCGGATTTCATTACGGAAAGGGGTCAAAGACTTTTTCTTAAGGCTGTTTGGCTTTTCTTCAAAAATTGAAGAAACTTAACTTCTTTACCATCAACCCTCCCAGATGGCGGCCCCTTCCGGAGCCTGGTTCTGTCACAGGTTTCTTCCTGTTAAAAGGGAGTTTTTTCCTGTCCACTGTTGCCAAAGTGCTTGTTCACAGGGGATCATCAGATTGTTGGGGTTTCTTTCTTATATTGTGGGGTCTTTACTCTACAGCAGGGGTCTCGAACTCCAGGCCTCGAGGGCCGGTGTCCTGCAGGCTTTAGATGTGTCCTTGATCCAACACAGCTGATTTAAATGGCTAAATTACCTCCTCAACATGTCTTGAAGTTCTCCAGAGGCCTGATAATGAGCTAATCATTTGATTCAGGTGTGTTGACCCAGGGTGAGATCGAAAATCTGCAGGACACCGGCCCTCGAGGCCTGCAGTTCGAGACCCCTGCTCTACAGTATAAAACGCCTTGATGCAACTGCTTTTTGTTAATTTTTTAAAATGTAAAAAATAAAATGTAATCAAGTCTTACTTTCAAGGTGTTTTTTGTTTTGTCACTGGTGTCACTGTCTCTGGTTCTGCCACTTTTTGATAAGTGTTAACCTGATCTCCTTCAACCTTGAATTGATCAGGACCCTAGTAGCTCCAGAGTTGAATTTGAGGTGACTGGAAATACAGCATACGAAGCAAATACTGAGTTTGAAAGTCGAAATTTGACAAGATTTATTCTTCAACACACCCTGAACGTCATTTCTTTAAGCAGTCTTCAGGAATAGTTCTCCAGGCTTCTTGAAGGACATTCAGAGCTCTTCTTGGGATGTTTGCTGCCTTTTGCTCTGATCTCTGTTAAGGGCGTCTTACACTGCTTCACTAATACTGAGGTCGAGGCTTCGGGGAGGCCCATCCATGATTTGATGGTGGTCCATTGTGCGTTTTTCTATCCAGGTATATTTTTTACTGCATTGCCAGTGAGTTTGGGATCACTGTCATGCTGAAAATGTAAGCGTCTGATATTGCATGATGTATCAAATCCAGATCTGATGAAACTTTTCTGCGTTCATAATTCCATCAATCTTGAGAAGATCTGTCTCTCTGCTCTTGTTTCAGGTCTTTGCTGGATTTTTTTTCCCTTTTTCTTAAGGACATGACTTTCAGATACTGTTCATATGCTGTAGACAGTTGTTTAGCTCTACCATTTCTTCTTTTGTCCTCCATTTGTCTCGTTTCAATTTGGCAGAGTTTTTTGGGGGGAAAAATAGTATTTTAAAGCTGTCGAACTGTGTTTTATTCTGCATTTTTTAAATAGATTTAACTAAAGAAATGGGAACAAATTATCTGTTTTTGTGACATGTGGCTAGTAACACAGAGGCTAATGATGCTATTTAGAATTTGTTCTGTTATCTCTGTGATGTGTAGACACAATGCTGGTTAATCCCTTTAGTTAGGTGCCTTTCTATGTTTCAGTGATTCATAGGTCAGTGTTAAATCTTGATAAGTAAACAAACAACAACAAAAATCACTCTTCTGCAAATAAGTGAAAGACGAACTATTGTTCAGGAGCGCTTAAAAGAAAAGTCTGGCTCCTCAGAAGCAAAACATAAAGAAACAAGTGTTGGTTCAAGACTTTTGCACAATACTGTATTATGCTATTGTTAACAAATCCCATGAGAAGACCTAAATCAACATGCTAGTTTAACTACCCACAACTTAATGTCTTCTGCAGCGCCTCTTTGGCTCTATAGCAATTAAAGACATAACGTGTCCTTGTGATTGTTAATGTGCTAATGTTGTGCTGGCTCTAGCCATGTGTTTTTAATTATATTTTATTTTTTAATTTTATTACTCGACTAACACTCATCTTGGAGAATACAAGGACAGGACGAATTGCGCCGCAGTGCATTCAAAAACAATTAAGACTCTCGCTGAGCAACTGCCTGAGAAGAAAACACTACAGACACGTTTAACACTTAAGTGACACATGCTTGTAGCAAATGTCAGCTGGGCTTGGGGAAGATGAGGCGAACACAACATATATATTTATTTATTGTGGCTGATGGATTGTGTGTTCAAATGTTCATTTTTTAAAAGACTGATAAGATTCTCTGCCCAGAATGACTGATGATGTCTTAGAAAAAAGAAACCTTAGATGGCATCAGGCTCTCTGCTGAAAGTTGAAATATGTCACTCAAACGCCTGGAGTGAGAAATGTTCAGTCTTGATGTCTCAGACGGTCCTGTGTATTACATCACAGTGCTAACCAAGAGAGACCAGACACATCTGTGATTGGGAGAGTGAAGGAGAGCAGAGCTTGCTGAAGATTTCTTTGAAACCTCACGAGAAGCGTGCTCCTTATGACAGCTACATGGCTCTCCCTGCACGTTCGCTGTTTAAAAGACAAAGCATTAAAAAAAAATATAAAGAATTTAGTTAAATACATTTGTCTGGCTTCTGACGTGACTGCATGCTCACCCCTCAAGCACCCAGATTTACAGCACTGCCACAACTGTGACATTTCCTTAATTTTTTCATTGTTTCACATTTTCTATAAAACGAGTACAGTCAAACACTGAGATGCTGTGGTCTAGCTGCAGAGTGACACATGCTTAATGAAGTGCTTTGGTGTTTTAACCCTCGCTCACGGCGGCTCATATGCTCGTATTCAACAGAATGGAGAACAGAGAAAATCTCACTGAAGCATTCACAACAGCGCTGCATTGTGTGTGTGTCCCTGCTCATATCGCTTTGCTGGGAGCAAAAGATCAGATTTGTTGTTTGGCTTAATAAAAGACAATTATCTTGTTTGGGAGACTGGGATATATACACAACTTGAGCTCCATTACATCGCGATGATGCAGTCATGTAAATCTTTCAGTATAAAACACATAACCAGAGAAGTAACGCGTTACTGTAGTCCGATTACTCTTTTCAAGTAACGAGTAAAGTAAGGGATTACTATTGCAAAAATGGTAATTAGATTACCGTTACTTTCCCGTAGGAACGCTGCGTTACTGCGTTACTAAAACCGTGATTTTTTTGCGAGAATGTCTCATGACAGTGACGTAAGCGAGTGTGATGTTCGTGACAACAGCTGTGTGCAGATCAACAATGGATAATATATCGAGTGCGGAGAGAGTATGAGCGTGCAGCGTTTAAAGCGTGGAAGTACTGACCTTACTTTAAGTTTGATTTCATAAAAAGTGACAAAAACATTAGTGTCCGTTGTGCGTGGGAAGAAAACTTCTTTTTACAGCGAAAAAAAACCCCCTAAACTTCCAAGCAAGCACCGAGTGCGCTACGACGTAATGGGAAACTCACAGAGAAACTGCCGTATCCTTCCACTGACCGCTGTGGCACACCTGCACCAGGGTAAACCTCCGCCTACCCAACTCCTGCTTTACAGGTGAAAATAGAGCAACAGGACCGCTAGTCTTTGACTTTATTTATTTTCTGCTGTGTTTTACTTGCATCTATTTGAAAGAATGAGTGTAAACACAAATATATATATATATATATATTATGTGCTGGAATGTGCAGAAAACAGGTTTAAATATTAAACAAATTTCTTCCAGTCAGAGAATGCTACATATAATTACATTTTTGCTTGATGCATAAAGTTAAAAGATTAAAACTAATGAAAAAAGTTTTAAAAAGAGACTTTTCCATTTGATTACATTTTGTATGATGAATTATGCAGAAAAAGTAGAATTGGGCTGAAAGATCTATCGCTTTATCACCTATTCAAGTTGTAAATCGTGTTTTTAAAAAGTAACTAAGTAATTAATTACTTTTGAAAATAAGTAATCAGTAAAGTAACGGGATTACTTTTTTGGGGAAGTAATCAGTAATTAGTTACTGATTACTTTTTTCAAGTAACTTGACCAACACTGCACATAACAGACATCTCTGCACGGCTGACAGCGGGTTTTCACTTTACAATCTCATCTAGGCTGACAATGCAGAACAGGGCAGAATATGAGCTATCTCTCTCTCTCTCTCTCTCTCTTTTAAGAAACTGTTAAATGTCTCGGTTTAAACATCAGATAGTTTTTGTGTGGAATAGTGAATAAAATGTGGATTTATGGGATTTCCAAATCAATGCATTATGTTTTTATTTACATTTTACACAGTGGTTTGTATATAAGTCATTGAGTCAGGGACCCATCCTACATAGGAGGCCTGGCTGGATGGTGTAGGTACTAGAATGAAGAGGATACAGTCGTGAAACTTTACAAGTAACCAGTTCAGGTCAGAATAACAGTTTAAAGATGTGGTTTGAGCCTTAATTACTCAATTCCATCACGAGACTGTCTCAGTTTCCCTCTTCCCTGCTGTCAGTTAGCTGCTGTCCATGAAGGTGACTTAAACCCAGTGCTAAACACAGTCCATAAGACAGATACATCACATCCTGTTGAAGTGATGTGTTGCATACAATTGTGCTTTGCTAGTGTTTGATGTGTTGTGTTATCCTATCAAGACAATACGTCTTTTAAAAAAAGCATTATTTTCAAAAGATGTTGCATTCTTTTAAGCCTCTGCTCTCTTGATTCACTGCTGTGGGCCTCAGGAGATCCTCTCAAACCAGCAGATGAGCAGTTCAACCTATCAAGGCAGTCACTAATAACTCCTAGCATGGATCACAGAAGACGGAGGACCAGCAGCTTAACAGCAAGAGAGTCATTTATTCACTAATAAGATCTGATTTCGGTTCGCCAGCGCACATGCTCTCAGGTATGTTTTCTCCAAGTGAGACTCTCCTCCTATTAAAGCCTGACACCAAACAACATCCTAACATGAATCATGTGCCTGCTTAAAGACAATATCTGCACCTACTGAATGTAGTCTCTTTCCACTTGCAGTGCATCTTTAAAGTGCTTTAAGTTGAATAAAAACACACATCAGTGTGAAGTGTGCCGTTTGGTCGATATCAGTGTTTCTGAGGCTGCTCCTTCTTCTCCTCTCTACATCTAACCTGCCTAAACATACATTCAGATGCATATTATCCAAACTGTGTTAATTCTATATGAGGCAGAAATTCGATATAAAGACGGATTGATTTGGACAACTGCTTCCTGCTGCACGCATTTAACAGATTCTTACCAGCAAATGAAAGAAACTCGGAGAAAAGCCTCTCCAAAGAATTCAAGTCATCAGCCCACTTTGGATTTTTATGATTAGGTCACACTTGAGAAATAGCACTCAAGACTTTATGAAATTGCATGTTAATTAAAAAAAGCAGCAGGGTAACTCAAGAGCTGCTACATCCCAGATTGATGCAGACATGATGCTAAATTTGTGATTTTTTCATCTTTTTTTTTCGCGTGATGCTGCTCATGAAGAGTCTGTCAGAGGTGTGTAGTCTAAAGCCCTGCAGAGTGGTACCCAAATATGAGCTTATGAGATGTATGTAGATCTCCGAATGACTGGTGTGCAGGTGTGTGAGAGTAGCTGTTCTCCTCTTTTATTTGTGAAATGAAGAGGATCGGAGCTAAAAGTGAAAGGAACTAATGGCAGGATGTCACTGCCGAATTCCTGTATGAATGTGAGTCTTTGTGCTGAGAAGCTTTTGGACTATAATAAGATGAATGCTTCAGTATGTGGAAAGCTGATAAAAGCATCAACCCTTGACATCTCCTGGCAACCTTTCCAAACCCTGCAGATTCAATCTCTAACATTTAGGCCACTGATGCCCTGAAGGTGCATCAAAGGAACACTATATTTATTACAGAATCAAGGATCTTTATGTGATCTAGACTGGAGGTTCTATAACAAGTAAAATAAATAATTAATGGTTATTTAATTAGAAATAACATTACACACAGAATAAATGTGTCAGGTCTGACATTGGATTAACGAAGTAAGGAAACATTAGTGATTGATGCAGAACTGTGCAATGCTTTGTTCACCCACAGGGACTTTATTAGCTACACGTGTCCAACGTCTCCTTAATGCAAATATCTAATCAGCCAATTACTTGGCAGCAACAAGGGGAAGATGACCTCAAGTTGAAACCAAACATTAGAATGAGGGAGAAAAGTGATTTAAGTGACTTCCCGCACAAATATAAGCTTTACAGAGAATGGTCTGAAAAACAAAAACAAACAAAAAATCGATCCTATGAGCGGCAGTTCTCGGGGAAAAAAATACCTTGATGAAGTCAGAGGAGAAAGGCCAGACTGCTTTAAGGTGATAGAAAGGCAACAGTAACTCGTAGCGACACAAAAACATAGATCCATCCTGCCTTGTATCATCAATTCAGGCTGCTGGTGGTGTTGTAATGGTGTGGGGAACATTTTATATCACGTATCCATCTGCTGAAGGCTGCTTGAGTTCACTGTACTTGAATGGCCTCCACAGTCACCAGATCTCAATCCAGTAAAGCAACTTTGGGATGCGTTGGAAACGCAGATTCTCATCATGAATGTACAATTTACAAATCTGCAGTAACTGTGTGATGCTGTCATGTCAACATGGACTAAAATCTCTTAGCAATGTTTCCAGCATTGTGTTGCATGAGTATTCAACAATAAACAGCTCAGTGAGTGGGCCTCTATTTGCCTTTTCTGCAGCAAAAAGTAGCACAAACACGCACAGAGAGAAATGTTCTTTTTACAGTTAAAGAAAAGCAGCAAGGGTTTACTATCAAAAAGCTGTAATCAGGATCTTATTAATACGCAGTAAATAAGTCTTGTATTTTCCTTAAAAAAGAAATCAGCTTTATTTTTCAGACAGGAAATGCAACAAAATACAGGATACAATATGATGTGTTACCAAATGTCCAAACAGTTACAACAAATTTGTGTGCACTGGGTAAAACGAACAGTAGTCGCACATGTTAAACTCACCAGGCGTACAGGTCCTGTCTGACAAAGGTCTAATCTACTTATTGCTTTAATGAAAACATTAAAAAGACTATTTTTATGTCCTTAAACATCCTGCACTGCCATTTCCTTTATGTACATGCACAGTCATAAACATCACATATAACATCTTAGAGTCATACAAATGACCAGATGAAAAGACTTTAAAGGACTGTCAAAAACTAGCTTTAAAAAAAATAGTCTTTCATTTGTCATGATCTACCAAAAACATCACAACACATTCCCCAATGCCAAAGGCAGAGGAGCTTCCATAAAAGAGGACAAACCTCACCTCTCCCCTCTATCACGCACGTCTCACACTCCCTCGGCTCAGCATAGGAAGTCACATTCATAAACACTCTTCCCCTGATTTAGGCACCCTGAACATGGCCCCACCTTGAAGCGCCCCCCTTCACTCTCTGTCAGTGCAGGACATCAGCTCTCCTGCTTGTCTTTGACCAAAAGGACGGTGTGCTGCCCTCCACTGGAGGCCATCAGTACTTCACGGTTCTCCAGCTGTTTGCCTGTCATCTTCACAGGACTCCACTCATCATCTTCCTGTCCAGTGCCAAGCTGCAGGTTGGTGCCCATGCCCCAGGCATACACAGATCCTGGAGTAGGAAAAAGTGACAGTAAGGAGAGCGAGCAACCTTTTATTCTCTAAGGGTGTCGACTGTGTGAAAACCCTGGAGTGAAAGTTTAGTACTTGTTGCACTGTGAGTGATGGCTCTGATAAGAATCCTGCTTCACAATTTTGTGTCAATCAGACAGTCAGTCACACATTTACTGAAGACTTTTTTTCCATATCTAAAAACTGTCTAACCATTAAAGAATAAGTTTGGACACATTATTGAATGTTTTTTCTTTATTTGTACTAGTTTTTACATTATAGATACAAACTGAAGACATCAAATATATGAGGCAAGATATATAGAATTATTTTGCAAAGAAAAAATTTATAAATAATTCTAAATATGTTTTATATTTCAGATTCCTCAAAGTAGCCACTTTTTGCTTTGTTAACAGTGTTGCAAACTCTCGGCCTTCTCTTAATGAGCTTCATGCTGTAGTCACCTGAAATGGTTTTTAACTTCACAGTTGTGCCTTGTTAGGGTTCATTTCTGAAATTTCTTGCTTTCTTAACGGGGTTGGGACCATCAGTTGTGTTGTGCAGAAGTCAGGTTGGTACACAGCTGACAGCCCTATTTGGCAACTGTTAGAATTCATGTTATGGCAAGAACCAATCAGCTAAATAAAGACAAATGACAGTCCATCATTACTTTAAGAACTGAAGGTCAGTCAGTCCAGAAAATTGCAAAAACTATAAATGTGTCCAAAGTCCAGTCGCAAAAACCATCAAGAACTATAACAAAACTGGTTCATATAAAGGTCCGCCCCTGCTGCTGAGGATAAATTCATCCGAGTCATCAGCCTCAGAAATCGCAAGTTAACAGCACTTCAGATTAGAGCCCAGATAAATGCCACACAGAGTTCCAGTAGCAGACACATCTCTACATCAACTGTTCAGAGGAGACGAATCAGGCCTTTATGGTCAAATAGCTGCTAAGAAACCACGACTAAGCAAAAACAACAAGAAACACAAGGAATGGACACTAGACCAGTGGAAATCTGTGCTTTGGGTCTGATGAGTCCAAATTTGAGATCTTTGCTTCCACCCGCTGTGTCTTTGTGTGATGCAGAAAAGGTGAACGGATGGTGTCTACATGCAGGGTTCCCAACGATGGTGTGATGGTGTGGGGGTGCTTTGCTGGTGACACTGTTTGGAATTTATTCAAAACTGAACCAGCATGGCTACCACAGCACCCTGCAGCCACATGCCACATCCAGTTTGCGATTAGTTGGACCCAAATTATTCTTCAACAGGACAATGACCGAAAACACACCTCCAGGCTATGTAAGGGCTATTTGACCAAGAAGGAGAGTGATGGAGTGCTGCATCAGATGGCCTGGCCTCCACAGTCACCTGACCTAAACCCAACCAAGATGGTTTGGGATGAGATGGACCGCAGGGTGAAGGCAAAAGTGCCAACAAGCGCTCAGCATCTCTGAACTCCTTCAATACTGTTGAAGGAGACTGTTCAAGTTGACTACCTCATGAAGCTCATAGAGAGAACGCCAAGAGTGTCCAAAGCAGTAATCAAAGCAAAGGGTGGCTATTTTGAAGAATCTCAAATATAAAACATGTTGAGTTACTTCACACTTTTGTTTCCTACATAATTCCATGTGTGTTCATTTATAGTTTTCATGCCTTCAGTGAGAATCTTCAATATAAATAGTCATGAAAATAAAGAAAAACTGTTAAATAAGAAGGTGTGTGCAGATGTGACTGGTAGTGTAAGTTACAACTGGTAGTTAACGTACAGTAATAGCTTCAAGTATCCCTACAAAACAAGGTTAACTGTGATCTCCTGCTAATAAACCTCACATTACTTTCTCTTCATGCCTAAAGTTGGATTAAACTTGCTGCTATCTCACTGTCACCAGCAGCAATGTCTAAACAAACAGGAAATGAGGGGTCATGTGTTTGTAAGATAAATTTAAAGCTAGAACGATTTAAGGCAAAGTATAGTGTCTCATTGCACTTCAATGCTTCAGAAGAAAATAATAACAAAAAAAAAGGCTGCAAACAGACTCAGTTGTTTTACTCTTCCCATCCCGATTGGCTTGGTTCTCACCTTCTCTGGTAACTGCATAGCTGACAGACGCCCCGCACGACACTCCTTTAGCCAGCTCTATCCCCATCACAGGTGTGGGCTCGCTCTTCTCTTCAGCCCCTTCTCCCAGACCAAGACGACCATACTCTGCTCTTCCCAGGCTATATACCTGCCCTGAAAGACAAGAGTCCAACACTCCAGCTCACTTGTGTGCTAACAGATGATGCGTAACATCTGCCTGCAATTACACACAGCCAGCTTACCTTCAGCATCAAGGCAAAGTGTGTGATGCTGTCCTCCAGAGAAGTCTACCCAGGCGGTGGTCGAGTTCTTGAAACATGTAAGCTTTACAGGGACAAAACACATCTTGGTGCTTTTGGTGCCTAAAAAGAGTCATTTGAAATGATACAGTCACTGTCGCAGTCACAAATAGTACATGGCAGTAGTGTTTACAAAGGATAACGAGTGACGAGTCACACTGACCCAGCTGGTGATAGTTTGAGAGGCCAAATCCATACACATGGCCCTCTTTTGACACAGCAAAGGTGAAGTACGCTCCACAGAAGGCGTCAACGAAGTGAACTTTCCCTTTCACTTTTACCATCTGTGGAACCAGCAGCCGCTCTGAGATCACAAAAATAAACAGGAGTGATGTATAGGACATTAAAGACACTATAAAAAAGAAACATTTATGTAATCAGATATTAACACAAATCTACAGTTTTTGATCCACCAAAAACAGAGAAGGTGTGTGCTACGTACCAAGGCCTTTCCTGCCTCCTCTGTTTGAAAAGTGTTCAGGCACTCTTCCCAGCTGCCCCTGCTCAGCTGTGCCAGACGTGTATAGATTTCCTTCCAGCGTCACCATTACCACGTGATCATTACCTAGTAAAGAAATCAGTTACACAAATATCCCAGTTAGAAACTCATTTATAGTGCACACATAGTAACATAAAGCACTAAACAAAAACTTTTTCTTTTTACCTGAAACTATTTTAATAACGTGTTCTGTTAAAGGGATTTTAACTGGTAGAGCACACGTTTTCATCGGCTCCAGAAGACCAATAACTCCATTATTATCCTAAGAAAACAGGGTAACATGTAGACAACATATTAGACAGTCAAAACATTAAATAAGCAGTTGCAATTTCAAAGTCTTTTCCCTACATTGTGTAGAATTACGAGAAGATTATGATTTTATTCATTAAAATTAAATGCTTTCTGATTCCACTGCATACATACTACAATATACTAAAATAGTTTTTATACATTTATTTTACAGCATTAATAAATGTTTAGGAACAACATTTAGGTTTTGGATAATAATATAGTGCTGAAGGCAAAATGATTTGAAACTTTTGAAGACATAGTAAAGTAACAAAGAACAAAAACAATTACATAGAAAGTAATGGAAGGGTGATAAAAATAGTTGCTGAGACAGCACACACGACCAGACTGCTCCCTAACTAGCAGTTCACTAACCCTGAAAGAGCCCCAGATGTACACCGATCCCTCCTCTGTGACTGCGGCTGTGTGGCTGTCCCCTGCCGATACCTGGACCACCTTCTCATTCAGCGTCACCTTTCCTGGGATCATCTCTGACCCCTCCTCTGATGTGTCCCGACCAAGAGCCCCTTCGTCATTACAGCCAAACGTGTAAATCTAAACAAAGAAAACAGTTTACATGAGGAACTAAGAAGCTCTTTGTTAAACGCTACAAAGAGGTTGCCATTACATTTTTTTGAAGTGAGAAATAAGACAGATGTTTGCTTACATTTCCAGTTTCGCTGAGGCACACGGTGTGCATGCCTCCAGCTGTCACCTGCACAATTTTCTCTGGCAGGGACAGAAGTGCTGGCTTCTTCCTTTCAATGACATCTTCCCCTAAACCCAACTGTCCAACATCACCTTGGCCCAAAACAAGAACCTGCCCCACCTCTTTGAAATGACTCCTGTGTGAAACTGAAACACATATACAACCAGTTTCATAGTGAGCAGTGAATTTTATTGGTTTGATGGAAAACACATGTTAAATGATGAAATTAGTAAATTAGTAACTGACAATGCAGTGTGAGACACTTGGGAGTCAAAAGCCTTCCTTTCACATATGTGCATAATACTTGCTTAACAGAAATATCTTACTTCAGTAAACTCAAATAGAAGTGGTGTACATGTTTAAATGCAATGCCACTTTTCAGTTGGACTATCAGTTGTTCAAACTGAATCTGGTTACCCCTCTATAAACTCCTGTTTTGAAAAAGGAAGTGACTTACCTTTCACCTTTTTGGAGTCTTTATCATCTTCCACAACAGCAGCAGACTTTCTCTTGGTGGTTGTCTTTTTGGCAGGCATGATAGCAACACTTTTGGACTTTAAGAAAATATAAGGTTGTGTGTAAATTGGGTAAGTTTCTTAACTAAATGGATAATGTGAGTTAAACAGTACAACAAAGTAATTTAAACTACGCTAGAATTCTTACACCGCACAAAATAAAAGAAACAAAAAGGCTAAACAGGATAGTTATTAGATACCACAAATGTCTCAAATTTACAACGCAAGGCAGATAATTAAGTAAATGAACAGCCAACATTTAACCTACAAGTCATTTGCATGTCTGCCCTGGGGATGAGTAAAGTATACATCCATCTCTCTATATTACTTACCGATACTCATGATGAGTATTTTAATTGCAGACAGAAAAGCAACGTGGACCACAATAACAAAACACTAACGTAACCTGGAGAAAACCAGGCTACACTAGTATGATCTCTCTAAATGCAAAAGCGTTTATAGACACAATCACCCCCAAACCAGAGTCCATACCACAGTGGTCCTGACTCTTAGACAGCACTACAGACTAGCCAGCAGACCAACATAATACACAAAAAGCCTTTTATTGTTGTTCTAAGACTGCCCAGCAGTTCTTAGAGTTCAACAGCTGTCGGAGCCTAACTTCAACGGTTCTTTCACCCCACAAACAGCTGCGCTTCATTCACCCCTGCTTCTCATGCTGATAGAGACCACTGCCCACAAAAATAAGGACACGTGGTACAGTTTGAAATGAGAGTCAGTTTTAGCTTTTGGTCCCCACTATAGATCGTACGACAGACGCTGGGATTTCATAAGGAAGTGCTTGGATAGTGCTATCATCTCCTTTACAGCGCTGGACAGTTTAAATTAAGCTGCATGATCTAACGCTGGCAGTGCCCATGTGCCCTTGCTAACATTCAGTTAACTTGGCTGCTGAACGAGTTGCATGTGGTGTAAAACATTGACTGTAAATGATCGTGTCACAACGAGCAACGAACACAGCGAGAAAGCAAGATAGAAAATATAAGTTGTTACAGCTTAACCAAAGTTAGTTGGCCGGCACTGAAAGTAAAGCTTTTCAGCCAAATGCCGGCTAACTGTTTGCTAGCCAATGCTAGCTGGCTAGCTAGGGTGTTAGCGTGACATTGAATGAATGAAACCGAGAAACATAATTTAACAATGTAACTGCGTGCGATTCAGTGGTGCAGTATTTCTCGATACTTGTTTAATCCATCTGTAAAGTGTAGGAGGTGATAATTTACTGACCTGTGAAATGTTGAAGAGTGCAGTTTGAAGTGAACGTGCACAGCCTGGTTCCCGGTCTCGAGACGTGCAACGTTACGTTCTGTAGAACCTTTGGAACGCCCACCTCCTTAAAGAGACAGTAACACTCAGAGCCACAGGAAGATGGACACAGACAGATGTTCACATGTATATATGTCTGTCTGTCTGTCTATCTATCTATCTATGGACTGGGACAGGTAGCTCTGGTGAATGAAACGGGCTACAGATCAGTTATAAATGTAAAAGTACTAACGTCTGGTGGAACACTCAGCTTTTATTATAACCAAAGATATGAGAGTATTTTCTACTCCTCCTTCTTCTTATTTTGGCTGTTTCCTTTAGGGGTCGCCACAGCAGATCATCTGGCTCCATCTCACCCTCAGTACCTCAAGTACTTCAAAAAGTTAAGAATTTAGGTAAAGGTACACGTCAATAGCTGTAATAGGGCAGTGTATTATTGTTAACAAACAAAAATACCCAACAACAACAATGTAAAAGTAGTGGTATTTTCATCTAAAGTTGAATGCGTAATATAAAACCTTTACCTTATATAGTTAATATTTCTGTTATCTTGTACAGCTCAATAATTAAGCAAGCTGTATGTAATGTAAAGAAAATGCTGACCAGCTGATATTAACACAGAGACTGTTGGGAATCTTGATTTTCACCTTCATCCATCTTGTATCACTTTTATGTCTAATTGACATTAAGAAATAAAAATTTATCAGTAACCTACAAACCTATTTTTAGGTTGTCCCTTATCTGTTGTATATTTTGTAACTAGATTTCTTTTTGTCCAACCTAGACCTTAAAGATCTGTGAACATATTTTACCTTCAGTCTTGTCTTTCTTTCTTTAGCTGATGCTAAAGCTACTAGCAAAACTCTCAATTTTCTCAGTGTGAACCTTTACCTACACATTTAATCCCAATAATATGAAAAGTGCAATTTCAACTATACCTCTCGGTTTCTTGTACACGATGAAGACATACTGCTGTAGAAAATGAAAAAAATCTATTAGCACAAATAAATAAACAAGTAAAATTACAGAAAAGGTTCTGGCAGCTAACTGTCCAGACTTTTCAGTAATTACAAAATTGAAAGATGTTGGTAATTCACAGACGATTAATTTTTCATTGTTATAATTATTTACTTATTTTTACTGTGGGCCCATTGTAAAAAGAAATGACTATAGTCCATATGAAAAAGCAGGAACTTTTGATTATTTATCTATGGCTTAATTACTCCCATATGGGAGATTTTATCAGTAGGAAAAGCTGTAAAATTTCTAAAAAATATAGTTAAAAGTTTAAAATCTATTCCCTCCTTCACATATTCCAAAACCACCATCAAGTGGCCCAGATTGGAGTCTTTGCAGGAACAAATCTGGCCCCCGGGGGCTTATGTTTGACACCCCCACCCTTTGGTGTCACCTTATCCAATAATCTAAAATATAACCTATTACCTAAAATACATTTTAAATTACACTAAAGGTCCAATTTTTTAAATTAAAAGAAACTTAAATCGCCACCAGGTGTTGCTGCAAACCCACTGTTTCTTTAGACGTCCCAGCTTAGACAAAAGACTCAACCTGAACAGTCATTAGGACTACTGGACCTCAGTTGCAGAGTTGTTTCACAAGAAGGTTCGAGGAATTGCAAGATTTTTAATTAGATCCAGACTATTTACAATTAAAAAGAAGACTGTCAGCTCATTCAGCTCCACATTCAATTAAAAATGAACTCAGATTTACAGAAAGGTGCACTTTCATATTCCCATTCTTGTAGCATTTAATCATAAACTCATGTTCTGCTTAAAAAAATAGCAACCTATAATACTTTTATATTTAAAATTTCTTTTCAAATAAAAGGAAGACAAGATATACAGAAGCATCAGATAAACCTATATCAACTTATACACACAGCACTGAGAACCCTGTAAGCTACTGGCCAGACAAGACAAGGTAAAACACTTCTGCAGTTTCAAAAAGTTCCAGGCAAACTGAGTTTCTGTTGACCGATTATGCGTTTTCAGGTGTGGTTTTTTCTTTTTTTCCTGTGATAAATCCCTGATCTACACTTGAAGCAACTTACATTTAACTCTTAGTTTAGACACTATCGTAACGACCTTATTTAAAATGGCTACAGAATGTATTGCATGTTCAATCTTTAAAGGGAAGTACAAAAACTTACAAAAGAAAAAAGTATAAATGAAGAGAGATTATCCAGACGCGGTGGCACTGGATTTTGTAATGGCTCATGCAGTGGGTTGCAGAAATCAGTGATATGAAAACCAGTATTGGGTGTGTTGGCACGCATTAAAACACCAACAGCCTCCTGACCTTTTCCTATAGCTATTAAAAGGCCGACTCACATCACAACCACAAACACAGGCAAGCCAAATAATAATAATAATCATAATAATAAAGAAGGCTCGAAGAAAAGCTGTCACTACCCTTGTGATCAAAATTGTAATAGAAAATATTTTGTGCATTACAGAATATTTTGCAATGAGATCTCTTCCAGTTTCACTCTAACGTATCACAGCAGCAGTCTGTAGCGTGGATAACAAACACACGATATCCCAGAGATGTCCAGTTCTAAAACAGAATATCTAAGTCTTCAGCCAAGTCCTGACCGTTTGTGTGTATTATTACTGTGTGAAGTGTTATAGGTCATCATTATTGTTACCATTTTTATTCTACGTTATTACATTAGCAAAGATGAGTTAGCTTTTCCATATACAGTAAAGAAGAAGAAGAAAAAAGAAAAAGGCAACACAGGACGAGGCCGCATTAAAGGTTGTAACTATATCCGAGTCCCTGAGGGGCACCACACAACAGCAGAGTGAGAGTAAGCCCTGTAGGTCCTTTGCCACTTCTCCACTTTATTGGCACGTGGTTCCCCCTGCCGTCTGGGAGAAATACTGCATCTGGTCTCCACCCACCAACACCTCGGTTCAGTGAAAGCAATGTAGTGAGAGGGCGATGGAGGACAAGCAAGAAGCATTCTCGTGTGGAGTCGGTTCCAGGCTTTCCCTGATAACAGTACATTCAAGAGACGCAAAAGGGCGATCTGTCTGCATAGGGAGCAGCTGCTTCTTTGCCGGAGATCTTAAGTGCTTCTTTATCTGGAAGCGGGGATGTTAAGGCCGATGGAACCTAAAGAAAACAAACAGCTCTCATGAGGCAAGATCACACCTTCGTAATCCTTAAGCTTTTAATGCAGGGAAATTCATTATATTGCTATTTAAGGTACAGATTTTTCTCTAAAAGTCTTCTTCTGCCCGTTGTTAGTGCTGGATTCTGCCATTCAACCAGGCATGCATAAGAAAGATGACCAATCAATCAGTTTCTACATAGATGTTTACTGGTCACAACTATATTAATGTAGTAGCAGATCACCACTGCTGCTAATTCATATTTAAAGTGTTTAGGTGCAAGCAACACAAGATGGCTTTAAGTGTAAAGCAATCACAGGACACACAGTGCATGTGCAGCTAAGGCAGCCGACGTCTACAGACTAAAATAAGTGACATCCTGAAGGTCGTTAACAATTAAGGGAGTATGAAATAAACAGTGTTGACACAGTAGCAAGGCAACAAACTCCTTTAGCTAAAACCTGCTGTTGGGGGGAGATGTCTTCAGGATGAGCGCCAAGGTTGGTTGCAAATGGCAGGAAGTGTTCAAAGATGCATCACTCTCAAGTGTGCATTACATATTTCATGGTTTCCCTGACACAACCAGGAGAAATAAATAACAACAAAAACAAAACTGTGTGGTGTTTGCATGGCTTCCCTGTGCTCCAGGTACTGTCTTCCTCCCACAGTCCTAGGTTTTGGGTGGTCATGCATGTTAGCTTAATGGGTGATTCTAAATTGGCCGTAGATGTGAACGCGAGTGTGAGTGGTTCATCTGCCTGTCCTTTAGCTCTGCGATGGACTCACGAGCTGTCCAGAGTGTAGCCAGTTTCTCGGTTTATAACAGCTGAGAAAGACTCCGTACCCCACCAACGTGAAGGAGTGGTGTAGAAAAACAAATCAGCAAAACACAGTACCTCACTCATTTGACCAAAGCAATCAATCAGCCAGTCAAGTTTCAACTAAAAGGTCTACCTTGTGTAAATTCTGCTCTCTTCATGAACCTCCATTTCAGTGCTCTTATAATCATTGAGCTCCTTCCGGATGGCCGCCTAGACAAAACAGCAATTTGGTTAAACATGAACTCAGAAAGAAAACGAGACAATATACTGCTAAAAAAATTACATTAACCTAATGGAGTTGCACATGTTTAACATTTAAAATGCATATGTTTGTAACACTGTCTTGGACATTTTGTAAAGTGCTGTATCAGAAAGCGGTTGTGCCGATAAAGCCTTTATATGCAGCTGATTACCTTGTCGGCAGGAGTGAGCTTAGTCCACGGCTTGTCTGCTCTTCTATCGTAGTCCTGGGCATCTGTGACTTCCACATACTCGTGGAATCGCAAGATTTTTCTTGCCTGTAGTTCTGCAACCGTGGGTCTTTGACTCAGCTACAATAAAGATGTTTTTTTTTTATGTCAGTTTAATATCAGGTAAATACATGGTTTAACACTGGGATGTTTGCAGGTGTGCTGCTTCACCTTTCTGGTCAGCCGTCGCTTGATCTCTCGAACTTCGGCTTGTCTGTCAGCCTGATTTTTAGCTGAGGGGAGAACAAAGATGGGAGAAAGAATAGAAGAGCCAAATTTAGACTTTGGCATAAAAGGCTTGGTTTGATGGCAGGTTTAAAAGCAATTTCTAAAATTAGATATGTGCTTGTTGTTGACAGATGTGAAATATACTTTGTTGACAAACGCTGAGGCAAAAGCATCGGACGAAAGAATGAGGAGTGGTTTTGCTAAAACCCAGAAACAAAGGAGTCCAAACAAGTCAAGGATCATGAACAAAGACAGAGAGAGTTAATACTAACGCTGGAGGATGTTTCTTTGCTCAAGTTCCTCAGCAGTGGGTCTCTGGCTTAGTCGCCTGAAATAAAAAAAAGAAAAGATAAAAGAAAAATGGAGTCCTATTTTTACACATTTACTTCACTCATTCAGGTAATAAGCAGGTCAAGGATCTTTTAAAAATTGGTCTAATTTCTTCAGGAAATGCACTTTCACTGCTCATTTTAAACAATGCAATGATACCGCTCATCTTTACCTCGTGAGTGCAGTGCCGATTTGTGTGCGAATGGCTTCCCACTGCTCTCTGCTCTGCCAGGTGAGGCCGGTCTGTCCTGGAGGGTGGTCATCTCGGCTGCTTCTCTCCTGCGTAAACCTATCCCTGTCGGGAGCAGAGGGACGGCTGCTCAGCTTCAGAGCCAGCGTGTCCTTTCTCTTCACCCTGCTGGCCAGTGCGCCTGGATAAAAGCCAAGCGGAGAGATGCAGTAAGCTGAGAAGGAGCAGCAACACTGCACAGGTTTACAAAGAGTCCGGAAAAGCCACTAAATGACCTCCGAGTCAGTTTGTTATGCTTACTCATCGGGGGCTCATCCTCCTCATCTTCATCTGAGTCTTCATCTTTATGAGGCACAGGACCATCTGAATCACTGTCCTCCCCATGCATGTCGTGTTCGCCTTCCTCATCCTCATCCTCCTCATCTTCTTCCTCGTCGTCGTCATTGCTGTTTCCCCGTGGGATGACACAAATGCCAGCGTCACCGACCAAGCACCGGCGACTCCTTGGCTCCAGCTCTGGCTGTGGAATCTCCCCATCATACTCCTCCTCTTCCTCATCATCTTCTTCCTCTTCTTCTTCCTCTGAGTAGTCATCCTCAGATCTAACAGGAACAAAAATACATGCAAATAAAACATTTTTTCTGGGTTTTTTTGGGCTAATCCTGAAGACGTGTTTTTCAATGAATTTAACTGAAATATGTCCCTCCAGCTATATCTGACTTTACAATGATGAAGACTGGACTTTTTTTCAGCTTGAAATGGATATACAAGTAAGTATAAAATGTACACAGCTTAGAAAATGGATGAGAAAGATCTGAAAGCTACATGCAAAGACAGATCAAGTGCAGACTCCATACTTCTTCACCATGTACTGTCTTTGTATACGCTGATTCACTGACTTTTCTGTGCAAAGAAACTTACAGTTTTAGTGGTTGAATGCTGACAGGCAGAGGGCGACCTCCTCCTTGGTACTCTAGAGGTGTTTCGAAAAGCAGTGCGTGTGCCCGCTGCGACCCGTCTGGATGTGGCTGAGCCGGGCCGGGACTGGACAGGGCTCGCTGGATCATGATGTGCAGCGGTACGGGAGCCGGGCGCTGGGGAGACTCATTGGTCGGGCTCGGTGGGTCGAAAAGCATTGGTATGGGTTGGGGCAGCGGATGGGGGTAGGAGTGCTGATGGTGGAGGTGGTGGGTCTGTATGTGTTGGCGGGGTGGAGAAGGTGGTATGTGAGTCGGCAGGGGTGGGGACGGAGGAGGGGGAGGCAGCTGGAAGCCCAGGGGGAGGCTGCTGTGTTCCTCCAGAGAAAGTGGTGAGGGGATGATGGGATGGCTTGAAGCAGAGTCCTCTGTGTTGCGTTTGGTGACTGGGGTGGTCCTCTTAGGAGGCATCGGAGGAGAGGGTTTGGCTGGAACAAGGCTAGCGCCCCCTGTTGCTTGGGCGAAGTCACCTGCAAAACGAAAAAGAGCTAATCCAACCATAACTGCTGAAGAAAAACAGCTACAGCTTAGGCGTGTGAGTGATTTGCTAGCAAGTGCTTTACTTTTGAATCTAGTTTGTCACTGTGACGCAAGTGCACAAGCATCAGTCAGGCATGTATAACATACCAGACAGAAGACACACGAATGCTGGAATTACATGTCTGACTGAGCATTACTGCATCCGTACAGCAAGTTGGTTCACATGACGGCCATGAACGTACACTTTGCTCTAAAAGACCAGCGTGCAGCGAGTGCTCCAGGTCACGGAGACAAAAAAGATTCATCCATGCTCTTCACAGCCAGACTCTAACCCCGCACCGACACTATCTATTAGCGTAGTAAAGCTCCTGAAGCTCCTAAACAAAAAGCTCAAATGCAACCCTTCCAGTTTTGCATGCACATTTGCATATTTGCTATTTGGCTCTTAAGACATCAGAGGACAGCTTTAAGGCAACATTTCTGTTAAAAGCAGACATAATAAGTGAACAGTGCTGACAGACTTACAACATGCAGTAACCTACACTGTAATGGACTTCCTCTCTATAATAAGTCGAGCCCTTATGTTAGAAACATTTTGCCTTTTTATTCTTCGACCCATTCAGTCATCCATTCAAGTCCACCCATCCATCCCATTTGAGTGAGAGCTGAGTGGATTAGAGACATAAAATTCATTTGATGCATAGCAGAACACAGCTGGAACCCGCTAAAGGCCCTCCCTTATTCAGAGGCAACACAGAAGTTGTCTCCTGCATACAGTAAGCACACTCATTACCAGCTTGTTATATGCATGCGGCTCTTATATACCAGGTCCAAAGAAAAGCAATGAAGGCCGGCGAACAAGTTAAAGGCTTTTCAGAAGACATATGTTGGCAGCAGGAAAGGATGCGACATGATGAAGTGTGCAGACTCTGAAGAGGGCATTCCAGAAATTGGCACCCCAGCCAAAGAAATACCAGGGGGGCATCCTTTTACCTGAGCGCAGGCCTCCAGCCCGCCGGCACAGGTAGACAGGCAGGGACAGGTAGACATCATAGTCGCACTCTCGCTTCCAGCAGGACCAGTAGAGAGGAAGCTGAGCGTTTTCTCCCCCCTGCAGGGCGGAGACTAACAGGGACGAGATGGAGGCCTTCAGCTTGTATGTTTAATGAATGCAGCTACTTTCTGGTGTTGTGTAAGTTGTTGATTTCAGAAGTTACGGCTGTGGTCAGAAGTTTACATCCACTCATCCTGGCCATGAATTTCATAGTAATTCTGGGCATTTAATGATTTCTTTGAACTGTTTCAACTTTTCTTTTTCCAGGGTGGAATGATTGTGCAGCAAACATCTTTAATGAGTTAAAAAAAAGAATTTGGTGCACACAATTGAAATTATTTTGGGTTTCCTCTAATCCACACAGAGTCACGGATCCGACTTTTAAGTGTAGTCCACAGATTTTCCTGACTGAGGTCGTGTCTTTGGAAAGGCCATTCGAGAAGCTTAATGTTATCCTGCTTTATCCATCCCAAAACCAGTTTTGATGTGTGTTGGGATCATTGTCTTGTTGGAATTTCAACCATCTAGCTGCTGATTTGAGGTGAAGTTGAAGAATTTGGAGGTAGTCATTCTTCTTCATTATTCCATCCACTTTATACGATGTACCAGTACCCCTGACAGCAAAACAGCCCCAGAGCATGATGCTACCAACACCATGCTCGACAGTACCATGTTCCTAGGTCTTGTCTGACTACAAAACTTTTGTCTAGAAGGAATTTGGTTTGTCCATGTGGGCAGCTGAAAATTTCAGTCGAGCTTCAAGGTGTCGTTTTTTTCTTTGTCGATATCCCCTCAGTCCAGTAAAACCAATTTACCATCATTCATATCATATTCAGTCACCCTTCTCACTCAACATGTGTTAATAGACCTCTCTGCTGAGTCATACCTTTTATTAATCTCTGGCTGTCTTCTACAGCATGTCTTTATCCTGTCTTCCTTCTCTCACCCCAACCGGTCACAGCAGATGGCCCCGCCCCTCCCTGAGCTGGAGGTTTCTTCCTGTTAAAAGGGAGTTTTTCCTTCCCACTGTCGCCAAAGTGCTTGCTCATAGGGGTCATATGATTGTTGGGTTTTTTTCTCTGTATGTATTATTGTAGGGTCTACCTTACAATATAAAGAGCCTTGAGGCAACTGTTGTTGTGATTTGGCGCTGTATAAATAAAATTTAATTATATAGTGTATATAGAGTGTATATATTTGAGCCTGTATGTATACTTCTGATCGAGTGGATCGAGAAAACCCAGAATAAAATCAAACTTGTGCCCCAAATTCGTGTTTTTAAAGTCATTACACATGTCATTCCACCCTGGATGATCATGACGATGCCAGTGATGAGCGGATGTAATCTTTTGAACACAACTGTATATAAACAGAGTTGCACTATGACGGAATGGTACTGTTTCCCGAAGTGATAATCACTAAAACAAACACATAGGTAAGAACATGATTACTATCCTTGTAACTGTAACAGTATCCGCTTCACGGTGTGTTTTATTAACACCTTTTGTCTCAGTTGTTCTTTGTCCATAAACTTGGCCACAAAGCAAAGAAGCCTCCTGGCTTTTAAAATACAGTCACTTCATAGTAAACTGTCAACAAGTGTACTGAGAAATTAGATCTCGAGGAGTTCTCTGTAGTGTAAATGTTAACCTGAAACTAGTGTAAGTTCCTAACTGACTCATTTTGTATTCTATTTGTGTCAAGAACAACAATTAGTATAATAAACTGATGACAAATAGGGCATTTTTGTAATACCCCCCCTCCCCCCGTTAC
The DNA here is from genome assembly GCF_056152115.1 of Neolamprologus brichardi. NCBI lineage: Eukaryota > Metazoa > Chordata > Actinopteri > Cichliformes > Cichlidae > Neolamprologus > Neolamprologus brichardi. The sequence continues at coordinate 3,495,019 of NC_142114.1, read as the reverse complement.
TGGGAATTAAAACACGATCCCAGATGAGGCAAAACCACAGAACCGCTACACTGTATCTGTGGAAGCAGTGGCCCACAGCCACAGGAGTCCTTGTTATCCTCATAGCGTAAAATGCTGGAATACGTTTCTGCTACAATAATCCAGACATAATAAGTAATTAACTGGGGAAAAGCAGCTCGTGCTATTAAAATAGTATCGTATACAGGATGTTGTGCTGAAGAGTTTACCATCAGTAGTGCACTGACGCATAAATGTACATACTGTATACGCCAGCTGGAAAACTACACGCTAACTGAGCAGGCGTTGGATTGTTGATGTACGCTTCCTGTCCCTGCAACATCTGGTAACCTAAGAAGCTACTGTTAGGCTTACCCAGCATGGCCGCGTTGCCCCTGTTCACAGGCTTGGGTGGAGGCAGAGGGGGCTGCTTGGCGGGCTGAGAGATGGAGGTAAGGGCAGCGGCTGAAGACTGCTGAGTGTTGGAACACGCAGAAGACACTGATCGAACAGGTTTGGACGTCACACCCGACGGAGAAGAGAACTGGCTCGTGGGGTGGTTGGATGGAGTTCGAGGTGGACACTCGCTGCCAGGTTCAGGGGTGGAGCTCACCAGCCATTTTGGAGGCATGATCACCTGTTTGGGTGGCAGAGGTTCACGTAGGGTGTCCAGGTCAGGAGCAAAATGGCTGTCTGATTCTAAAAAAAAAAGAAAAAGCAGCTAACCATATAGTTTTATATCATAACATGTAATTCTGCTTATATAATTTTAAAAGTTACAGCACGTCAACTGAGACTGATAAACTTAAGCAATAAATGATTGGTTTTCAGCTGTAGTGCATATACCGTATTCTATTTCTGCATGATCATAACAAATACACTTCAATGAATTAGCAAAATCTCACCAAATATCCCAGTGGATTGCTATAAATGTTTCAGCTCAGAGACTCAGCGATGAGCCACTTTTCTACAGCTCTGAGCACTCCAAGCACTCTCTGTGATAGCACTTGTTTGAGAATGGCATTATCTAGGGATCAGCTGTGAAGATAAACAGAGTAGGCGGCTGCAATTACCACCAAAAAAAACCCACCTCCCTCTGCCCACCCCACTATACCCGCGAGCCGGCCCCCACGCTGTTCCCAACGCTGCGCCCACGCCATTCCTGCCGCTCTCAGGTTCAGGGCTATTTATTTACAGAAGTGTTATCAGTGTGATGCCATGTAATCAAAGAGGAACTAATCCAGAGGAAAGCAGGAAGTCAGACTGAAGAACAGAGAGAGAGAGGAAGCAGGAGATGTGATAAAGATAGAAATGCGAGTGGGAGAGGTAGAAAAAAAAAAGTAGCATCACAAAAAAGAAAAAAGAAAAAAACAAGGTAAGATGAAACGAAGAGCAGAGCAATGACACATGAAGGAAAGTGGACAAAATATTACTTTCTTCTTTGCTGCAATGACGTGCTATAGTGTTTTTCAACTCCTAGCATGTTTACACATTGGCACAGAATAACCTGTCTGAGCGATAACCACACAGCTGAGATCTAAAAACAGAGCTAAACACCATTATTTTTGAACAAATTCTATTTTTCTGGGAAATCAATTAGCTGTGGCACTTTACCAATTATCACTGAGCTCACTGTGCTAGCCTTAAAGGGCAATAATGAGTATAGCGATCGCGCCACATTAATTAGGAGAGGAGAAGAGAGGACGAGCTATTCCCTCATGTTCCTGAATAAGAAGCATAGCTGGAGCAGGCCTCCCGGGAGCTGACAGGAGCCTGTCTATATCTGGGAGGACAGCATATAAGCAGAAAAGTGACAGCAAGAGGGAGGGGATAAGGTACCCAAGAATCACAGACTTTTCGAATATGAAGGAGGTTAAGGTGTAAAAGGTGTGCATTTTATCGGTTATGGCCTTACACTGACAACAGCAGTGCTGCTTTGATTGCAACTTGTAAAAATTGGTGGAAAATTCAGATTGCAGGGAGGACAACTACTGGAAGTGACTCACCTCTCCGGGCCCTCCCCTCCTCAGCAGATGCATGCCGAGGGAGTGTAGGCTTCCAATCTCCTTCTGCAGGCCGACTCCTCCTGCCGTCCTCAGATGGGGCCTTCTGCAGTCCTGGCCTCTTTTGCCCGTCGTCAGGGTGAAGCCTGCCACCATGTCTGCTCTCTTCCATTTGTCCGTGAATGTGGCCCTGCCAGGCCATATTAGACTTCCACTCGCCCTCACCTTGCGCCCGTGCCCCAATCCCTGCGCTTCTCCGTCCATCATCATGCAGTCCTGTTCCCCTGGAGCCCAAAGCTCCACGGCGGTCTCCATCGGAGGGAGAACAACGGCCCCTTCGGTCATCTGGCTGGGCGAGCCATGCAGGGTTCATCCTAAAATCTGAATCTGAGGGGAGTTGGCCCTGGTTGCATGGGCTCCTGACACCGCTGATGACTCCTCCTCCTCCGACAGGCAGAGTGTGGCCATTCTTTACATACGACTGCTTCACATTTTGTGCTTCTCCATCTAAAAAGATTGGCCAAAAACACTTGGTGAATACTCAAACAAATACATTAGAAGACTGAATGATATTCTGAGCTACTGAGAAAGTGCAGAAGGACATTACATGCTTAATATTTGATACACAATATGTCTGTGAAGGTTCTCAGTCATCCAGGTCATCGTAGTCAAAGGAGCTTGCAAAGAAAAGCGTCTGGACTTCTTTAAGTTACTTGAAGACGTTTCACCTCTCATCCGAGAAGCTTCTTCAGTTCTAAGGTCAAATGGTGGAGAGTCCCAGATATAAACCTAAACCTAAACCTTTTAACAATGTGGTGTACGCTGTACAGTGCAGCGAGGAATGCCCAGACCTCTACATTGTAGAGACCAAACAGCCACTTCACAAGCGCATGGCACAACACAGAAGAGCCACCTCCACAGGACAAGACTCAGCTGTCCACCTGCATCTTAAGGATAAAGGTCACTCTTTCGAGGATGCCAATGTTCACATTTTGGACAGAGAGGACAGATGGTTTGAAAGAGGAGTGAAAGAAGCCATCTATGTCCACTGTGAGCGACCATCTTTGAACAGAGGCGGTGGTTTACGACACCAACTGTCTGCCATCTATAATCCAGTTTTGAGATCCCTTCCCAGACGCCTTAACGCCCACTCACACCCTGGGCCATCTGACCTCAGGAATTCGCATGATAAGGTGGGGCCAGGTTTCACAATGAACTCACCCGAAACTCTGGCTGATTGGGACCCACACCCAGTTTCACACCTTGGCTCAGGCGATTAGAGGATCATCAGGGGGTCCTTTTGTCCCTCTGTGGGGGGACACTCCCACCAGGGTTATATCTGGGACTCTCCACCATTTGACCTTAGAACTGAAGAAGCCTCTCGGATGAGAGGTGAAACGTCTTCAAGCAACTTAAAGAAGTCCAGACGCTTTTCTTTGCAAGCTCCTTAGACTAATTTGATACACAACAAGATTTTATATTGATACATTTTTTTTTAAGTTTTACATACTGGTAGTGCTGTGTTCAATATTCTACAATTAACCTGATGCATGGCAAGATAACTGATAACTATCCAACTGAGCCATAACACTGTTAAACATACTTTTTGCTGCTTATTTCTTCTTTAAATCTGGATTTCAGATACAGTGAGGAGTGATTTTTGGGGAGATTTTAAAGACTACAGAATCAATACAGAAACTGTTCAAAAATAATTGCTATTTGCAGTTTTTTTTCCCACAGTAATAAAATGCGCCCTTAACTCAAGCCCCATGGACAGTCAGTGTTTGCCGTGATGAAGAAGCTGCTGTAGACTTAATAAATGGGCTCCTGCAACAGCGGGACCAGCAGAACGTTTGCACCCCCCCCCCCCCCCCCCCCCCTTTCTAAGCTATTTTGCTGCAAGGCACAATTTGTTCCACTTTTCCTCAGCTCTGGAGAGTGGCAAGTAATTTTAAACAGACATTGCATTACTTTGAGAAACAGCAAGGTGAAAGCAGTTTTTTCTCAAATTTGCTTTTCTAAATTTGTCTCAGGCACCTGCTGCATGGGAAGACAGCGTTCCTGCCATCATGTGCTGAAGACTTAACTGTACCGTCTGAGTGGGCGTTATTGCCTCGGGGCTGCTGCTGTCAGACGCAGACAAAGCTTTGCAACACAGATATCACATTTTGAATCACACAAGTCCCCTCACCACTGTCTGGGACCTCCTTCAGCACCCCCTGTTCTATAAGCTCCTGTCGGGTGCGCCTTGTCGACATCTGCCTCTCTAGTTCTGTCAAGAGCAAAAGGAAATGACATTTTATAGACCATTTTTTCACCAAGATATTTATGATTTAAAATTTTCACTGTGATCTCATGTACCAGAAGCAATATATATAGATATATATATGTTGCGCTAATTCGAGTCACTGAACTGGACCTCTTCGCCATGCTTTCTGGTTGGTGGTCTGTGGCACAGATCTGGTAAGTTTCCCATATTATTCAGTAACACTTAGAACCAGTTAGCAAGTATCTTTATATATAACATACTCTATATAACATGTGGGTGTAGCTTCTAGGCCTGAAAAGTGAAGCCAATTCAGAAGTGTCTTAAATCAGTATACTTTTAATGACCAGCAAGGGCAACTCTACTGGTTGCAGAAAGAAGTCAGATTGTACAAAAGTACATAGTACTCTACAAAAGGATAAACACCCTGTAACTGTCAAGTTTCTGTGATACTTTGCCCTCGGTTTTTCGTACAGATGCAGCGGTCTCTTATCACGTCCGGCATCAAACCATCGAGGAGACAGCCAAAAGTCAAGAACTTCAGTAACCAGCAGGTGTCACAGTAAAAACATCCATCTTTCATATACAGTCTATGGACACGACTTCCCTGTCCTGCAGGTTTTAGATGTGTCCTTGATCCAACACAGCTGATTCAAATGGCTAAATTACCTCCTCAACATGTCTTCAACATGTTCTCCAGAGGCCTGGGAATGAACTAGTCATTTGATTCAGGTGTGTTGACACAGGGTGAGATCTAAAACCTGCAGAACAACGGCACTCAAGGCCGGGAGTTGCCTAAACCTGCATTAGATGATATGTTAGAACTCCACCCTCTAAATATTCACAGATGGCATGTGCCACACTGCTAAAGAGACGATTAATTAGCCAAAAAAGACGCTTCAAAACGCAAGGTCACCATCATATACACGTCATCTCTTAACGAGACATCTTGTATTCATCTTATTGTATTATGTGCACTGAAAATAGCGAGAGACAAACTTGCTTGTAACATCTGGGCGGAAACATGTTCACTGAGGAATTTTAATGGCATTTGAACACAACTGATACGACCGCTGGGGTGAAAGGAGAGGTGGCATTCGCAAAGAGAACAAGTTTGCAGCACGAACCTTCAGAAGTTTCTTTGAACTTCTCGCTGCTTTTTTTCTTCCTCCACTTCCACGGCTTGAAGATCTTGCCAAGGGTCGAGAACTTGCCCTTGCGCTTCGGGGGAGGGGTGCTGTCCCCGGTGCTGCCTCCCTCTCCCACCATTGTGCTGTGGTGCTGCTCAGCTTCATCATCTAAAACAGAAAGCACACACTTAAAACAAATACAATAGAACTTATAACATAAAATTATAGACGCCCCGCTCAGCAGCGGCGCTTTCTATTTTAACTGAGCTCATCTGCTGCTTTTTAAAGAGGGCCAGCATCGTTATGGCGGTTATTATCTTTAGCTGTTAGTTCTCGGGGGCCGAGCGTGCTTTGGCAGGGTGACGCTGAGAGCTCACGGACTCCTCCACGTATCCACAGCTAACAGCAGAAGCCTAACACTGGCTCTGAGCCAGGATTTCTCGCTGTCAAGTACTCACATTCCTTAACTGGATGGAGTCTAGTGCCTTATCAGCCTTTCAGCCCTCGCTGCTCCCATAGAGAAGAGGGGCACACACGAATGCAGACATAAGCAGCAGAAAAAGGTTGTCAGTCATTCTGCATACATATATAAAATATATACACAGGTACACACCCACACATACAGGTAACAAGAAGCAAAAGCTCTTTAAAAACCACTAATTATCATTAGGTGTCACCAAGGCTTCAAGAACTCAACTAAAAAGCAATCTGCAGACATGGCTACACACTCTGGGTCACATGACTGACAGGCCAACTGACAGCGCGCTGAGCTCGGAGAGACTTTCAAACAGGCTGCAGCTGCTGTATTCAGCAGACATAATATTTACCAGCAGAGAGAGAACAGAGTCCGATGTAAAACATCCAGTCTCGGGCTCACACAGGATGTCTTGGCGACAGTAATGCCCTGCAGTCTGATTCCCACAACAATATGCTCTCACACAATACTGATGTGGCTTACTTGGCAGTCCAGGGAACACTAAAACAACAAAACGTTATTCCTGGATAGAAACTTTTTCTTTATTTGAGACACACACACTGATACGCATACATCAGTATCAGCTAGCTGCAGTCCAGCACCCCTGGAGCTGGCAGGGTTTCAGTATCGTGCTAAGTGACACTACAGAAAGGCGAATGGTTGCTGACACAAGATTCAAACCCATTTTTTGCAGCTGAAGGACAGGCACATTAACTCCACACTGCTGGCGGTGTAAAATTTGAGTTGAGTGTTTACACAGACCTCGGAAGCCTAACAGACTCTAAACCTCGGATAGGAAAGCAGTTTTAATCACAATACTTCAACTTCATACCCTACTGTGAGTTTAAAAATGGCATTTTTGACAAGTAGTTAAAAAGCAGACACTAATCTACCTTGAAGAGGGGTGTTAAGTGTCCAGCTTGCATGGTGGCGGGACTTAAAACAGCACGCCATGAGGACGCAAGGAGCATTCAGCAACCAAAAATCTACCGTGCTGTGTATATCCCAGCATCAAATCACAGATGACGAAAACGCAGGAGACCAAGTTGCAGAGAGTTGACGGAAACTACGGCAGAGAGTCCGGAGTCGAGAGACATGTCCACGCTGTGGAAATCCAGCTTATCTCTGCGAGGTAGAAATCTGAGGATTCAGACCAGCTGCCATAACATCCAGATTAAGCATTGCTTAAGGCAGCTTCTCCGCGATCCAGAACTGAGGTTCTCACACACAGCAGACCGTTCTGTCAGAGACGCCTCTGCCACAGTGGCTCAGCTGAAGCCAGTGAAGCAGGATAAGAGCTGGCGGTGCCAGGCCTGCACACTCCAAAGCACTGCAGAGATGACGATGGCAGAGGACTCAGCCCATACAGCAGGCATCTATTTGAAAGATACGACTGACCATATCCTCAGCGGTCTTTTCCGTTAGCCAGTGAAGCTCGATTATAAAAGGTGTCGATCCACTAGTGAAAAAAAAAGTCCTCAAAAAAGAAAGTACAGAAGACCCAAATCAGCTGTCACGTTCAAGAGAGCTTGTAGATCCACTCCAAATTATTCTTCACAGATACAGAGAAAAACTCTCCAACAAGCCATTGTTTCAGCTGTAGTGTGAAGAGGTCTGGCATGTTGTGACACTATAGCTGAGTGTGACTGTGGGTTTTGGAATGGGAGTAGAGGGTAAAAAAAGGGCTACAAAGAGAGAAAAAGTACAGACATAATGTGGCGGGCTGGGATGGGGGGGCTGGAAACGCAGTCACAGAATCAGGGTGGAGTGCCGTTTCCTCCCAGAGAACAAAGGCAGCCTCTTCCCCTCATATTCAATAACATAGTCCACTGTGCAGCTCATGGAAACACTATGCTCGAAGGTACAACAGGGAAACTAATGAATGATGATATATAAAAAAAAACACCTCCATTCATAACAGAGCTACAGTCTTAATAGTGTTACTCTAATGAGAAAGTCTGCCCAGATAAGCCACAGCAGACAGGAAACACGGGAGTGTGTGACTGTGCTGGTGTCTTCCTATGACATAGCCATATCCAGAAGGCACACCTACTACTCCCCCATACAACTGGCCAGATTTCCCTCTAACCTCATGATTCACTGAGTCATGGCCGGCTGGTCAGGTGAGCATGTGGGTAAAGGAGATTGTTGCTGTAAAGGGGCATGCTATCCCGATCGCTAACACAAAAACCAAAAGTCCAGGCGGATAAATATTAGGAAATACCTCCAACCTCAGTGTAACAGTTACCTTTGTCAGGGCCGATTATGACATTTAATCCACTTACGAGCACTGACTGTTTCCTGTGAAAAAATGTGTTCCCTAACATTTTCAACAATTCAAGATCCAGTAGAAACAAATGTCATTACATGACACTGTAATATGAGTAACGTTTTACTGCCGTACATATCTTTTTACTCACTACTTGCATAAAATGCACGATCATATAACATCGTGTGGCGCTTAGAAACGTGGAATAATTGGTGCGGGACAAAATTATGTAAAACCTCTGAGCCAGACAACATATGCAATCTGATGTTCCTGTGCAGTGTAACATAAGAAAATAAGTGCACAAGTCATGCATGAGTGTGTAAAAACACTGTAGAGAATTAGCCACATGATCCCAGTGATGTAGCATTCCTTGTGGTGGTAAACATGAATGAGGGGGGAGGCTACGCAACATTTGTGCAAAGTTTATTACACAATCACCAATCCTCAGCTCTGCTCTATCCTCTATCCTTGAAAACTAGTAAACGAGAAAATAGTTTTATGTTGTTGATGTTAGCGACGGAGGAAACCACAGCTGTGTAAAGCACACCAAGAATGTAAGCCCAGAAACTCACCACTGCGGCTATGTTGTTGTTGTTGTGGGTCCTGAGCTGAGATCTCCACACGGAGGCTCTGTCCCATGATCCAGCCCCTGAGGGGCCCCTACCTGTCCTGCACCTTTAAGCCTTACACGATACAGATCAACTCCTTCACCTGCCGTGTTTCTTCTGCGACAAAGTCCCCGTATGCCCTAAGATCTTTTATGCTTCTCTGTGTCTGTCATCTAGCCGCCTTCTGTGTCTGTTCTTCAATCCTTCCCTCATCCCTCCCTCGCACAATATCCTCAGACCTCCCCTCCCTCCCTCCTGGAGTTGGACTCCCCCTTCCTTGCTGACCCTCCCTCCTTGGCTCATAGCACAGGTCAGCATTCACTGAAAGATGCCTACCATTCCAGGGAAAAGACAAGTTTTGTTTTCAATATGGTGCGTGTTGTAGTATGCGGTGCAGTGCGTGTACTCAGTAATATCCGTACAATGTAAAATATTCCTTTATAGTGAATTAAAAAGAGTTAACCAACACAGAAGACCTGAAGCTGCAGATCTCAGACCACAACACACAAGATATAGTTATATATACACACCTATAATGCAACTATAGTAATGTAATTTCAATCAGTACCCTTGACCAGTAGAAATGCTTTGCAAGATCAGATGCATTACTGTTTCTGAGGAAAGGTCCAGTATGCTCTCATCACCATCAACAGAATGACACTGAACAGGTTGAGTGGAGAGTTTGATCGGAGAAATAAACATTGCATTTTCTATACAGGGTTTGCACGCTAGCATTAGCTGACTCCCGCTCAGTAACCTAATGTTAGTGCAGGGTGTTTATCGTGCTGCTCGCCTCCTTTAATGTCTCCAGGCACCATTTTATACACTTCTTTAACTCCCTTATATCACATTTTAAAAAGACTTGGAAGCATTAGCATGACTTTGAAATATGTTTGCCAAGAAGCACAGTCTTGTATTAGGCTTGAAAATAGAGAGGAGCAGGAAAGAAAAAGAGAGCACTTTCTGTAAACGAGTGGACCCCCTGAATTAGTGCTTTGATTTCGTTTGACGTTTGAGTGTCATTAGAAGAAAAAATAAAATCTCGTCTGAGCCTCAGAGGAATCCAGAGCACTGTGCTGTGTCATTATGCCTGGATAGATCAGAGCTTTGTGAGCATTTGGCTGCATCTCGAGCTGCTTCTAAAGATGGAGAGCTAGTGTGTTCGGCAGCGTTCCTTTTCTCTTCCTGTGCCCCACATAAAGCCACCACGCCGGGCTGGCTTCCAGCGAGAACTGAGCCAATCCGCATGACTCCAGAACCTGTTGGCCTGACCTGGATAACAGACTGGGACAGGCTACTTCAGCAGGGAGGGAGACTATGTCAGGTACGCACATATGTACATAAACATCCCCAGCCCTGTCTGACAGGAGTGTGCAATGAGTCATTCACGATGGGGGAATAAAGTGAAACACAGCATTAACACTGCATTTAAAAAAAACCACAACGCGTAACTTGGTACTCACCACGATTTTCCATTACAGAGTTTGAGGCACACCAATCAACATCTCCTGAAAAACACAAGTTTAATACATGAGCAGACACATTCTCAGCTCTACATTTGTTTCATTTTATACTTTTATATAATTCATTTTCTTCTGTTATTTCAATTTATAGTTTTTAATGCGATTTTTCCCTTTTATGTATTAGCTATAACACTTTAGATTGCCTTCAGATAGAAAGCATATGATGTATAAATAAAACTCCTGTGCATTGACTTCTGTATATTTAATTGGATTTGTGCAACTGCAAAAAGTCGTACACATACACTACACAAAGTCATGGGAGGGGTGTGGGTGGTCGGGGTTCTTGGCAACAGTACAGCAGTATTTTTTCAGGTCTCTAGCATGTTGACGATGCCACCTCCAACCATCCTATCCACTCTGAAAGAGAGAAAAACAAGGTAGATCACATCACAGTCTGACATACAACACACAACTAGGAGATCCACACATTCCCAGGAATTTTCCGATAAGACTGCGAAGAGAAATCGATTACACCTGGGCGTGAAAATACAGGCATACCGACTAAAAGTCACAACCAGACAAATAATACTCCATATCTCAGAGCTTGAACCTGTCCAGCAATAAATGTCCGGAAAAGATGTATCTATGAGTTTGGATGAAGCAAAAAAAGTAATTTCTAATACCAGAATGAATCTATTGTGTATTAGAAGGAGTGTGCTGTAGGAGAAAGAAAGCAGAAGGAAATAATACAAAGGCCTTTAGAAGCCCCTGTGTAACAACAACTGATACAATTTGGTCAGACTTTACAGAGCTTAAAGCAGACTATAGCTCCAGTCCACTAAATCACAAAAGGTCTGATGCCACAGTTTGTATCCATTGATGTATACATGGTGACGGTAATGAGTAAATGGCTTTCTGGCATTCATTCAAATCAGAGTCGTGTGTAAAATGACACTTCAGTTATGTAACCGCTCATGGACAAGCTCACAAATAACAATTTTATGTACTCAAAGTGGTGCACCGTCCATTCTTTGCAAAAGAAAAGCTGGAAAACAGAAGCAAAATCACAACACAAAAGCTTTGATAATTAAGGCAGCAAAGAAAACCAAGCAGAAATATTTACTTTTGCAGTACTGACTCATTAACAAGTATAACTGCTGTATAATTAGAAGTAAAAATACATGATACGTGATATAGTGTTGATGCACATCTAGCTAAGCTTTGTAGCACATTCAGTCAACAGTATGTTTTTGGGAATCGTCCTTCATTTGGTCCATCTTCTGTCATGCTGCCTTCAAATACTAACACAAGACTGCAAAGACTTTACAACCACACTGGTTTGGACCAATCTACTGCAGTTTAATCAAATCGATTAAATCAATCATACACATACTGGGTATATTATTTAAAGCAGCGGCCCCCAACCCCCGGGCCATGGACTGGTACAGGTCTGCATTGCAAGTCATTTGGTACCGGGCCGCGAGAGTTGAAGCTCGTGTGTGAAATTTATGGTTTTCAGGGTTTTTATCGTTAACTCGGTTTCCCTGGGTCTTTTCCCGTGTTGTAGTTGTGTGTTTTATTTTGAAATAAATATTTACGCGTTACCATAGCAACCAGAGAGGATTAAGGGGCAGAGAGGAGGATGTTGTTGGCACATTTCAGGAGGGCGCTGCTAATAAAGTTACACAATTACACAGTGAATTTGCGCTTATTATTATATTTACAAAATACCACAGTTTTTGTCTTGGTCGTATCATTTTATTTTGTTGTATTTACCCGTATTTACACCTTAAAGGCCGGTCCGTGAAAATATTGTCTGACATTAAAGCGGTCCGTGCCGCAAAAAAGGTTGGGCACCACTGATTTAAAGTACGTAAACTGTCGGGAATTTGGGGGGGACCAGGTGTTGATGTCATGCACACTTTGCTTGAGATTTGTTTGCCATCTTGGACGTGTCATAATGACCAGTTGCTATGGAAAAATGTGCATTCGCCGACTGGTTGGCACTGGTTCCTGGAGGTTGCTGGCTCTCGCTGAATGAAATTACGATGGAAAAACTCTTCCTAGAGACTGCTTTGGTTTCAGGCAGACTTCCATGGTTGACTGTAGTTTTTCATGTTTGTCTAACAACCATTTCCATGCAAACTCAGGGTGACTGCAGCAATATGCTAGCAACCAAAGCAAGCACAAGGAGGTTTTTGCCAACCAGTAAGGGAATACAGATTTTGTGTGACTGGGGATATAGTAACCACTTTCCTAGCATATGGCGACAACCTCCAAATTGGCTGACAAGTTAATGTCACATGCTTAGTGGAACGATAATATCAAAGGGCTAGGTATAGATTAAAGCGTGTTAGTGAGATGAGACAGAATGAACTAAGGTAGAACTCCACCTTCTCAAATCTAATGTGTTGGTGGGTTTCTTAGTCATATACTGCAGGAATCATATACTTTATTGCACATGACAACATCTGAATAGAATTATTTCATACATTTCTGACATTTCTAGAAAATTAAACTATAAATAAAACAATATTACGAGTCTGTTATGGCATCTTTAAATCTCCTTCAGGTGACTATTGTTGTGATTTTGCACAATATTAATACAATTAAATTGAAATGATTTAAAGTTTCAGCTATAAAGAAAATAATTTGTTATTTTCTAATTAATTCATTAGTTCTAGTCCCAGCTAAACCTGATTAATAATTCAAGACAGTGTGTTTGTTGATTGTTTAAATGGTTCAATGACAGAACAAGACATGCAAGCATGATTGTACAGCAGAGCACAAATTAGACATTCTTAGCAATAAAATAGCTGAAATGCTATGGAAGCCACATCTTTTAGAGAAAATCAGGCACAAATGTTTTCTGTAGTGAGAAAACCACAAGCAATCTAATGTGAAAAAAAACAAACAAAAACACTGGTTATAATTGTCAGTGTATGAAGTGGCCAAACCCAAACCATAAAGTTTGGGTTTGGGCCACAAAATTCCTTCTCGCTCTTAAATATTACTGATGAGCTTCACTGCAAGGCAAAATCCTGGGTTTTAATGGCCTTCATATCATCTTACATTTGAATAAATTAGGAAAACTGCAGCTTTATTGCCTTGAAATCTAATGGTTTTGCCAGTGAGGGATATATTAAGAGAAAGTTTCCTGGCTTCTGTTACCGGAGGCCCTTGACTAGATCATTAACATTATCACTGGCCAATGTCCTACCCTGAAGGTAAGCTCTGTCAGTCTAAGGAAGCTGTAATCGTATTGCAAAGTAATCCAAATATCACATATATAAACGCAAACAGTTCACTACATATATAATTCTGGATATTCAGTTTGCCATTCTTCTCTATTTCTCCTCTAGGGCAATTTTTTGGCAGGTCAGAGGTCAGCTTCCCTTTGAAAAGAAGAAGTGTAAGTAGCATCACTTGCACATCAAACAGGCCAAACAGCACTGCCTGAAAGCCTGAAATTACTGTAGCCTTCGTAGTGCAGCCATTCGCATACAGACTCACACAGCCTGGATGAGAACCCGAACACCACTGAGACGAGGCAGATGCATTTGTGGTCAGAGATGAAATTTTTTACACTCCCGCCCAGTGCCACAGCCTTGGCTAGATGACTCAAAATAATCGAGCTGTGCGGTGAGTGTTCCACGGAAAGAGAAAATATCTCTAGGTTCTCAAAGTACGAGCGGATTAAAGGCAGGGGGTGGAAATTAAAATACCGGGACTTTTCCATATATATCTGTACATATAAACAGGATTATTCGACTTCACTTCAGGCTTTTCATAAATAAAGAACTGGCTTGAGGAGATACGTTCCACAGTAAAATATTGTTCTGTTTCACTTGCTGTTGTCACGCTCACAGCCAGTCACAGATAAAAAAAAAAGGGATGTTCATGGCCTAGTTCCTTATTGAGTTGTTAACCCTGTACCTGCCTTTTGATTGTACAGAACAGATCGATATGAAAGTAATGTGTTTATCGAAACTGTGCAGGACCTCTGAGTTTTAACCACGAAAGATACCTTCTCAGAGGCCCCTAACAGCTGCCATATATCGCTTCACACAGCTGGGCAAGCAGATAGAAGAAAACGGGATGCACACAATCAATTAAAGACACAAACTCTTAATTCAAGCTGAACTCTTCGGAGAGAAGAATACATAAAAAAAGCCTAACTTACCTGCCCACCTTATCAATCACTATTCACAAACATCCCTGCATGGCCGATTATTTCAGCCTGGCTTCCAAATCCCAAATGCACCAACCAGGTATGTGAAAGTGACTGTTAAAGACCGCCTAGAGGTCCCGACTGTGTAATCTTCTGCGGAGTGCACACACCCTCACTGGCGCAGTCTACTAGTGTTGATTCAATTACGATGGGAGCGGAAACGGCAGCAGCTGGCTGAGTTATGCCATCTTTAAATAGCAGTCTGCTTCTCACTCCAGGGTTCTGGGCACAAAAAGCTGCCAAATCACTGGAAGAAAGTAATTAACTCCATGCTTAAGTCCTAACAAGGTAGACTCTTACAAACTGAACACAACGAGCAAATGTTTGAATACAAGTTATTATCTGCAGCAGGTAGGCTGAGCTGAGGCATACTTACGGGCCAATTCCAGGGAGGTATCAAAAATAAATAAGGATTGTAAAACAGAACATGGCGATCGAACCCCGGTTGCTGTGTCTACGCTTGGACCTTTCTGTAGGTGTCTGTCCCGGGCTGCACAGTTTCTACACCTCTTTCCGAAATGGATGGACGAGGGTGTCTGTTCCCAATCTGTGCTGGGAGAGCGTCATCACTGTGCCTGCCCCAGAAAAGTGCCTCTCACCACAGGGACCAGTGCCCCACTTTTACAAGGAGCCCAAAAAGCTCCTCGCCTTTGCTAAACTTTTCTTCTGTAGTGTCCTTCCACCTGCGTGAAGGCTGCACTGCAGGGGAACCAAGCATAACTTAAGTGAAGTTATTTGATTATCGGCGACAAGCTCTGCCATGGCGCACATGCATGTTTACACACCGGAGCAGGCCGCCCACTTCTGCTCCCTGCCAGCGGCTGCCCTGCGAACGAGGATTGATCTGAGACATTCAGCAAAGAGCTTTTAAGGAATGTGATGCTCAGACTAGTCTCATCTGCGCGGTTTAACCAAATGAATCAGGCACAGTCGACAGCTTAACCATTGTGGTTCTCCTCTTAATGGTCCATTAAAGAGGAGGCTTCCAGTGGGAAGTGGAAAGAGCCCGAACACAAGCCATCAGCTTCTTTTTTTTCTGCAAGAGCACATTAACTTCAAGAGTTATTATGGTGGATGGAACCACAGGAAATGGATTTCATTGCATGTTTAAGGAGAGAAAACACCTGATGAGACCATTAGCCAAGTTTTATCATGTGTCAGATTCAGTAGCTTCACAATGCATTGAAAAGAAATTGAGACAATAAAATAATAGCCTTATTATAAACACATTTTTATTCCTCTCCATCAGGAGGCTCTCTGAGATGGAAGTTTATCAGCCTGGTCTGGAGTAAAGCTGAATAATTTACTTCACTCTCATTTCCTCATGGCAGTATAGCTTATAACGTCCTTGAAGAAGTATGCACTCTCCATAATAATGGGCTGCGATGAATCCGTATAAGAAAGAAAAAATGACAATAAATATAAATTGCCCTGCCAGACTGCCATTTCTCCAATCACACTTTGATGTCACATGCACATATCGCGTCTTTCATCGCTGCCCTAACAATCCATGTCCTAATTAGACCTACACGGACAGCGGATTTCTAATTGTATCGCCGAGATTAAACGGACTCTTACTTAACCGGTTTTCATTCCCGAGGCAAAAATACAAAATTACCTGAGAGGTTGAATCGGGCAATGTCGTAAAAAAGCATCAAATTAAACAGCTGCTACTCCCCGGCACCAGGAGAGGAAAAACGGGAGCCCGTGCGAGAAGGCTCGCGGCACCGACCTGCCCTCTCTCTCTCCGCGCGAGCGGATCTCGCGCCAGTGGAGTCAAGATGCTGCTGAGTGAACGAGAGACCGGAGTCAAGTCAGGCACGCAGCGAAAACGGCGACTTCCGGTGTCACACCTCAAAATAAAAACTCTGCCGGTAGACACATTTTATGAAATAGAGTAAATAAACAAATAAACATAAATAGAGTGGGGTCTGTTATCCCCCGATTTGTCATTGTTCCTGACATTTCCGCCATGCTGTGATTTATCAAGCCTACAGATGCAGGCCCTGAGGCAATGTATTACCCTTTTAAGTGTGCTAATTATTACTGTGAGCTGAAGATGGGCCTATAGGTGTTACACCCCACCATAAATGCATCATATGTCCTTAAAAGTAACCGAAATCCATGTTTTTCTTCTTCTTTTGCACACCAGCACCAACACTTACACAGAGATAAGACAGATACAGGGACAATCGTTTTGGCCATCTCTCTTTGTCAGTATATATAGTTTAGATGTAGCATATATGGCACAATATGACGCGGATAAATAACCGGTCTGCGGACCTTCCGACGACTTTCATCGGCACACACCATGCACATCCTGATCATCCCGATCCTTTGTTGTGCACGGTCTCCTGAGCAGAGCATCAGCGGGGAAAATGGAGTTGCAGGGTGTGAAACAATTGCAGCAGGAGCAAAGATGTGTGCTGACCCTGTGGCACTCGCTTTGTGCAGAAACACAGCACTTTCACGCGCAGCATCGCACTGTGAACGTGCAAATCGCTTTCTGAAAACGGCTGCTTCGCACCGACCAACTTGAGAGCGCAACTTGCAGGTTATTGTCTGTGCAGACATCTCTGCAGCAAACTCACCGTGTTGTACTCGCTGCTCGGGAATCAGCAGCCCTACATCCCTCCTGACGAACGTCCCTCCTCCGCCGCCTCCTCTTTTGAAAGTACTTACAGCCGACTTAAAAATAGCAGCCCGGTCATTTCCTCACCTCACACTTCCCCCTTCTTCCAGTGCCCGGTCCAAACATTTTGCGCACTTACCGGAAACCATCCCGAGCTGCGCATCTCGGTACCGGTAGTCCTCAGTGGGAGCGACAGCGCCGCATTAGCCGTTGAGAATACGGCTTCTCTCTTTGTTGTGAAGACTTCAATACCCACCAGGCTTTGCAGTCCACAGCTCTGGGGTGGGAAGGGGGTGGAGGGGCATACCGTTATGTTGTCCAGCTTCACACTCTCAGGATGAAGACCCTCTCTTCCCTTCCTTAAAAATAAGAAAATAATAAAGGCAGCCCTGACGTACAGATTGAGCCTGCTATCATTTTAACCCCCATATGACATTTTATTAAACACACACCCTGAGTTATAACGCTGTAAGAATGAGACTGATGCCGAAAATAAAATACAACCATTTAAACATTTAATAATAATAACAGTGACAACAAAAACAAAAACAACAACAATAATAATAATAATAAACTACATTAAGTTATTGATGGGATTGTTGTAAAGCAATAATCTCAGTGTATTATATGTTCTGTGAAATTCTGTATTGTTCTTGTTTTTCCAGTATCTCTTCATAGAGACCATTCTCACTAAATCGATTGGCTGCTTCCATTTTGGGGGCGCTTATGTTTGATGCTTTTTGAATTATTTAATGATTTGTCACAAAAAAATATCAAAAATCTTCTTTAGTTGAGTAAATGGGAGGAGTAGAGCGGACCAATTAACCAACAGTGTGGGAAAAAAATCTTCAAAACTTTACTCCCAAGTCATAAGAAAAGAAAACTAAAGAAAAGAGCATTCTTTAAACAATGTATTCTTCTGAGCTAACAGATGTATCCTTTTTATTCCTACTCTTTTGGCCCCATAGTGAAAATTCAGAATCAACTTTACTTAACTCTGTTTCAGCAGTAATAGGGATATGAAACTACAGTCAATTCTCTACTGAAAACGGGAGACTGTGTATAAAAATGATAGTAAATAAACACTTCATTCAAAATTCATGTCAAGTTCCTTAAATAAAAGCTTAAAGTCTTCACTTTGCTCAAATATTGATTGTTTGATCAGTTGTGAACAGAGTCCAGCAAATTATGAACCCAGCTGAATGGCTGTCTGACAGCAGCTGTCCAAACTCTGAAACAATGACGCCTGCATCATGCAGAGGAACTGGACACACTCTTTCAATTTCAAGGATTTATCAGAAAATTTTAAAAAATGATTTAAAAGCTTGTAGATCCACCCTAAGCAGCAATAACCTGAAGTAACTACAAAGTTGCTATTGTCTTTCCTCCTTGTTGATGACCAGTTAATTAAATATTTAACTAGAAGCACCTGGCTGCTACTTACCCTCTTAATTACTATGGGAGCAATAAGGGTACCCTTCATTTTCCACACACTGCTTTTCGGCTTAGTTTTTATAACATAAATAATGATATGGTGCAACACATCACATGCATTTACTTTCAACATCAGATTATTTTTATGTCCTGATAAGTAAAACCTTAGAATTGAAAGCAGCTATACTTTCTTTTTCACATGACTTCATACACATTTAGATATAAAACAGCAGGCATGTTGAGGGATGAAAAAAGTTCTGGGAATGGGAACATTTTCTTCCAGTATTGAAAAATGGCCGTTACACCTTTGAGACTAGGTGGGATTCTAGTTTCTCAGGCATCTGGGGAAGTCCTGTTCTCTGACTGCAATTTTACCACAGACCTCAAACTACACAAAGAGAATAAACATCAATTTCTGCTCATGGAGAAGTGAAAAAGGCTTACCATATATGTCACTGCTGAGAGGATCTAGATCAGTTGACCTGTCAGTGTCATTAAAACTGTACTTGCTTACTTTCATGCATTCCATCTGGATAAACTTTGAATTGCATTTAAAAATCAGAAAAGACTGCAGGGTAACACCTGCTCATGGCACACCCACCAATCTAAGGGTAGAAAGGGCTGTTAATGCATATAACAACACCTCATCATTTGCTGGCAGCAGTAAACACACAGCATGGGTCATTTAAACAGCTTCCCCAGAATTTCCACAAACTGTCTTTTTCAAACCTATCACAGGTTACATCCCCAGATCAAATCTCTATCTGAGTGAACGGACCAGCATGTTCTGCTGACAGTGAATCAGATAAGAACACTGTTGTTTCCCTAGAGGAGGCACCAAGTTCACAAACTACCCTCAAACAGAAAGCTAAACATGAGATTACGCTCAGTTACTCAACTGTAACTGAATAAGTACACTTGGCAGATGTATGTGCATTTGATTTGATTTGAATGTAGCTAGTGCAACATATGTAAAGATAGGTCCACACAGCCACAGCATGATGCAGTCTGGGCCCTCATGCTAACTGTCTGATGAAAACATATAAATTTACACTCTAGCTCAAGAGGGCACTTACATGTATCACAAGAGAGCTAAACTAAACTTATCACGCCCACCAACAGATCCTTGAGTGAATTCGAGAATTAATTCCTTAATTCCTTCCTGTGTATAAAAGCTGTCTGTGTAATGGGAGCATTTTAGTAAATAGTGCATATATATTTCTCAAGGTGGGATAGAACTGTTATCAGTTATCTCTTAACATCCACAACCTCACCAATACAGTTGCTTTAGCTACTTGTTAAGGACATTTTATTTTCTTTTAAAAAACTAGATACTTTTACCTTTAAAAAAAATGCTCTGAAATATTTATATTAATGGGACCATTCACTTCTTTTGTTTTGTTTTTCATTTTGGGTGTGCCAAATGGATAAACATAACCCTACCCTTAACCATAAACCCTTAACCATAAACCCTTAACCTCTAACAATGCTTCTCTAACATATGGGGTCCCACAAGGGTTAGTTTTGGGACCATTATTATTTTCTTGCTTGCTTCCATTAGCTGTCATTATTTATTGTTTTAATGACATTTCTTATCAGTTATATGCCGATGACATTCAGTTGTATATGTCTTTTAAGCTTCATAAGCTGGATAGGCTGTTGACCCTAGTCCACTAAAAATCCAGGTTACTTACTGGATCTGTTACCTTTTTTCAACCAGATGGAGACCATGGTGGTAGCTCCTCTTGAACTCCCAAAAAGCTGATTCAGTTCATCTGGACGTAGCGTTTTCAGTGGGAGAAACATTTTGTCACTCATCCAACTGACTTCTTCAGTCTCAGCTGACTGCAGGTTTCCTCAGCCTTATAAACAGTACGTTTGCACAATGAATGAAACGAACACCACTGATGAACAATGGGCTGGGAGGTCAGTTTCTTGATCATTAATATGCAAACTGTCATGACGATTGATCATAGTCCTACCCTGGAACACCACCAAGTCACTGGTTCAGGTATGTGGATAACACCTGGGTGAAAATCAGATCTCAGGATGTACCACTATTCACTATTCACATGAAGTCGGTGGACCAACACATCAAATTCATCAGGGAGGATAATGAAAAGTGGCAGGTTATCCTTCTTAGACTGTGAGATTTCCATCAGTAATGGGGCACATTTAAAAGTTGATGTTCACCGTAAACCTACAGGTGTCATTAGGACGCTACAACACAGAGTGAACACCATCCCCACAGATACAGCGACCAGGGAAGTAGAAGAACATCATATCAAGAAGGCCCTGAGTAAATGTGGTTATCCCAGCTTTGTCAAAGCTAGGAAGGCACCTACAGAAAGCTCCAGACAATCCAGGAGAGAAGGACAACTGTTGTTTAAACGGAAACCCTTAGCGATCCCTTATGTGTCAGGAGTATCGGAACAGCTGAGACCTATTTTTCTCTAAACACAGAGTCTCTGTGGCTTTTAAACCCCAAAGCACATTGAGTCAAAAATTGGTCCACCCCAAGGATCAGGTCTTCTGGCACAAACAGAGTAATGTAGTGTACACTGTTAATTGCCAGAAGGATTACCAGGATTTATACATCTGGGAACCTAAACAACCTTTGGCGAAGCGTATGACACAACACAGAAGAGCTAACTCGTCAGGCCAGGACTCCACAGTCTATTCACACCTACAGGCCAGTGGACACTCTTTCAATGATGAGGATGTACACATCCTGGACAGGGAGGAATGCTGGTTTGAGCGCAGAGTCAGGAAGACCATCTCTGAATCGAGGAGGGGGCCTAAGGGTACATCTTTTGCCATCTTACAATGCTGTGATTGCAGCCATTCCCCAACTCTCTGTGAATGGGACTCATGGCCATTGGTCATTGATCAATAGTCTTTGATCAGTGGTTGTTGATCAATGGCCATGACATTTTGCATATTAATGATCAAGAAACTGACTTCACAGCCCATTGCTTGCCAGTGATCTGGTTTCAGTCATTGTGTAACGTTGAGGAAACCTGCAGTCAGCTGAGACTGAAGAAGCCACTTGGATGAGTGATGAAATGTTTCTCCCACCAAAAATTCTACATCCAGATGAACAGAATCAACTTTTTCTTTACCTGGATGATTGAGCTTGCATCAAGACACTCCTCTTGAACTGTATCCTAAATCAATAAGGGTGTTGCTTCTTTTTGTTCAAAAGCTAAATCCAGCCATCAAAATAGAATATTTAATTCTTCTCTAGAGTCTCCTCAGCTGAACTGGAATTTTTTTTTTCACGTTTTTTATTTAAAGAAGCTAAAATTGATACTTTGAGCCTAGCTACAATTAACATTGAACATAAATTCTAAAACTTAATATATTGCATAATGTTACCCTGCCCCCAACCCCATTAAAAAAATTGTTGAACCCATAGCATGCAAAGCTGCTTTATTTCTTATTTTCATAACAAACCAACATTTATAATTGTACCAGAGCACATTTTGAATCAATCATGGGCACTTCAGATTTCAACACAGGTTTTGATTGTTACAATGACAATGCCGTGAAGGTGTGTGTAATTAATTCTGGTGAAATATACATCCATTTGTTCATGACAGAGCAGATCTCTGATTATTTGTTCAAATGAGCCACTTCATGTTGTGTTGTTTTCTGGATTTTATTTAACTGAAATGTTTAATTATTCAGGTTAAATCCATTAGGAATCATACAGACCATTTTTTTTGGACTATTATTTATTTATTTTAAAAATGATATATCTTCAATATGAATCAAATTATCAGCCAATGTGTGTCCCGACAGTGTTCAAATACTCTGTGTTTGGGGTGGGGCAGTTTTTTTGTTTTGTTTTGTTTTAATGACAAACTTTTCCAGATTTACTTTCCCCTATTTTTAAAGCACAAGCTTTCAGTCTGAGCAGCAAGTCAATAGTAAGTACCTGTTTCTTATTATTTTCTCAAGTGAAATAATGATAACCAGAGGCCATCTACTGGTCAACTGCAGTGATGACATGCTTCTTCACTCCAAGCAACAAATACACAGTTTTCACTTTCACTAAAACACTCTATAACTTTATCATCAATGCAACTTGGTTTCCTTGAGCGTATTTTGATGTCTATTTTGTAAAAGTGTGCCAACAATTTAATAACATAACAACAGCACAGTTCAAGGCTGTTATAAACAACAACAACAAAAAATAACCATATAACTATATTATTATAAATGTCTTAAATCCTCATTCAGTTGTTTATCTAGTGCATGCAATCAGCAAAATCCTCACTGTGTAAGATAAGAAAGAAAATGAAAAAGTGACAGTTTACTGTGCAGGAAGGCTTTTGTAGTCAAAGAGCTAGTGGGGGAGTGTATGAGGTGTTATCTCTAATTAATATAACCCCAGCACTGCACACTTTGTGCGGAAAGTCTGACTGGATACCACTGTGGTCACATCAGCAAATTCTGAACTGAACTTTATACATCCCAAACACAGGTTTTTATGACATCGTGATTGCTTTAGATGTTTTAGTTGTACCTAGTTAAGGGAGTGAGGGCATATCTACAGCAATAAAGCCTATCAAGAAACAGATGACTAAGAAAAGACACATTCTGTAATGTTCAAATTATCACTGAGCGATTTCTCAATGTTTTTCACTGAGAAATCTCTTTAGAGCCTCTGTAGAGGCTTTAATCTGCTAATATTGCTAAGGTCTGATATCACTGATAAACTGAGGATAACCTTCCTTGAAAATGGCTTTTCTTGGATTTACCTCACAATCATGACAAGATCTTGTAACAACTCAAAGCGAAAGAGTCGTGGAAAAAGTCAACAGAGCACATTTCTGGTTTCATAAAGGATTAGTTTATCCTTCTCTCAAACAGGTCTTTGCATTTTGTCCTTTATCCTAATTTTTTGCTGATTTCTCTGAGCCTAGTTTATAAAAACAGCTAGGTACTGCACAGTGTGGAATCCTCCACGGGTTAAGTGGTGCATATGTTGATATGAATGGGACAGGCAGCTGTTTCAGCTAAAATACAGAAAAATGATCCTGTGCTCTGGTGGTAAAGAATGACTGCAGTGCACAATGGAGGGTAAAACTCACACTTGATTTACTGTAAAGGTTATTTTGTGTTTTTGATCGCAAGATTCAGTAAACAGACTGGAAATAAAAACTAAAACCATCCCTTATAAAGGAACAGCTGTGTGCATATATGAGTGTAATGTGTATGTGTCTGTACTGTATGTGGCTAACATACTGGGCTATTGCTGTGTATTTATACATATATGCAAATTGTGCTTTAATGTACTTTTTCCCTGTTTTTAAATATATTCTTCTTATTCTTATTCTTATTATTAGTAGTATTAGTATTAATGTATTTTTCCTTTTTATTCACTCCTTAATGTTAAGCACTTTGGTCAGTGCTTGCTGTTTTAAAGCTGTTTATAAATAAAGTTGGCTTGACTTGTCTACATACCCAGAGAACAGTTGTGTATGTGACAACATCAGTCTGTAGTTGTTGATAAGAATTTTTATGAATACCTAATACAGTCCTCTTTAAAAAAAAAAAAAAAACCCCCACAATGCAGTTATTTGTAAAATCGTTTAAACTCCAGATTTAATTGAAAAGTGCACAAAAGCAACACATTAAAAGTTGAAACCAAGAAAAACAAGAATATATTCATTCTGAATTTGATGCCTGCAACACATTAAGAACTTGAGATGGTATACTTGCTATACAATACTTAGTAATGCTTAACAAGCTGGAGTATGTGAAAACTAAGTTATTTAATAATGTGATCTGAGAGTGTATCAGGTGAAAAGATGGGAAGAGGTTCACCAAACTGTGAAAGAATTCACAGACGAGTGGTTCAGCAATTTAACAATAACATTTCTCAGTGCTATTTGAAATTGGTGCTTGGGGTTGGAAATACTTCTAAAAAATGATTTCTGAATACAGTTCTTGCAAGCTGAAATGCTTCTTTGCAGATACATTTTGTAAAATAAGGTTTAAGCAAGAACATAACATGCCACCTTTTGTGTAACAGAGACCATTTAAAGTGGACTGAAGTCCTGTTGTCCAACCAATTAAATTCTGATTTTCTCCTGAAAATGAAGGAGACTGTGTCCTCTAGACCAGGAGTGTCAAACTCAAATACACAGTGGGCCAAAATTCAAAACTGGAACAAAGTCGCGGGCTAACGTTAATATTTATTGAAATATATTTATTGAAATATATTTATTCCTCCAGATATAAGAATGAATCTTTTCTTATGGACTCAAACACATTTTGCTGAAAAACTGAATATGGAACAAGCAAAGCTTAATACTAAACAATATATATATTAGCTGTATAATACCAGTAGGCCAGCTCTGATAGTAATTTGGTATGGCTTTGCGGGCCAAATTTGGCCCGCAGGCCAGAGTTTGACACCTATGCTCTAGACTAAAGAGAAGGGTCACGTGGTGTGTTATTCGCAAACAGGTTTAAAGCAAACATCTGCAACAGCATTATAGTGAAAGATTTGTACAGGATGGACCAGCATGGCTCAGTCATAAAAAAGTTTAGAAGGTAAAGCAGTCAACCATTGACAAAGTATGACAGACAAAACTTGCTACAAGAAGATTTGATGCAACACGGTGATAAACATGCTCCTCTGCCAGATTTTTTCACGTGATGCATTCTTTCCAAAGTGAAAAATGTCTTATTTTCAACATCTGCCGTCAGCACACAGTTCAGCTTGTTATGTTGTATTTTCAAAGAGTCTTTAAATGATTTGCAGATGACTACATTCTGTTTTTATTTACACTTTAAACAGAACCCTAGCTTTTTCTTTCTTTAAATCAAACTGACGAGGTTGCACTCCTTTATAGTAGAAAACACCATTAAACGCACTTAATGGTGCCCAGGATGAACAGAAGGAGGACAGAGGGCTTTTCAATTCCTATGCAATTATCTTACACATTTAACATGTCCACATTTTCTTGATTTACTGCTGAGCTTTTATTGTTGGTTAAGGATGGGTGATACAGCAGGCTATTTTAAGAGAGGGAACATGCTGTTAACGATCCTGATCAATGCCAGTTGGCTGTGACCCAGAAAATGCCTTTTGAAGTAAAGCGGAGTGCAGAAAGCCAAAGCATTTCAGGAATGTTTACAGAGTGTGCTGAATCAGGAGGGGCTGTGTGTTATGTTATGTGATAATTTGAAGCTAATTAAACTCCAGGGTCACTGTCGGTGCGGTAAATGAGTCATTTGGAGAATTCAGTGTTGTGCAACTGCATCATGCGTACAATATGGATAAACAAGATGGATTTTCAGGAAACCGATGTTGACTGTATGGTGTCTGCCTAGCTGTGAAATATACACAGACAGGTATGAAATATTTCAGCTGACATGTCAGCGTCTGTGTTTGCTGAGAAAACAGCTCTCACGTTACAAAAGCATGAACCCAAACACAATCTGTCACTTACATAACTCATATTTGGAGAGCTGTCAGCTGAAAGTATTGGTATTAGGAGAACACAAGTAATAATTATGACTACAGAGGGGTTTAACAGCTTCGTCACATACCTGCAGGTGAAGAAATGCTCTGTATCCCAGACATGCATTTATTCTGAGCAGTTATTGAGCCCAGCTTGAGTAGAGGCCTCTTTTTCCTCTTTTACTTTCCCATTGTTGTGTACTTTTTCAGTGTTTTTCTGTAACGCTGCCGACCTGCATGTGGCCAATAAAGCCTTCATTCATTCATTCATTCATTCATTCATCATTGAATATTCCATGAATTACAGTTCCTCATCAAAACTCTGCATCCCATGAAAGATGATTAAAGGAATAGGCAGGAAATTATATCTGTGGAAAACTATGGCTCTGAGAGGTATTTATGTCAAGCCTGAATTCTGCTGTGCGTGGCGTGTTAGTGGAAGGAGCAGCTTCACAGACAAACTGGCTTTTCAGAAAGAAGCACACTGTAGAAACTATTTGGGCTCTTGTGTTTAATTAAAACAACGTTTCAATATAAAGCACAAACGTTGCAACGCAAGCTAGAATCTCCCACGCCGCCGTGACAGTATGGTCCACATCTTCACCACTTTGTCAAAGGTTAAAACACAGCTGTACTCAATCAATAAACCAGGTGACCATGATATGTAACTCGTACTGACTTTAGGTGTGTGTAGCCTTCAGTCGTCAATGGGCAAATCAGTGCTCATGTATACAACACAATGCTGCATGTGACACAGAATCGAGGAGTGAAGAACCGGGAGAATAGTGGACAATTGGACTTATCACTGAGATAAAGGGAGTTTGTCTGATTGGTAAAGAGGAACTTCCTGCGTTGGAGATGGCTGATGCAAGACCTTGGTATTTGTATTGTATATCTCTGTGCACAGCATAATCATGATCAGTAAGTCACAATAAAGACAGAAGAACTGGCGATAAAATACACGGTACTGCCATCATTTTTCCCTGATCCATCCAGTTCTTTAATTCAGGTGTTCCAATCACTTCCATGGTCACAAGTAGGGATGGGTATTGATAAGATTTTCACGATTCCGATTCCATTTTCGATTCTGTTTAACGATTCGATTCTTTATCGATTCTCTTATCGATTCTTTTTTAAAAAGGAGAACACTAAGGTCTAATAGCTTAGAACTTTGTTTTATATCTTCTCTTTGAACAAGATAGAAATTTAGGAGTAACATGGCCTTACAAACCCAACAGTGAGATCTTAAGAGATCCACAGCCTACGCCTCTTCAATGGGGTGTCACAGGGTCCCCAGGAAAAAAAATTGTAAATGTAAAATAATAAAATAAATATTCTTCTGTAGCAATAACAAAGTATAACATCAATTATTCTGTAGCAATTACACAAGAATATCCAGTAATGTCCCTGCCTACAATTAAACACATTCACTTACCGAAAATCATCTGCTGTGGCAAATGGGTGCAAACCTTTTACCACAAACTTAGTCACTGCTCGGTGACATTCGTCTATCCTGGTCTGAAAGGAGACGCTAACGGTAGACTGTAGCAAGAACTGCCAGCATCTGAGCCAGACTCTGTCTGTCTCTCTCATCATGGTCACCTAAATGCACAGTAATGGCACGTTTTGTAATAAGGCAGATCGCGCTAACATAATACGCACTGTTAGTTGATTATTTACCTGCCGCATTAACGGGAGAGGACGTGCAAACGTTACCGCTGCTGCTGGGTTGAGATTCACGAGTCCGGAGCGGAATTAAAAACACGACATTCATTTAAGGTCATCGTGTGTTTTGTGAGCAAATGCTTTTGCATATTTGTAGTGTTTCCTCCCTTAAATTAAATATCTACTTTGCAAGTATTGCAAGTTGCCCTGTTGTCATCCGTTCTCGTAAAGTAAAACCAAACTTTTGAGCGTTTGAGCCGCTTAGGCGCTGTGTTTCCTGGCAGGTAAATGACGCTCCGCAACGTGGTGACGTCATTCGGGGCGACTGGAATCGATAAGGGAATCGTTTGCAAAAATGGAAAACAATTCCAAGGAATTGAAACACTGGGAACCGGTTCTCAACAAGAACCGGTTTTCGATACCCATCCCTAGTCACAAGTGTATAAAATCAAACCACTAAGCATGCAGGCTGCTTCTACAAACATTTGTGAATGGGTCGCTCTCAGGAGCTTAGTGAATTCAAGCGTGGTACCGTGATAGGATGCAACAAGTCCAGTCATGAAATTTCTTCACCACTAAATATTCCACAGTCGGTTGTTAGTGGCATTATAGCAAAATGGAAGCAACGGGGAACAACAGCAACAAAGCAGTCGTCCACGGAAAAATCACAGAGCCAGCTGCAGTGAGATGTGTTCTCTGGCCTTGAGGCAACTCTTATTGTAATTTGTCAAGATATAAATAAAACTGAATTGAACAGAACTGGAACAACGAATCACGCTGGAGGGTTTGGTGGTTGCTGGGGGGACAGTATTTGTCTGCACTGTGCCAAGTATAAAGTTTGGTGGAAGGGGGATTATGGTGTGAGCTTGTGTTTTAGGAGTTGGGTTTGGCCCCTTAGTTCCAGTGAAAGGAACTCTTAATGTTTCAGCGTACCAAGACATTTGGGACGGCCCCTTCCTGTTCCAACATGACTGCGCACCAGCGCACAAAGTCCATAAAGACATGGATGACCAAGTTTGGTGTGAAAGAACTTCACAGAGTGCTGACCTCGACCTGATGGAACAGCTTTGGGACAAATTAGAGCAGCGAATCTCGTTCAACATCAGCATCTGACCTCACAAACAGACTTCAGGAAACATAGTCAGAAATTTCCATAAACACTCCTGCACAGTTTAGGCTGTTATAACTGCAAAGGGGTGAACATCATAATAATCCCACTGGATTAAGAATGGAATGCACATCAAGTTCATATGTGTAGGTGAGCAATGGCAATATAGTGTATTTGCTCAGTGCAGTTGTATTGCTATTACCTATAATTTGACTGATTGTAGATGAATTGTTTCTTCTCTTGCCACAGCTTTAACCACTTTATCTATTTTATTTTAAAAATATTCATAAAATAATTGGAAATGAAGGGCAATCTACCTGCTCACCATTATTAATCCCTGTAGTGTGGCTTTATAGGACTGAAAAAACAGCATCCTGATGTGGTTACAAGTGCAGTGACACTATAATAATACACTGAAGTTGCAGAACAGCTACACAACCACTACAAAGTTTCACAAAATCAAAGGTCAGGTGTTTGTACATCAACACATGATTCCTTTTTAATCGTCATTTGACACAAAATTGAATTGGAGAAACATTGTTATTGTATTATTATTGTACAGCCACTTGCCTATAACACCTCCCACAAGGTATCTGTAAGACTGGCAGACACACCGCTGAAACATAACAGCTACACCCAAACGGCTTTTGTCTTTGTGGAAACCAATTAAACACAAAATTGGCAAATGCATAAAGTTCAGTTTAATGTTTGTCAGATTTTTTTTTTTTTTTTTAAATGAAGAGATAACTCACTCACGTGCAATTCAGGGCATAGTGCATGTCCACTGTTTTGGATTTTTCCAGCCTGTTTTCATACACACATTTCAATTTTACACCTTAATTTACTAACTTTTTTATTTTATGCACCGTGCTTTTATTTTCTGTATCTGAATGTAATTGGAAAGCAATTTATATTGAAGGACAAAAGCTGATCATTTAGAAAAGGCCTGAGTAGCACACTCTCTACTGGCAATGGAGAAATACTGCCAGAGTGTTGGTGGAAACCAGTAAAGCTCATCCATCAGCAGTAACGTGGTTCACTAGAGCCTCTCCTGTTCCAGCACCATGGACAGAGTTCTGCACTGAGACAGCCCGTGCTTTCTCACGCACGATCTGATATCGTCGTGTTGGTGTTGTTCCCATTTCATCATACTAAATGTTGTTCCAGGATCAACATTGCAAGTGACCAATCAGAATGTTGTGACGTCATACTTTTGCGACTTCGGGAAAAACCGGCATAAAACAAAAAACTGTACTTAAGCTGCAAGAAACCGCCTCTGTCTGCCGATCAACGGACCCTGACCCTAACCCTAACCCTAACCATAACCTTTTGATAAACGGTAAGCAAAATTGATATTGTCCTTGCAACACTGGAATTTCATAAATGCACGAATGGCTTGGCGCGCAAAAGAATAACGTCACAACAATGTGATTGGTCACTTGCAATGTTGAACCTGGATCAACATTTTCATGATGATAAGGGAACAACACCAACACGATGATATCAGATCATCCCTTTCTCACAGCTTAGCTGACACAGTCATATTTCTTTGTATCAGTTAATTATTAATCATTTGAATGTTTTTTTTTTAATCATCTTTATCTCTGTATTGCTTTACAGCAGAGTCATTACAGTTGTTTATTGCTGCTGTTGCTCCCTCTTTGCAAGCAGAATGAGGAAATGCCCTAATTTAAAATGCATGACCACAATATCAACGCCGAATGAACGTATATAGACTTCCTGTCATTTCCCCGCTCTTACTTCTTCTTTCATGTGTTGCAGGTAGCTTGTAAGGCAAGGATAAAGCAGAATATCAGAGCTGTGTGAAGCGTTGTGAAACTGCGTCTGAAGATGTCTGCTATTACTGTGTCCACTGTGGATTCAGGCAGTCTGTTTGTGAGGAAAAGCTGAGACTGTGTTCAGGCCTGTTTGGAAAAGTGGGCTGCAGGGGGTCTCCCCAGAAAGCGTTGAAGGGAAGTTATGACCTGAAAAGAAATGCAGTCAAGCAGGAAATCCTACTCCAGAAATAAAAAGGGATACTATCACTTGCGTGTAGCTGTTAGTGTTTTTTGATTAGAAAGTGAGGGCCGGTCAGTTTTCTTCCACTTTATCCATTTGATGACCAGTGTTGGGAAGGTTACTTTTAAAATGTATTCCATTACAGAATACAGAATACATGCCCCAAAATGTATTCTGTAACGTATTCCGTTACGTTACTCAATGAGAGTAACGTATTCTGAATACTTTGGATTGCTTAACATATTATCATGCCTTTTACAACTACATGAATGTACTATTGCTGTGTGATTTATTACTATTACTGAAGGTCCGCGGCTCCGAACCGTAGTAAAGGAACCTCTGGCTAATACGGTGGGTTCTGTGTCGGGCTCGTAGCCGAAAACTAGCTTTACTTT
Organism: Neolamprologus brichardi; assembly: GCF_056152115.1. Classification (NCBI taxonomy): domain Eukaryota; kingdom Metazoa; phylum Chordata; class Actinopteri; order Cichliformes; family Cichlidae; genus Neolamprologus; species Neolamprologus brichardi. The sequence continues at coordinate 3,463,844 of NC_142114.1, read as the reverse complement.
GTTGTCTGGGTCAACTCTGCTTGCGAGAGACAGAGAGAGGCGTTGAAAGGCTGCTCCAACGGAACTTATTGTTTCGGAGGAAAACACGAACAAAGCGTACAGTCGAGTCTTAATAGCTTACTTACAACTGGGCTTATCAGGCACTCTTCTTGGCTGCAGTGATTATTATTATATTTACATGCTTCCTTTTTCTCCCTCCCTCGCTCACAGACACATAACGAGTATGGCAGTCCATTCTCCCTGCAGCACGGACTACACTGCCTATGATGCTACATTCTTTAGAGCTATGCCTGTAGCATTCTGCCTATTAGCTTAGCACAACAACAACAAAAAGGCCTCTCTCACCCAGGAAACACGCAGAGAGAGAGCGTCGCCCTGTTACCATGGCAACCGCAACGCTGCCGCCTGGAACTACTGTCAAACAAAACCCAAACAGGCCTGACCCGCCACAATATGAAACAGGAAAGTACCGCCGTGTAATCCATTTATTTCAACAAAGTAACTGTATTCTAAATACCACCTTTTTAAACGGTAACTGTAACGGAATACAGTTACTCATATTTTGTATTTTAAATACGTAACAGCGGTACATGTATTCCGTTACTCCCCAACACTGTTGATGACAGATAAATCATCTCTGATAATTGCTTCCTTTGGGACGTTGACGCTCATCTGCCCCTTTACATATTCACGTGTGAACGGAGAGTATGTGCTGTACAAACAGTCGGTAAGGAACACGGAGCGAGTGGGAATTTCAAAGCGTGTTCTCACCCTCTGGTTTACAAAAACACGCATTCTTTCCATAGATCCTTATGAAAACAAAGCCTGTGCTGCCTTTGAACAGCAGGTAAACTTATAACTGATGTGAAGCGCAAATTCCTGAACCATTCACCCATGTCAGGCCTCTGTTTGATCTCTGACAATATGTTTGATCCACACACAATTGAATAGCAACAGCTGCTAAATATGGTTCCCTCAGATCGATTTTCCCATGTGATTTATTAAGAGTAATCACCTCTCTGCTTTCCTGAAGCAAACACAGGACGCCACAAAGTGAAACGTAAGAGACATAAGACAACGCACACAACGTCATGTGCATTTTCTTTATTGTTTGATTAAAAGAACTGACAGCTTTATAAATGTATTTACTTTTACACACAATATGCTTTTGTACAGAAATCTTGCAATATCCTTCAAAAAAGAACTTCATTTAACAAAGTCAAAAAACCCCAATGATAGTGAAAAAGTTCATTTTATAACCTGTAGTATTAGAGCTCTGAAATATAGTAAATAGAGTCTTATGCAACAGCAAAAATATGACTCGTACATACAAAGTACAAGTCTCTTCTTCCTCTTTCTGTCTTAGTCGGTGCTGGCCTGGCCTGTCTGCACAGTCACACAGCTCTGACACACCAAAAGGCAAAAGTCACAAATGACCTGATAACTCATATCAGCTGCGATCCTCTTCTTCTGCAGAACTGGCGTCACATTTTCCGCCCTCTAATTGCAGGTACGAACAGACCATCTTTGTGGCGCTTTGGCTTTTCTCCATGGCCTTCCTGTGTGGGACTCATCTCTCAGCCCTTTGTTTCCCCTCCTCTGTATCAAAGGAGGGTAATTTGTTCAGGTGCTCACTGCTCTCTCTCTCTCTCATTTTCCCCCTGCTCCAGTAGCTCCACTGTTTAGCTAGCGCGCTTCATCTGAGCCCACGGAGACTTGCCTCTGTCTGAATCATGTGCACCCTGTGCCCTCTTCACTCTGCTGCACACAAAAAAGACAAACATCAGCCACCAACTTCAAATATCATCATAGTCATCATAATATAACTTATATATAGGTTTTAAAGGCATTTTAAAAACTTTCACAGCTCACCTGAGAATGCTGAGTGAGTGCTGTTTTTGTCTTTGTAGAGATTTGATTTCAGGGCTGCAGAGAAAGAACCAATAAAACACCAATAGTCATGCTTAAGCTGAAGCTGGTCACTTTAAAAACTTTTATTGATCATGATCCAGCGCTGCTTATTTTTTAGCGCTCTGTGTTAACCTAAAAGACTCTTATCTTTACAGGCTCACTAAATGTTTTATGTTCCAGGCCCACAATCAGCAGTTATCGTTTCTGTCGAGGTTTGAAGAATGCTGCCATTCAACCATGCCTCTTCTTGTTCTCTCTGTTCAGCGCTTCACTGATATCCAGATCCAGATACATAAATCACAGGACAGGGACCAGGCCGGCATTATTATACGATCTGTGTAATCTGCACATCTAAGCCGATCAAAAACAACCTGCTTGAACTTTGTGCGCTTACTCCACTCCCTCAGCTCCAGCTGCATTGTTTTGACAGTCACACCCTTGGACAAGTGGGACTCAGTGAAAACACATTTAGGCTAATAATAGCACGAGCTGTTTCCTTATACCTACTTCTCCCTGTCATCCTCAAAGGCTAATATTACGTGTCTTTACCTACAGTGAGCTAAACATATATTCTCAGCTCATCTTTGCCTTTAATCTAGTGCTTTACATTGAGGCTTTGAGGCTGTATGAGGTGCTCACCTGAGATAGCAGAATTTGGCGCAGGGTTGGTCATCGCGGTTGGCACATGTGCAGCGGCCAGTGGATCGTCTGCGTCGAGAGAAGGCACCACCTAGACCATAAACTGTCGTCTTGCTGTAGAGAGAAATACAAAGTCGGTGCCTTGCTCGTGATATAACCAGCCTGCAGACTTTGCTCTTTGATATCTCACTGCTGCCAACTACAGCAAAGTTGTTCTGCAGCGTCTGGGCTGCAAGGCTGTGATATGTGTCACTACTATACACGAAAATATGCTCAGAGCCTTGAGGCATTTTTCACGGCGCTTCCTTTTAAGCTCACCTGGGTGTGTTGATCCATATGATGTCCAGGTGGCAGAAATAGTGACACTCTGAGTCCAGCGGGTTCGAGCAGGCACAGCGTTTGGTCCTCAATCGATGTGTTGGGACTCTTTCTTGAACCTCCACCTCCATCTGGTTCATCACTGGAAGACCTAAACCTAGTCAGAGATGGGAAGGGTTAACCAAACACAACATCAGCTCCAGCTAAGTAACAATACCTGTAAGTAGTCTGGCTCACTTTCGTTATTTTCCACATATTTAAAAAGATATATATATATAGAGAGAGAAACAGCGATCTAGATTCAAGAGTTCCAGTTTTCAGCTCTAAAATTGATTCTGATCATTTATAATGACCAAGCAAATGAATCTATGAATTCTTTGGCATAATAAAGACTCACAAACACTCCAGTTTCTCTTTGTGATTTTAGGTTTAAAAACAGCAGCAGCATATTTTACATGTCACTGCGCACAGTGTGGCTGTGATTGATGCCAGTGTAAATATTTGATTGTAGGCTGCTGTCTTACAAAAAACTGTGCCATGAACACCCCACTGAAAAAGAATATATGGCACTTACCATCTTGCACTGAAGCCCAAAGAGTGACGAGAAGCAGAATGCTGCTCTGAGCAGACATAGTGGACGGATGGAGCTCTGCAGAGACTGTTATCCATGCAGCTGCAGCTGTGTTCTTCATGTGCTGCCACTGTCTGGTCTGAAGCTGTCTGAACTGTGCCACTCTTTTTTATACATCTCCTTGCCCCTCTCACTTGATGACACATTGAAAGCTCCACCCACATCTGCCTGTCACGGAGTTTCAGTGTAGGACCCCAGGATGTGTGAGCTTGTGGCACATTTTCCAAGTATCTGCTGCTCTGGAAGTCATCTGTAACAGAGGTAAATGTCATTTAGAGATTACATTTGAATGACATTTATGATACCGGTCTGATTTTGAATGAGGGATTGCCTGGCTTTGTGCTGGTGGATAAGGTGAGAGGTGGAAGAAGGGGATGGAGGAAGACGTGAGGTCTGAAGAGTTGTTTATCTAATAAAGCGGAAACACGGGGAGGAAGAACAAGACAATGGATCACTTTGACCACTGTGGGAGGGGAGATGCTGCGATATGCTGGTATGCAATGGAGACATTTTAAAGTAAACTAACTTTGTCTTCTCAGTAACAGTTTCTGTTTTGTATCAAATGATCAATAGCATAAAGGTTAATTGATTTCCAGAATCCCAGCACAATGCTTTCTGTTTCCAAAGATTAACATGCAGATATATCAGAGACGCTGTGACCATTTTTCTTTAGTAATCAAGGCTGTAACCCTAACCCAAAGAAGTATAACATGAAACCGTGGGTGTGCTTTGAAAACGTTCCCATGTGACACCAGGTCAAAATCACGCCCCTCCATCCTCAATCCGTGGTGAAGTTGAGCACACAGATAGTGTGGCTCATCCCTGCCCACATGCACTTGGTCTCTCGGTCAAGTCAAGCCAAGGCAGGTCAGCCGTGCCAGAGTCACGCAGATAGCCAAATGGCCACCTTCAAACATGTAAATACATTAAATACATGTTGGATTATCACTATTGCGCTTCATTGCTGTCATTTCCCAAATGCTCATCAGCTATCTGATAGGGAAATGAAGTAATGAATAGCAAAATTTTAAGTACGTCAAGCTGTTATGATGAAACAATACATTTTAGCCATTGTTTTTTTCCCCCATTCTAATGACAGAGTAAGCACGCGAAGCTGCCAGTGACAGATGGACATGAGAGGATGACAGAATCGACTGTTTGTTTGCTATGAGAGCTGATGAAAGCTTACGCATGAACGTGCAGAACAAGCAGGAAGCAGACAGCACTTTTCCTCTTTAGGGCAGGCATGCCCGGAAAACACTCAGAAATGAAAAGTATGCTGGAAAAAACACAAGACAGCGACTTAAACATAAAATAGGAAGAGGTGAAGAACCGCATATGGATCCTGGGAGGTTTTTTAATACTTAAAAAAGAAAAGCCAAACAAATTCATGAGTCCACTGTGCTGTGGTTAATTTTAGGCCCATTAGCATTTATATAGCGCTTTTCTAGACACTCAAAGCGCTTTACAATTCCACTATTCATTCACTCTCACATTCACACACTGGTCGAGGCAACCTACAGTGGTAGCCACAGACTGACAGAAGCGAGGCTGCCATATCGCGCCAACACCAGTAGGCGGTAGGTGAAGTGTCTTGCCCAAGGACACAACGACCAGGACAGACAGAGCAGGGGATCGAACCAGCAACCTTCCGGTTACAAGACGAGCTTCCCAACCCTCTGAACCACAGTCGCCCCAATACGTAGTGCACTCTACGGCTCAGCCTCTTTTACACCAACTTGGCACAAGTCTATCAAGTGTCTAGATGTAATCTGACAGTCTTGTTTAGGGGAGGGAAACACATTTTCCTCTTGCATAAAAATGTGGGGATTGCGTGATGTGGTGTGACTGCTATCACTGCTGCTTTGTGATTGGGTGAATTCTTCACATTTGTCTCCCAGAGGTTAGTAGTTGAGCTCCCTGAGAAACACAGATGTGTCCTCCTAAAGCACACCCCCGGGGATCGACGTGTCACATTAGGCAGCCCTCTGCATCACTGCATGCACTGCAAAGCAGTGGAAAAGACAGCAAGCAAGAGGAATAGCCAGAGAGTGTCTTTATACTAAACCACACCCTGATGTCTTTGCAGGCTTCTGTCCTGGAAGCGGTTTACTTTTAATTAAAAATCCACCCTCCTCAGTTGACTCCTTGATAAAACTTCCTACTATCCCAGCAGGGCTCCGTAAGGCGTTGGCATCTGCAATGTTTCGGAGGAGGAAGACGAATCTGTTGCTTCAGACTGCTTTTGATGGACTAAGTATCTAAAAATAAAAGTGCCCCACTGCTGCCTGTTTTGTAACACTCTCTGTGCAACATTTTATTCACACCGGCTCTCAGGTTTTTGGCTCCTCGTCGAAAAACCTGGCGTGTAACGGCTGAGTAAGCTTTACGTAATCTCTTGCTGCCTGTGGTTAAACGTTGCTGTGCAGACTAAAAGTAAGACTAATAACACCGGATGGCCTGAGACGGGATGGGAGAGATACTGTTTATCTGAATATTGCCCTGTGTGTTGATCTTGTTTTACTCTGCCCGATGCACACCGAGAGTTGCGTGCGCCAGTGTGATCAGAAGATTGTGAGGCTTAGTAAAGCTGATCTTTATAATCTCAAACGAATTCTTTAGAAGTGATAAATATATGCACCTTCATAATAAAAGATGGGAGTAACAGGATGACACATATAAAAAACAGTCCCAGTTCTTGGAACTTATAACTTCTGGTAAAGAATTAGAAGGTGTGTCACCTGCTGACCCAATGAAATCTAAAGCCAGTGAGACCAGGAAGCAGACTTGTTCCAGTGGTTCTGAGCTGAGGCTTAGGAGGACGCCCTGATTCTAGCATAGCAGCTTCATGGAAGAGAAATATATTTTTCATCTGAAACTGGTGACATCTAGTGGGGGTGCTGAAGCTGTAAAGCTGCCTGGCTTGCTGACAGAAACATCTCGAACACTCACAGTTTGATTGTGATTACTGTGCTTGCTGCTTTACAGGCACGAGAGCTCGAAGGATAATCTGCACGAACATATTGTGAACAAACCCTAGATCTTAACACACCTTAACACATATTGAACTGTGCAAAAGTCTTGAGCTTTCTGAAGGTTTTTTTCAGTGGTTTTCTTTGGAAGTTGGCTGCTTTTTCACTCATTTTCAGTTTTAAATATAATCTTTACCTGTTAATAGGAGACTGTCATAAAAAAAAAACATCATTTGTTCCCATTTGTTTAGTTAAATCTAAACATCTCACCGTGCTGAGGTTATCTCAGCACAGTGTGCTCCATAGAAAATTGAGGAAACTTGATAAGTGCAGGGCAAACACGGGTTTCAGGTCTAAAAAACAACCTACAGCAGATGAACAGTATCTTAAGTCATGTCATTATAAAACAGCCAGACCAGTGAAATTCCCCTTTCTGTCAGTATAAAAATGTTTAACTACACATTTACTCACTACATCCTGATCTAGGTTTGACTGCATTTCTAATAGATAATGGCACATGGTTTGAGCACAGATTAAAAATGCAGTTTGGGGAAGGCCAGGCAGATCCCCACGTACTAAAGAGAGGTGAATGAATGTTTATTTAAAAAAGGAGGTGTGGGCCTTCTGTCTGACACCCCTGGGCTAAAGCATCTGTACTGAAGGTCTATGCTCTATACTTACAGAAATTACAAGCTTGCCTAAGAGCGTCCAGCATGTCTTGATGAATAAAGGTTGGGATTGTAAAAGCTCTGTTTGTGCCTCATGCGCTGCATGTTCCAATAAATCACTGCACCCATTTCCCATCAAAATAACTTCAATTGCATTTTATTTATATAGCACCAAATGACAACAACAGTCACCTCAAGGCGCTTTTGTATTGTAAGGTAAAGACCCTACAACAGTACAAAGCTAAAATCCTAGACAATCGTATGACCCCCTCTGAGTAAGCACTTTGGCAACAGTAGATATTTATCATATGATTTTAACGTTTTGTCTGCTTTTCAACTGAAGCCAATGCTGATAATGTTCAGAAATCATCAAATGTGTGAAAACAGTTTGTCCTAAACTTGACAAACTGTTCTGTTCAAAATGTTCCGCTAAGGCCAAATAGAAGAAAGTCACGACCTCAAGAGAGTCTGGTGCATTTTTTGTTTTTATTTCTTTAATGACTAGAAATTTTGCTGTGTGAAATCCGCAGGGCACTTGATCTTCTGGTACCAGCCAACGACTCGGCGTCTTAACTTTTTGTCACCAGTTCAGGATACAAGAACATCATGAAAAAGACACACAGATGTAATAAAAAGTTTCTTTCCCCCCCCAATAACAAAAAGTTAAAAAAAAAACAAAAAACAAAAAACCTTGAAAGAATAATAATTATCATCAAAGAATAATAAATAAGAAGCACTCTTCCCTGTACAGACATATATTCTAGTCTAAAATCTCTTGTAATAAAAATAGAACTTCAGTGCATTTCCTTTGACACATTTCTGCTGCCCCTTCAGCACGTCTGCGATACAACTCTTAGTTATCCTGGCATTAAAGCAATGGCCTTTACAAAAGAAACAAAGTATTAACCCTCCAGAAGAACATTTTTAAAAAAAGCTGATATAAAATTTCACAGCCTTCTCTTTACTATACATCTCAAAAACACAAACCTGGACATAAAAGGCACAAGAAACTACAATTTTCAGTAATACTGGACAAACAAAAATGGAATTCTTTTCGATGAACAATTTTGGTCATTTACAAATGTATTTCTATTCCTTTCACATTGACAGCCCCGTTTCCAACAAAGTCAGGACCTGGATTAAAATGTGCATTAAAAACAGAGTGCAGTTAAATGTGCACGTTTTGTACCCTAATATGAGAATAGCACAACTTTTATTACTTTATATTCTTACTGTGGTTTTTGTTATGCTAGATAAAAGAAATCAACACACAGACAGGCAACCATGACGTGAAAAACTGGTGCTATGGTTCGAATACTCAAAAACTTCTTTAAATTCTTCTGTAAATCACAGATGCTGTGTCCTGCAGGCTAAAGAGATATACATCTGGCTTGTGCTAAATCAGGTTTAGGATCAGCATGTGCTGCTATGTGGATTGTCTTTTTTAGGCAAGGTGCTGCTTATTTTAGCAACAAAACTACATTCTGCATATCACCATGAAGGCACCGAGGCTCCATCCAGGTGCCGGCACTGCCCGCCTCTCACTCAGAATGTAGAAATAAATATAGCAAAATGATCCCAAAATGTTCTGAGTATTAAAATTGTGTTTAAAGCAAAACTAAGAAAAAAAGGTGCTCTCAGAGTTAAAGAATGCGGTGCCCTCCTTTCCACAACACTTGGTGTTTTAAAGGGTTGAGCTGCTGTCCCAAAGTTCTTTAAAGATGGTGCTTAACATGACTTCAACTTAAAAATGTGCATATACAATTCAAAAAAATTAATGTTTCTACTTTCAACATTTGTTATATTGTCACCAATTTTCAGTTTAATGTGAGATTTAAATCATTTTCAAATCACTGTATTCTGTTTTTATTTTACATTTTACAAAGTGTCAAAGTGTACCAGCTTCCTTTGGAAACAGGGTTGTATTTACATTATTACCATATATATATGTATATATACATATATATATATAGACATATACATATACACACATATATATATATGCACAAACATTGTTTTCATAAAGAAAAAAGTGCATCTTTATAACAAACCTGAATATTGCCAAAACAAACATTAAATGAACAATAGTATTGAAAATGTATAAAACCCCCCAAAGCAATTACAAAAAAAAAAACAGACTAGTGTAGCAAACAATAAAGCAAAATGGGATGCACGATGCATCGAAGTGTAGACGCTGTCAAGTTCTCTGGTCTCCTGTGGCGGAGTCTCCTTTAGCTCCTCCCTCCACCATATCACTACCAGATGTTCGTTCCTCCCTCTCAGGCTGTTGTCCGATGACGCTCGAGGCTACCGGGGGCGTTAGACTAGGGGGTGCTCTTGAACGGTCGTCACTGGCGCAGTGCTCAGTGGTCTCAGTAGAGGACCCGTGGGTGTGGACGGAGCTGTGCGAGCTGCCATATTGCTTTGAGTCTGTGGCCTCCAACTCTGGTTTGGAAAATGTTAGTGCTGTGCTAAGACCTTGCTGCCCTGACTGGCTGGTTCCTGCTGTCTGGTGCTCTGACCAGTGGTCTCCAGGAGTCCTAAGCCCTTGAGTCCTGGGGGTCCCGCCCCAGTATGTTTCAAACCTGGCCAGTGATGGCCCCTCCATCGGGGGTGATGTTGGGGACGACGGGGTAGTAGCGTGGGACCTTGGTCTTGCCTGTACAATTTGGATCCCTCCTATTGGGATCATCGGATAAGGGACCTTGGCTTGCTGGGAGTGCATGGGAAGATGGCTGAAGATGTTGTCTGTTGTCTGGTGGCCAGGATAACCCTCACAAGTGGAAATGCGAAAAGCAGGTGGAAACAGACTGGTGTCTGACCATGTTGGCCCTTCTCCTGCTGTTCTGCTTTTCTCCTGTAGGTGGAGCAAAGACTATGTTATTGCTAGCTCATGAGCCTGCTCCTCTAGTACACAAAGTCCTCTACCCTGAGAGCTTTTTGAGAGACAGCGTAGAGAAGACATACGGATTGCTTAATGTTTCTCTGGTTGAAAGTGCAGCCACATATCTGTGACTCGTCTATGAACATGTGTGCTGTAAGTAGAAAATAGACTTACCACTTTGATGTGACTACCTGATGCACCAGGGTTCTCCCACGGTAAGTACCCAGGGGTTCTGTGCTGCATCCCCAGGGGCGAGGGAGGCGTTGGAACCTGTGACGATCGGTAGCAGCTGGGTGAAAGGGGAAGGAGAGGAGAAAGGGGTCTGATGGGAGAAGGTCCTCGTTCGGGGGAAGGTGAGACATGTCGGCTGGGTGAGGGGAGCTCTGTCCTCGGTGAGAGGCTCTGGATGGGTGACGAATACTCCAGGCGGGGGGAGAGGCTGCGGCTGGGGGAACAGCTCTCACTGCTTGGGGAGAAAGCTCTTGGAGATGCTTTCCAGCCTCGCCGGGAGAACACTGCTCTCCTGCTCCCCGGCGAGGCCGCTCTTCTGCCGGGCCAAACTCCACGTGGGGAGGGCTCCTGGCTGGTGCAGGGAATGGGACCCGGAGGCTCGGGGTCAGGAGTGCCTTGCTTAGAGTGCCTGCTGGAGCTTGAACGCCCCCCTGTTGATGGGTGGGTGTCAGACGATACAGAGGACGGTGGGTCCTCGTGGGACGTGGACTCCTCTTCCTCTTCTTCGTCATCGTCGTCGTCGTTGTCTTCGTCGTCATCTGACTCCTCCACGTCAGAAAACTGATGCTCCTCCTGTTCCTCCGAGCCACACACGCGCTCTTCACTCCCTGCTGTTTGTGCAGACACAGAAAAACACGCAGACTTTAGATATCTGTTCATGCCAACACCATGGGCCCTAAAAACTCATTTACTGGATGCGCAAAGTCGTGCAATAAATCCTCACACAAAAGTCACAAAACAGCAATTTACAGGAACAAGCACAAAGCGTGAGGACAGTCAAAGCAAAGGACAAACCAAACCCGGCACCCTTCAAACGCACTTTATAAATAGACGGAGAATGAAAAGGAATTTAATTGAAAAGCGCCATGCATCTATTCACAAACTATCTCAGCAGCCTTGTGAATGGAAAGACAGTTTAAATGGCGCATCCTTGGCTGTGATGAGTGTAGTCTGTTGGCAAGAAAGAGACAGCGAGAGAGAGGAGGGGTTGCAGAGGAAGGTTAGGGAGGAGATCGTGAAGGCTTTGAGGCTTTTTTTCAGCTTTGACGGGGAGGTGTCAGCTGTGGCAAAAGGGCTCAGCTTTGTTTCGTTATATACCAAGAACTCATCTTTAAGGACAGGTTACAGCAGCCAGACTGTTGCAACAGCATCAGGACGCTGTGGCATGTTCTGTATTCTTCATTTATTTATCTTATACTTTTTCAAATTTCTTATGCAAGGCCAGAGGGAGGAGAATAGAACATCGTGTTGCATAAGCTGTCAGTGCTGAACAGCTACTATTCTTCACAGGCAGGAGTTCATCCAGCTGTGTACCAAGATTTCTCCACAGGGGGAAGGCAAGTATGTGAGACTCATCCCCACCACCTGAAGTACCTGTTTCCTCGCTCTCCGGCTCATCCAATGATGACTCAGATACACCCATTGCCTGGCATTTTTTCCCATGAGCCTTTGACTTCATGTGTTTTGTAAGGTTTCCTAGGAAGAGAAAAAGAAAGAGAGTTTAAGACATATGAGATGATCATTTTAGCAGCACAGCCAATAATGTGATCACTGGGCAAAAACAGCATTTTTACATTTAGGACCAAAGAGCTCATCACGTTTTAATAAACAGAACCCCAATTTTCCATTCACCTTTGGTTTTGAAGGCAAAGTTGCAGTGTTTGCAAATGTATGGACGGACATCGGTGTGCGTTTTGATGTGCTTTTTCAGCATGCTTGGCTTCTTGCAGCGGATGCCGCACTCCCCGCATATGTACTTTCCCCTGCCGCGACCTCTCACGTAAACATACTCCTCATTGGACTTATACCTATGAGAAACAGACAGGTAAGAGATCAGAGACAGCAACTTTAAGGCTGCATTTATTAGATTTTAGGTCACTTGAGGAAAACCGGAACAAGCTGTAAGCACAACATTCACATTACCCCATTTGCAAATTTATCACCGTTATGGTGAGCAGATGCAGGGCAACATTAGGATTCCTTTATTGTTGTTCTTTTCAAGGGCAACTGCTGATTTTAAGTCCAGTAATACCTCCTCTTTCTGATTTTATGTCTCATCTTGAAAAAACATTTTCCTCTTTATCTTCTAAACTGGTGCAGTCCCTGAATGTGTCACTTGATGTGAAAGCGATAAGACAGGTTATTTCTGTACTGAAAACAGCACCACTATAAGCATACATTCACTGAATGAGTGTGTGTGTGTGTGTTACTGCGAATAAATACTCATAAAGCGAACTTGAGACCAGAACCAACCGAGGCAGGTGCAAAATAATCAAACAGGAAGTCGACTTGTTTAGATGTTTGCTTCGACAGTCACACTCTGATAGACAGAAAACACTTAAGCATGGAAGAAATGAATGAGTGAATGAGGCATGTTGCATAAAGCGCTATATGAGAACCAATTCATTTACTATTTGCCATTACATAACAACTGGGGACTAAGTAATCAGCGATGAGAGCCATTCTTTCTGAAACTGTGTCCAAATGTTCAGGCATGGCTACAATTAGGGCTGTGCGATATGACCAAAATCTCATATCCCGATATAAGAATTCTATCTTCCCGATAACGATATAAATCACAAAAATGTAACATTTTTGTAAATTCTGTGAATCTCGGGCAGCTCGAATTGCGGGAAGTGTTTCCAGCTGCGCGTCATGTAGCTGGAGTCGAGTGTTTTAACCGATGCATGAAACGATACATTTTTAGACATAAGTTGTAACAGCCGCCGTTTTCTTTGTCAGTATTTATTACACGGCGTGCTGCGGGAAAAGCCTGTTCTAACGTTTGAGTCTAAGGTTTATTTTTTAGCACCTGGCGGCTCTTTTTTAATTCTCATCCGTAAATAATCTGCTCTTTCACGTGATTCAGTTTATTTTGAAAAGTCTCAACAGGATCTTGAGCTTTATTGTGAAAGGTTTACGTGGAACATAAACAGGCGCTTGTCTCTCCGTAGTGTGGTTATATAAAATATAAGAGAAAGAGAGAACTTTAAGAAATTAATATAGCCACTACAATGACCATTAAAACAATGAAAAAATATTGCCGTAAACAGTTTATTTTGCGACACCACGAAACAAACGATAGCGTAAAATGAAACTATAGACGTTTTTATATCGTCATCCGATATATATCGTTATATCGAACAGTCCTAGCTACAATATATACAAAGGTCCGCTAAGCAGGCACGTGATGGGTGTGAAAGCATAACAGAAAACAATTATTAGCAAAAAATATGAGAATGAGATGGGTTAGATTAGAATCAGCAGTTAACCTAACCCCACTAACTGCATGTCATTGAAGTTGTGGGAGTACCCGGAGAGCCCCGGTTACACGGTGGATTCAAATCAGGACCTTCTTGCTACGAGGCAACAGTGCTAACCACCGCACGACAGTGCCGCCACCATTTGAGCAAACAAATAATAAATAAGACCAGCTTGGCAGGAGTTACGACTGTGGCCTCACAGCAAGAAATACCCATCTTCAAACCTTCTGCTCAGCGTTCAGTTTGTGTGTTTTTCCTTCCTGCGTGATTTTAAAAAGCTTTTTTGATTTTTTATGTCAATAGAATTCAGCTTTGATGGTTGTTCATTAACACTTAAACATAAAAACTTCAGACTGTGTATTTTTTTTAACCTTTTAAAGTCGATTTGGCACTTAGTTGTGATGTTTTAGCTTTGCGGTATGGGCCTTGAGATTGCAACAAGGCAACGAATGTATTCACAATGACAACCCATTCAGCACAGAGCAGAACGGCCAACCTGAGGAAACAAAGGTAATAGAAAACCGCAGACAAAATATGAGACCCGCTCGTCCAGATAACCTCAAATTTGGCACTGCACTTACTCGTGTCCTCGGCAGCGCACCTGCCAAGTTTAAAGTGGATCTGATGAATGTTTGACGAGATAGGATGAGATAAGACAGCCAGACACGCATACACATATTTCTTGATTTATCTAAGAGACAGAGCATTATGTTCGCCAGCTAGTTTTCAGTTAAACCCTGAAAACAGCTGCTAGGAGCCCAGAAGGTGATAATGAAAGCTGCAAACCCCAAAGCCCAAAATATGCACTCAAAGATACTTGGAGGATTACTGCAGAGTGCAGTCATCCTTCTTTCTTCTTTCACATTGCACTGCGAGCAAATTCAGTGATAATAACAAAGATAACTGTGGAAGTTAGTGATTGCAGCACAGATACATGCACAAACACACACACACACACACACACACACACACACACACACACACACACACACACACACACACACACAAAACTGAGAAACAAGGCTTTCTTTATGGTGCAGGTTGGGGAAGCCCCACCAAAACCCCTTCAGCACTGAGTCCCTCCACTACACCCTGGTGTAAAGAATAGCAGCTATTCTGCTCTGAACGGGTGGCCCTGCCAACAACATCAGCGGCTAAAGAGAGGGAAGGGAAGCCTGGCTATGGCCACCAACCTAAAATAGATACTACATATAAAAATCAAGCAACACATTTAGGTCCACTCTATAAAAAAACATTGTTTATGCACAAGCTTCATGTTTACCAAAAGGCTATTTGTAGACACGGCGTGGCACAGAGGTCTTATATCTGAATGAATTGTCCTCTATGAAAAATCCACTACTCGTGGGGAAACTCACAAATCATTCTGAATTGTAAATATCCAATCTGTGCCGGCTGTGTCTAATTACAGGATGTCACGACATCTACGAGAGACCAGGCTGTGAATGTTCCCCGTTGTATAACAGAACCAGTAACGGCAAATCATAACAAATTGTTACACAACTGTAAAATAGCCTCAACAGTGAGATTGTGTCGTGTTCATTCAGGAGCTGGCTACTGTTTACCTGCCGTGTATTTCTTGCTACTGCTAAAAATATCCACTCACATCTCCGAAAAGAAAAAAAAAGTAAAGTAAGAGAACGGCAGAAGTTTCACTTCAGTTATCGAGCATTAAATCAGCAGCATATCTCTCAGTACATTCAGTCAAAAATCATGTTTTAGCTTTATGAAAGCCTTGTTGGATGGTGGGAAGAATAATGCTTCTAACCAAAAGGAGCTACTAAGCTACCTTATTTGACCAGAAAGAAACAGAATAAACTAATATTTTTGTCCTCAGTCTGTCTGAGTGGCACGGGTAAAGTGTTACAGGGTGTAACAAAACATGCATGGTTAACCATTTGCACCAGAGAAACCAATCATGTTTTTCATTGAATCAGTTCAGCTGCTGCCCACATAAACTTCCCCAGACTTTCACCACAACTAGTAAAAAGCATTTATTGTTGCCCATTTCCTGAAATTTATTATTGAGATGACAGTGTGGTACTATTAGACTCCAGAGAAGCCTGGAAGCAGATAAAATCTGGCAAGTCACTGGAACATAAACAAAGCTGCATGATACATATTCATAAAAGACTGCTTTCTAGAATGAAATGAGTGGCACACAGCTATGATTTCAAAGTCTTGACAAAAGGGAGACAGGGATAATGAGTCAGGATGAAAAGCATTCTGTTCTCTTCAAGATTGAGTAGCTGTGACCATTTGCATGCATGGTGGAAACGCGGGAGAACATCAAGGAGCGGGGATGAGAGACAGGAAGGACACAGAGGAGGTTTTGGAGGGAATGAAAACAAAATAATGTGCAGGTAAGTGAAACTGGAAGAGCTGCCAGAGAGAAATGGGCAACACCTCTGGGGTTTTTTGTGGATGAAAGTGCACTTCCTGAAGTTCAGTGCCTTATCTACTGTTACGCGGACAGCTTCTTTACACCTGACATTCATGCACCTAAGCAGGAAATGCAGGGTTTGCCAAGTGTTAACTCTCTGGAAGAGAAAAACTCAAAAATAGAAAATTTACCAAAACCAAACCATACCAAAAAGAATACCAGTATCATAGGAAATTATCCACGTATGGCAACATTGTACACCTTCCGTTTATTCTTTTCTAATTCCACTCAATTCAAAGTTTAAAAAACCCACGTTTTTCAAAGTGCTGTACAGAAAACAACAGGGGAATAGATAAGAAGTACACAGATATGAGATATAGTGGGTGCTAAACATGCAGTCACAGTCAAAAAAGGCACAGGAGACACAGTGAGCAAGTAGGCAGACTCGAATGACATTACGTAAAAACAAGTTTTAAGTCTAGTTTTCAAAATCTCAGTGGAAGGAGCAGATTTGACTGCACGGTTTGGGGGCAAACACAGAAAATTCCCAGACTCCTCTGAGTTTAAATCTAGACCGAAGGACGGTCATCAGCTGACGGCGGGGACCTGAAAGCTGAATAGGGGTGTAAGGAACGAGTCAAACCATGAAAGGCTTAGTGGACAAACAGGAGGAAATCATAAAATAAAGATTTAATCAGATACATTTAATGGGGAAACTTTAGCTCGAAATACTCAAACCTCGGGAATAAAGCACTTGGTGCTGGAGGAAAAATCACTCAGACATTTGTGGAAAGCATTTATGTGTTGCCCTGATCTGGTCTGTAGACAAATATGACAGCCTCGACTGTGACTCTGACTGCTTGCAGACTGCTTCATACTGCGCCTCCGTGTGACTTTTTATAGCCATAAAAATATTAATGAGAGTCTCACAAAGTTGGAGACAACCTTTTCCCCCCTCTCACACACACACAAACCCACACATACACACACAGACGCTGCTAGCTCTCCAAATTAACACCTCTAAAACACAGACATTCGTGCCAGCAGTGAGAGGAAAAAGCTTGGCTACAGGTACAAATAAAGTCCCTCTGGACTCGTGGCCTCCCATCTGTTATTGTATTTTCTCCATGCACTCTTGTCAGCTCTCCATAGGCTGTTTTGCAGTCAACGGGCATTGGTTTATGAAGAAGTGTAATGAGGAGCTGCCATATTTTAAAACTATAGAAATAAACAATTCTTACCCTCCTTCAAAGATGCAAACCCGAGAAGGCTCGCTCTGCTTGGAGGTGGATGGTCTCTCCACTTCTCGCATCTCTTTATTTTCTTCCTTCTTTTCAGGCTGCTGCTGTTCCTTTACTTCAGTGAGGGTGCTGGGTGGGGTGGCATGTACCTACACTCAAGACACACATGGGAAAAAAATTCAAAACAACTTATAATAAAATGTTAAGTGCTGTTAAAGCAAGATTCAGTATAATTCCAGTTGTTAAAAGGGTATCTCACTGATTTATCATTATGTTTTTCTAATGGCACAATTGGTGACCATGTTAGAAAATACTAGCATAGTATGCTACTATGCTAGCATACTATGCTACTATGCTAGCAACCTAAAGAGATGAAGACCGCAGAGCTTTGACGTCTAAGATGTAGAAGTATTCAAGAGCAAAACAGACCATAAAATGTTCTGATGTAAGCAAATTAAACATGGTCAACATTTAAGTGCAAATGTATGTTTATTGTGTTTATGTTTACCTCTGACACATGTGGCGTCCTGCTGCTTTCAGGGGCCACTTTGCCTTCGGCTGGAGTAGGGGCCGTAGCCATGGTATAAATCTCAGAAGTGTGCTTCTGTTTAGAGCAGAGCAGAGACAGGGCGACCTTTGTGCTGATGCCTGGCAAGTTGGGGTTGTGAGTGCTGACGCTCCAGGTTGAATAAACTGAAGTGCGGGGGTCCCTCTGGGCAGATGGGTTGGGTTTAACATACTTCTGGTAGCACCAGTTGACTGAGGTTGAAGTGTGGAGGCTGGGGAACGAAGATGCGCTTGCGCCCACCTCCACAGCTGACACAGCTTCCTTTTTTTGGGTGATCTTCTCAGTTGTTTCCTTCTCTTCCACCTTTTCTTCCCTGTCATTTTTCCTTGGCTGGTCTTCTGGCTGCCCATGCACATCCACACTCGTTACTTCTAATGTATCCGATTTCTTCTTTTCCTTTTCCAGCTTTTTCCCAGTTGCCTTCCTTTCTTCTTCCTGTACTACCTTTGGTTCCACACGGCCCTCCTCCTCTTCTTCCTGCCCCTCCTCCTCCTCCTCCTCCTCTTCCTCCTCTTTAACTCTTTTCTGGTGACGCTGGGCTTCTGTGCTGAGCTCAAGACTGGCTGCAGGGGACAGCATGCGCTTACTTCCTCCTGCCCCTAGTGGACCGTATCCATCTCCAGATCCTGAGGCCAGCTCTGATGACAGAGACAGAGGAAGAAGGCTCTTGACATCTGGAGAGGGGACCTTCAAGTAGCTCCTTTGCAGTGTCTCCCGTTCCACCTGGCCCATGATGACCATAGCCGTGCAAGAAACTGGTTCCTGTGAGCGGGTGGAAACCAGAATCTGGGAAAGTGTGGTATACATTGCACTGGCATATGTAGGTATATGAGTCTGGAGGCGTACTGGCACCACAAGAGACACTACTGGTGCAAGCTGTGCCAGGCATGTGGCGATGACCGGCCTCGGGTGGTGGTAGGAGATTGTCACAAGGGACTCCTGAGTCAGTGAAGAAGACACAGAAGAAATGGGGGGTCTGCTTTCTGTAGTTTGAGGAGAAGAAATGTGTGTGGTAAATCTTGGAGGAACGGGCAAGTACATGGCCTGGCTAGATGTATTCCTGGAAGAAAAGTGGCGAGGAAAAAGGGGAGGAAGCTGATGGAGGGGTATTCCCAACCTTTCAGCCATGTGGATTTGTGCTGGATGTATCTGTACAGGCGGAGATTCTGTGTGTGACTGTAGAAATGCTCTGTGAATGATTTGGGTGGATAGTACTTCCGATATGGCTGTGGTGACCGGGAGGAGCTGGGACAAAGACCCTGAGGGGAATGCTTGATGCCCTCTGGGGTGCAAAGGAAGCACCTCCTGAGAGGATAAAGAGATTTGTGGCTGTAACAGCTGCAAAGCCTTTCCAGTGGCATCGAGGCTAAACTGGGAGCTTACTCCAGTGGAGTACTGAGAAGAAAGATTAGAGTAGGAAGGACCAGGTTGCGGACTCTCTGCTCTGGGCAGCTGACTAGTTCTGCCTCCTACTTCCTGTTCTGGTTCCCCTAAGGGAGCATGCTTCACTAGAAGACACTTTCTCCTTTCCTTCCAGGAGGACGCAGACTGCTGAGGAGACAGGGATCCATAGTCAAAGGACTTACTTCTGGTCTCTGGAATCTGCTCCGTTTGTTGTGGACTAGCTGGGGCCTGCTCTGAGGCTGAGCGCCTCATCTCCTTGTGGCTTTGGTGGTGTTGGTGAGAAGCAGATGGCACCATCAACATCTGGGAACTTTGGCTACTGGGAGCTCGGGCAGCTTGCTCTGATTGTGCTACATCCTCAAAAGAAACAGAAATGTTTGAAATGTTGCTTTCTTGACTGGGGCTGCGAGGCAAAGACATAGACTCAAAGCTGGACTCTCCAGAAGACTGGGCAGCTTCTGCCAGCCTGAGTCTTTTCTTCTTTGGTGGCAGCTTCTCTGCAGGGAGCTGGGCCAATGTCTGACTTCGCTGAGGCCAGTGGAACTCCTCTACTCTCTCTGCCTCCTAGGACAGATACATTTTTTTTATAAATTTAGTATTTAAGTCAATGGTAATGATGCTAACTTGGACAAACGCATTGTATGAAGACTGTAAACAAGCAAGAAAAAAAAACATAATTCAAAAAGGTACATTTACCTTTGATGAGGATGCTGTCAGCGGGGGTGACACAGGTGGCATTTCAGCATCGGGCTCCACAGTAACAAGTATCTCCGGCACTTGAATATTTGGCTGGCGGATGAGGCGAGATGTAGAGGGTGATGGTTTTGGCTCAGGTTGTGTTTGCTGACTCTCTCTGAGGTCTGGATCTTGACTTTCCATAGATACACTCTCTTGCTTCTCAAAAGAGCTAGTGTGTTGGATGACAGACACACCCTTCCTGTCCTGCTGCTGCTGCTGTTGGTTTGGTTCAGTCTGTAAGGAAACACCTAGACACAAACAGTAGAAGAATTAGCTCCCATTATAGGACATCAGTATTGTGCATTTGAGTGATGCAACTTAGCATTTTGTGGATTCTATTCCCATCTACTGTACAGTGCTACGGGTTACATGGTAGTAGTTTTTCCCGCTTTCTGTTTAACTATGTTAAGACAGTGATGTAGTTTTAGATATTCACTGCTTTAACTTTTAGGTATATGATAATCTGCATGTCTCAGATGCTAAAATGGCATAGAAAAGGTCTTCAAGAGAATAGCTGTATCGATTATGCAACTTAACATAATGATTTTAGCTAAAAAACATATATTTTGTATGTTTGAGAGACAAACCTGAGAGGGCCTGCTTCTGCTCTGGTCTGCGTGGTACTGGAATGAGGCCTCCAGAGCTGCCGGACACAGCTACAGATCCAGGACTGGGAGGATCCTCCTCCAGACTCTCCTCTTTCCTCCGCTTCCTCACAGCCATGGCTAACGCTCGAAACTTATGGTGCATCATCAGCGGGCGATCTCCACTGCACGCTTTGCTTGCATCCCTGCTCTCTTGCTCCTGCCCTGGGCAGATGCTTCTGTGGGCCTCGAAGACTTCACTCTCTTGAAAGCGGGCCCCACATGTTCCACATTCAAACACGGCGGGACTCTTTTGCTGTTGCTGTTGTTGCTGTGGCTGTCTGGGTAGTTCGGTGCCTCTTGTTGAGGAGGAGGAGGATGTGGTGGGACTGGGCTCCTCCAACATTGACTCGGCTCCCAGGGGAACCTCTATGGCAGGCTGGCGCTTGAGCATACGCTGCGCATGGCCGATCCTCATCTCTGCGACCACTGCTTGCTGCTCATCAAAAGATTGGCAGAGGCGGTAACCTCTGGGTGACATGGTGCCAGAGGCAAAGGGCTCTCCTTGGCTGGTTGATATTGGCATTGAGTGGCTTCTAAGCAGAGGCACTGCTGACTGGTCCTGCGTACCCGGTGGATCAGCGTCAGGATTATGGATGTGCCTCAAACCACTGGGGCCTGCGGCTTCTCCCTTGGGATCAAAGGCATAGGGGTCTTTGGGGGCAGTAAACTTGGGCGACTCCATGCTGCTCTTCCGTGACAGGGAGGAGCGTCGAGGCTTAACGCTGTCAATCTCACTCGTGTCTACTACTGCTTCATTGATAGTGATGAGCTTGGTAATGTGTTCTATTACTTGGGTTTTGGGTACGGCGAAGGAGATGTTCTTCTCCTCGGTTCCTGAGGATGAGGAATGTGAGGGATGAGGCTGCTGCTGGTGGGGACTCCGCTGCTGCCCTCCCAGCCTTCCATATTTCCCTAAAATAATTTCTGCGTAGGTTTTGGCACTGGAACTTGGAGGGCTAACTTGGCATATGTCAGTACTGCCTGATCCGGAGAAGTAGCCCGACTCTGTGCTGCCTTTACTGCCAGGCCCAATAGAAGAAGATGATGTGGAGAGGGAAGAGGGTGGGTCATCTGGAGAAGCCATGGGCCCACGTTTTCTCTCACTAAGCCTCAGTGCAAGTCTTTGCTTGACGGCATGGGAGTCTTCAGGCCTCTGGCTCTCCTCTGAGCTTCCCAGGCGCTCCTTACCTCCTTTCCTATGCTGCCCCAGCATCTCTTTAGAGGATTTTCTGTGCTGACCTGTCTCGTCCTCAGACTCAGTGCTTTCTCCCTCTGTGTGTTCCTCAGGGTCTTCTCCAGCGCCACTGCCTTCTGCACCACTCAAACTGAGCTCATCTCGACTGGATGCCAGACCCGCTTTAATACGATGGGCATGGGACTTGCGGTGTTTGTATAAGTTGCTCTTGGTCTTAAAGGAAAACCCACAGGGCGCACATGGGTAGGGTCTTTCTCCTGTATGCGATCGTATGTGTTTCTGAAGAACGCTTGGCTTGGCACATGGACGGCCACAGTAAGTGCACACATATTTCCCTGGTTTTTGGGGTTTCTTCTCCCCTTTCCTAGGTGAGCTAACCCCTTCTAGGCCCTGTTGACTGGAGTGAGTTGGAACGCCGTGAGCTTGCTCACCCTGGGTGGAGGACGTAGAGGGGAGGGATAAGGTTGACGAGGAGCTTGTAGAGAAGAAGCTGCCTCCTGAGGGACCTGGGGTATCTGAACGCTGCCATGCTACTGCTTGCTGCTGCTGTAACCGAAGCAGGTCAGTGCGCTTGGGTTGGCGGTTTTGTAGGCGGCCCAAGGCTCTGTGTACAGGACGAGGATTAGAAGGCTGCTGGGGTTGCTGAGGTGGACAAGAGCCCAATGAAGATTCAGATGTCACATGCTGCTGCGCTTGCCTTCCAGAGCGCTCCCCATCAGCCGGATGGCTGGGCTCAGCCTCCATAGAGTGGGGAGGAGACCTCACAGACTCGTAACGAAAGGCTCTCGGAGCCTCATTGGTCTAACCGCATGGCAGCAGAGAGGTCAGAGGCATAGGAACATTGACAGACTAAGTTGTAAATCAAAATGGAGCACCTTTTTCAGAGTGGGCCAAAAGTTATGCAAGAGGACAAAATGAGGCATCATTAAAAGGTGCCCTGGAGCCGCATGGATGCAGGTAAACATGGATCATTTCTCCGTTCAAAGCAGCTCTGCTTCTATCTAGCCTCAGCCATTTTAAAAGTCCTCCCAAGGTCTTTTTTGCATCTTCTTTGTTCGTTGGCAAGACTGTTAGTTGTTCGTCTTTTAAATGGGTCTAGAGAAACAGAAAAAGCAAAGGAAGCAATGAAAGAACTGAATGAGAAAAAGGGAAATTAATCGATCATCAAGCAGATTTGTTTCAAAAAAAGGTCCATGTGAAAATACTGTAAACATAACATTTCCCTTCTTCACTTTCCAGCAAAGTTCCTCTAAATAAAACCAACAAAACAAGACAAAGTAGCAATTAAGGTCCTGCTGTTTTGACTGCAGTCAAAAGTAAGAAATCAACAGATCATATTTAGAAACAGAAAACACAGTGGGCCCTGTGAGGAAGACTTAGTGTGCTTTTAAAAACCCAAAGAGTTACACCGATAAAGGGGAAGGTCAAAATCATTAGTGTCTTATTAGCAAATGTCATATTAAAATATACTTCCACATATCATATTATGAGAAATTGGGCTACCTTTCTTGCTACTGAATGGGGTCAGTGTTGTCATGACGACACTGACAAGGTAAGTGCATCAATAAGTTATTGCTCTCATCTGTCCTCACTTAAACTCTTATTAAGATAGTGGGTACTGCAAATCTATATTAAAATGCAAGGTCAAGCTGTTCCACACGGGAAACTGAACATGTGCTCATCTGATGTATGCACACAACCCCAAGGTGTGTGCACAGCTCTTGAGTGACAAATTATAAATTAAGACTTCTACTCCAAACAGTGGAATCACAATCATATCTAACTGACGGCCTGCTTACTCGGCAGGAGTCTGAGGAGCCCGGGGCCAGAAAGTCAACATCCAAACTACAGGCACCAGAAAAGGAGACCGCAGCGTCAGGGCAAAGAGTCAAAACAAATGTTCGAAATATAGTCCATGCCTATCTGATCTGGCTCCGAAGCTCAAGGGTGTAAATGAAGGGGGTTGTTTTCTAGTGGAGAAGAAGAACTTGACAGCAACTGGGTGTCAGTGTTAGCCTCTCGCACTACACTGCCACCAGGGTGCAGTGTTTATGAGTAGTGTCTTCACACAGAGTCTACAGTGACACGGTCCTGTAAGACCTTTCATCTGCTCTTTCACACTTACACTTTCACACTTACACTACTAAAAAGCTGCGTTTATGAGGAGCCAAGTATAGCTCATCAGAGAGTCAGAGATGAGGCTATGATGAAATTTCATATTTTATCAAGATGTATGTACTGCAATATTTCCCCACTTACTGCCAAGCCTGCACTCCATCTCAACTCAAGACGCGGGATTCTTGTACCAAAGCCAATCAAAACACACTGTGGGAATGGATTGGGTCAATCATAACATTATTGCTGAGCAGCCGTGCCCAACTGCTTACAGTCCCAGCACAGTCACGTCCCGAGTATCAGTCACCATCTAAGACGCTGATAGTACTTACAGCTCCCTGTGTCGGAATCTGCGCTTCAGTGCTCATTGAAGGAGAACGCCACGTGTGTTCACTTCACAGCTGCAGACCTCTGCAACAGTGCAGACAGCATGCACCTAATGCGCCGCACAGATACCGACTGAAAGGGGGTGAAAATGTACCTATTTCCTATTATACATGCATATAAAGTACTAGGAAGGAGAGAGCTGAGGAATGAGGAAGAGAGAAAAGACTGAATCAGTGATCCAGTGGCTGAATAAACAGACCCTGCAGAAGACTGCGGCTTAAGGTGCAAGGGGTGGCAAGGCAGCAATGACAGTTCTTTATAACGAGCTACGCTTTTACTCTCTCCATATGTCTAGAAAAACACAGCACAGTCAGCCTTCATTAGAGCCAGTTTAAAGTGGAATAAAAAGAAAGTGAATCACTCTTCCTCCTGGAAAAAAAGCTCGCCAGATTCTCAGCTCCATTTCCACGTTTCCACACATCTGCTAAGGGCCCATCATCTATCTGTGCAGTGTGTGTTTCTCTAAGCAGACTAGTGCTTTGATTACAGCAGACTTTCACCATCAACACTCAGCAATTAAACGACATAACAAACCAAAACAGCATTAACATTCTCCATCTTCACTTTTCTGGCTTCCATATTCTCAGTTTTACGCGAGGACTTTGTCTACGGTTCAGCAATAGCTTTTCTGTGTTAACGCATGGGGACACATTACTCCCCAGGCCTAAATTAAGATGAGCTAGATTGTGAGGAAATGAAGAGTTGACAGACTGAAGGGTAAATACCGACACGCTTAAGAAAAGAAAAGAAAAATGACAAACAAATATAGTGGGTTAAAGAAAAGAGAGAAAGAAAAGGACAAGGAAAAATGTAGCCAGACAGACAGTTAAAAAGAAAGTGTGTAGAAGGACGATTCTGAGCACTGAGCATGAGAAAAGCAGACAAATAGCCTTCCTTAACCCTGCCGTAATAAATGTCTCTCTTCATGTAGTCGGCTATCAGGGTGTAATTTTAATGATCCCAAGCATAGCTGTTGATGCAGCCCTTAAACAGGGCAATTAGAAGGCTTTAAGGTTGGGAAGAGCACTGCTTACATTATTCATGGCAGTCTAGACTGCCAGGTTTGAATGGGGAAGCACACAGTTAAGGCCTTCCCAGGAAGACGAGGGAAATGAATGCAAAAGTCTAGGCGACATTAAACCCTAACACACACACACACGCACAGACTCTTCCGCTTACAGAGTACATACAGTGAACAGCACTACCCTCCTCACAGCAATACCTTATAATACTTAGTAGCCCCAAATCCACTCTGACAGATCTGACCGACCAATCAGCCGCAGCGCCCCGAGGTGACCTACCCCCGTCAACCGATCCTCCTGTAGTTTGATGAGGGGTTTTCCTTCCTCATGATCCTAATACATACACTAGTGTACTTAACAAAAAAAAAGATCACATTAAGACCTTGTATCATGCTGATGAGGGTGAAGCAAGGTCGATCTTTCCTCTATTTCTAGACTGAGGTGCGAGCAGGAAGTTGCCAGCGCAGCTGTCATACAGTGTTATATTCTTTTTATCGGTGATGTCAGATCAAACCACACCCCCCGAAAAAAATTAAAAAAAAAAAAGATTTCATCTGTCCTGAACCATTGTAGCAGCCTTATGGTGCATTCAGAGATTTGTGGCGTGAACTAGTTTTTTTTTTTTTTTTTAAAATGCGATAACCAAACAGCTCAAAAAGACGAGAGGGCAGAATGAGTGAGCAATGAGTGCAGAGTGCATGCGTGCGCATGTGTGTACATGCAAAAGGGGCTTTGTCAGCAGAAACAGACGTTGCTGCAGGTACCCAAGGGAGCCCTGACACACGGAAGAGCTCACACTCCATCTCTTTCACACACACACACACCCCCACGTGCTGTCACACACCGTCACACCCTGTCTCCACTCATCATCTCTGCCCAGCAGTTATACTTCTAAAACTGTAAAACCCTCACCAGAAAATGCATGTGCTTAGCTGTGGTTACACATTGCAGCTTTACCTTTTTTATCTATATATAAGTAAAAGCTAAAATTCCACAGAAAAACATTATTTCAGATAACTTGTCTTTCAAATAACGGTAAATATCTGCAAAATAATATGTTTGGCCGTTAATTACTTTTTTTTCCTGCACTGGTTTCGATTAACATGTACAACAACGCAACTAACTTTCATTCTGACTTTCAGTATATCCGTCACTTAGCTCAAAAGTTCAAACTTGGCCCACGGGGAGGGTTTTGTGTTCCTTCGTCATATCCTCATCGAGACTCTGACGTATTCATGTAGCTGGTTATGACGGATAAGATTAATGTATAGGGATACTTTACACTCTGATAGCTAATAAACCTTTTTACGTGCCGTCTAAAAAAAAAAAATCTGCTGTCATACCCTTCAAACACACAAACACACAGATCTCACCCCATCCCATTCTTTCTTACTGGCAGCAGCCTGGTGCAGGTTCCCATGGAAACCAGCCTACTCTGAGCAATGGCAGATGGAGAGGGAGCTGGAGGTCTAAATTTATCTCCCAGCATCCTCTCTGACTACAGACGCACACTGGCAGCAGGAAGTGAGGAGAGGTACTGCTTGGCCTGTGCACGCACTGACAAGTTGGCATGACCCTTGACATCTAACTCCACCCCTCCCACCCCTGACCCACCTCTTTTTAGTGACATCTTGAACCAATAATTGATCATTTTCAGCATTCACAGAAGTTTTACTGCATTCCTAAAATTGTAAGGTAACTGGAAAATGAGAAAAGTCCTAATACCTCTGCCATCATCGCCAAAAGCTGTCGATCAAACTTGGACCCAAAATGCTACAATAGTCTGAACCGCAGAAACGTAGGCAGGAATAGTTTGATTTGATAGACAGGAGGGGGGGGAAAAAACCCCACGGATGCTGAAAATCACACTCGCCAAGGGATATCAGCGCCGTCAGCCGCGTGGTAGGGAGAACGCTGTCTGACAAAACACCACATACCAGAGTCCTCACTCACTCGCTCTCTCGCAGAGCTCTTTGCGGGACGCGCTGGGATCGCCGTACCTCTGGGTGTAAAGAAGGATTTCGCAGGGCTTCAACAAGACTGGCAGTTCACAAACTGTCGCCGTGTTCATTTTGATTAAACACGAGCCAGCGAACTGCAGGTCAATACCGGTCTTTAAATCAAACAAGGGAGAGCTCAGCTGGGTAATGCACACCTCCGTGTTTGAATTACATCTCTGGCAGCACAAAATCTGCCGCTCTGCTCACAAAAATCAACCGCAACAATTAACTGACTACAACTTGGGCTTAATTGCAAGCTGCCAGGTTTGCGTTGTTTTATTTATGGCTGACACCGTCTCGGATTTAAATCATCCGTTTCTTTTGTAGCGACTTAGTTTGAATTATAACCCAGAATTTGACTCAGAAGTCTTCACCTTTAATTGGCGACAACCTACACTTACATCCACTTTTCCACAAAACTTCCTCAGAGACTCGGATGTTGAGGGAGACTCTGACATTAACTAAATCTCTAAGTTGTATTGTAATGTCTCCATACTCTAATTTGCTCAGTTTCTCATTAATGTCCTTTAACCACAGAAAAAGACTTATTGACAACTACTTGAATCCTTCAACTAAAAAAAACAAACTCTTCTGGTTATTGATTGCTCAAAAATAAGAAACTAAACTTTTAAATTTGCAATAAAAAAATATTTCAAACACAATAACCAACAATGTGACTCTTAATAACTAACTAGCCTGTTTACTGTGGCTAACAAGTACACTAAAGTAAGATGAGGGAAAGAGAAGGTGAAACGAGGAAGATTAAATGGATTAGATGGATCAAAATAAGAGAGGAAGGCTGGAAGAAAAGGATAGGGTGAGTGGGGTGCAAATAGAGAAAGAGAGAGAGCGTGAGAGGGAAAGAAACAGACAGAGTTTAGATTACCTGACAGAGCAGTCTGGTCTTCCCCCTTAGAGACGCTTCACAGGCACTGTGAGACAAGCTGGGAGAGCCAGAGAGTGAGAGCGGATATGACTGTTTGAGTGGGTGTATTGCAGTGAGAGACGGAGAGAGAGAGAGGGAGGGAGAGAGAGGCTTGGGGTGAAGCAAAAAAAAGGAGAGATGGAGAAAGAGGGAGCGAGAAAGACACTAAATGAATGTTTCCACTGTACAAATGCAAAGGGAGGAGGAAAAAGATGTGGCGAGAAGAAACTAAAGGCGACTCACACTCAGAGCATCTGAAAAAAAAAATCGCCTCATTGCAGTAACATCATTAATTGCCACATTTCTTAGTGCCGACAGAACGGTCACAGTGAAACCAAAACCCTCCGGCTTACACGATCAGGACAGGATCGTCGGCTGCTGTTTCTTTAACTCGTCACGTTGCGCGGCTGTGGCACACCGCGACAGACAGGATTACAAACAGGTCTTGCACGGGGTTTTCCCCCGCAACGCAGGACCCTGGAGGCGATTCCTTGCAATTATCGCCTCCTTATCTACAAACGTATCTTATTGTAGTGGCAACTGTGCCACGGCAGCAGCCTTCGTTCCTAAGTGACAGATCTTTCGCTGACATGGACGTGTCTCGTTTACGTAAACCTTCCAGTTCCAGCCAGAGTGCCACTGCGCCGCATCTGTAAATGAATTCCAGAGTGGCATCCATTCAAGCAAGCCCCCGCATTACGCAGAACTCGGGCTAGGCCTATCAGCAGTGCAACACGAGGGAGAGAGGGAGAGAGAAAGAGAAAGAGAAAGAGAGAATTTAGAATGAACGGCGGTCCTGCTGTTCCACAGAGCTTTGCCTCACTGGCAGAGCACAGGAAGTGTGAGTCACACACTCTAAAATAAACACACTCGCACGGCGTCGAGCCGGCACACAGAACGAGCGGATGGCTGGCCCGCTGATCAGAAGGCAGGCAGAGAGAACATGGATCCATACAGGCCAGCAACACGTGCTGACCTGGTTGGGATTCACCGCCTGGAAAAAGATGATTGTCTCCAGCTCTAATTGCTCTCCATATTTCTTTTTATGCTTCTCTTTTCAACCTTCTCTGCCACACACCATCTTTTTATTCCCCTCTTCACGTTTCTTTTTTGCTTACGTCACCTCTTCCACATGCACCACGGCTGGATTGTCCACGTCTCCCCATTCTTCCTCCTCTGGTTCGTGTTTCCTCTCTTGTTTTATTTGGTCGCATTCAATAGCAGTTTTGTTCAGGACTTGGTGATTACCCCTGGCTCTGTGCGGCTGACTGCTGTAGGGGGACTGTGCTAGCCCGATGCTGGGCTACTCTCACAGGCTGCTGGCCGAGCCACTGTATTGTGTCTCCCTGAATGTGCTCATTGTCACCATTTACAGCACGCACCTTCTATACTGTACTTCCCTGTGAGGGACCTTCACCCATCCGTCATCCCTTTGTCCTCTGTTCCTAAGACTGAAGACTTCTGACGGGAAGGTGGGGATGTCGGGGGTGGAGGCTGACGCCCGGGAACAAAACTGCCACTATGGCAGTGATTGACAGGGAAGTCGCTTTACGCAGACCTAATGATTAGTGAGGCCAGGGAACGAGCAGCAGATAAACAGTCGGATTTGGAGCAAGAAAGAAAGCTAGGATGGCTTAAGGAGAACAGGAGAGATCATATTTTGAAAAGTGAATTAAAATGGGAAGAGAAGCAACTGGGAAGGTGGGACATAAAACTTTCATTATGCTATAATAAATGGTAACCGTATACTACCCACTGGCCCAAAGCAAGCGAGACTTACAGTATGCAAAGCTGCGCTCATTTACAGTAAATGGAAACAAAGGCTCCCCTGTGGTACGGTCACACGAGGCAGCTTCATGTGTACTGCAGACACCTTCATATATAACATAATGCAGGGACAAGCAACACCTAAAATGCAAACATTGTGCTTTATGAGAAACACTGTGCCGTTTTGAATCGGCCACAGACTATAATTTAGACCAAATGAGTGGTTTGCGCATTTACAGACAACCATACAGATGACATATTTTTGGACTTTCACCTCATAAACTGCAGACATAGGCAGTAAAGTGGGCAAACACGGTAGCATGTAGAGAGGGTTCTCTCTGTTCCATGGGCAGATTATTTCAGACTTGTGGTCTTCCAGTAAACTGAACCCCTCTGTCCATAAAGCTGTGGTATTATGATAGGAATAAGAGTCATTTAAAGAGGGAGCGTACCTAGTCTACAAAAGCTGCAGTGGCTCGGTGTTGACCTACCTGTTTGTTTATATTTGGAAGACAAAAAAACAAAACAAAGAAGAAGAGTGTCTTTTGAGAACTAAACCACTAAATCTGGTCATTAATCAAAAAAAATACGCTCTGACTGTGTCACTGTTTCACGCTCAGCCTCCACTTCAGAATATAAACTTAGTATGACAAGTTTAATCACAGCAATATCTCTGACAGGCCACACGTCAGGTTATACTCCTGACGGCAGGACTCCAATAAACAGTGAGCACTGCTCAGCTGAGGTCAAATGGAGTCATTTCAAAAAGGAAAAAGGATTGCTGGACAATCCCTTGGCTTAGTGTAAACATGCATCCATTCTCTGAACTGCTTATCCCACTAAGGTGGCAGGGGAGTTAAAGCCTTTCCCAGATGATGGGCCAGGGGTTGGGTACCTCCTGGGCAACGAACACTGGCTCATTATAGAGCAGCACAGTCAGGCTTACATCCACGCGTATGGCGGATTTAGAATCTTCAATTAACCTGTGTTAAATAATGTTATACATGCTTTGTGATGATAATCTGCTGCCTGCCCTGTTCACTGCTCTGACATTCAGAGCTGCATGCAGCGAAAGTAACCTGCATGCAGCTGGAGGGAAGCAAAGGAAACTGTAGCTGGAGAAACTCCACATGCAAAGGCTCCAGCAGTTAATGTGATACCCAAAGTTTAAAATGCATCGTCCAACATCCATTTCTAAATGTCCATCCATCTCAAACTAAGATGCTGATGCGATATTATTCGGATGTCGAGGACAGGTTGTAGGAACTTTCAGAAAATGTGAAATTGCTACATTTTAGCACATTTGGACCACAGTACTATTTTTCAGAAGATGGGCCAATCAAACAGTTTGCATCGACACTATGAGTTCAGTTGGAGATTTGCGTGCCTTCCACTGGTGGCTGCTAATGTAGCCTGAAGCAGCAAAATAAATGTGTGGTTCAAATCAATAAATATCTGATCGATGAAAAATATCCATAAATCTAAAACAAACTGTCAGCATAACTATTTTGGACATGTTTTTCCCGAGGGTACCTGCTTGTTGGCATTCAACGGGATTAAGGAAATAAACTGTATTGACAGAAGTGCTGCTCCACCTATAGGAGCATGAAAGTCACGCCATGAAGCTCCCTGCACTCAGTTTCTGTTCTGATGTTAATGCCAGAGGAGCTCCTGAAGTCAGCAGTTACGGAGATGGCAAAGCATTTGTAACGTTTACGCACTCAGTGAACGCCGCTCTGTAATTTAATAGGATCTGTCGCTTTGTAGCCGAGTTGCTGCAATTCCTAAACGATTCTCATTAAAAATATACCACAAATTTCACAAGCTTGTTGCAACGATGGCAAAAGAACAACAAACGCTATATAAATATTGAGAACTCTTGCAGAAATAGCAACTAAAGTCCGAAAAGATCTGTACTTATGTTTTGATTATGTGAAGCCATAAACATTTGATCAAGTTATTATTCGCTTTGAACGATGATGGAAAAGACCTCAGAATTATGGAGAAGTTTTACCAGGAACAAAGTCCGGCAATCAGAAGCAACAATGAAATTGGAGAATTTGTCAACATCAGAAGAGGTGTACGGCAAGGGTGTGTGCTGTCACCTGGCCTGTTTTCTCTGTACAGTGAGTACATTATGTGCAAGATTGAATGAAGCCAGGAATTGTGGTCAGTGGCGCCTCATTAATAACCTGAGGTATGCAGACGACGCTGTAATCATTTCAACATCTAAAGAAAACTTGAAGAAAATGATCAGTTTTATGCCACCAACAGTGTTGGGGAGTAACGGAATACATGTACCGCCGTTACGTATTTAAAATACAAAATATGAGTAACTGTATTCCGTTACAGTTACCGTTTAAAAAGGTGGTATTTAGAATACAGTTACTTTGTTGAAATAAATGGATTACACGGCGGTACTTCCCTGTTTCATATTGTCGCGGGTCAGGACTGTTTGGGTTTTGTTTGACAGCTACGTTCTGTTCAAGCGGCAGCGTTACGGTTGCCATGGTTACAGGGTGACTCTCTCTCTTTGCGTGTTTCCTGGGTGAGAGAGGCCTTTGTTGTTGTGCTAAGCTAATAGGCAGAATGCAACCGGTATAGCTCTAAAGAATGTAGCATCATGGGCAATGTAGTCCGTGCTGCAGGGAGAATGGACTGCCGTACACATTATGTGTCTGTGAGCGAGGGAGGGAGAAAAAGGAAAAGTACGAGCTGTCATCGAGCAAAAACGGGAGCTGGAAGCATGTAAATATAATAATAACCACTGCAGCCAAGAAGAGTGCCTGACGAGCCCAGTTGTAAGTAAGCTATTAAGACTCGACTGTACACCGTGTTCGTGTTTTCCTCCGAAAACAATACAGTGGGGCAAAAAAGTATTTAGTCAGCCACCGATTGTGCAAGTTCCCCCACTTAAAATGATGACAGAGGTCAGTAATTTGCACCAGAGGTACACTTCAACTGTGAGAGACAGAATGTGAAAAAAAAATCCATGAATTCACATGGTAGGATTTGTAAAGAATTTATTCGTAAATCAGGGTGGAAAATAAGTATTTGGTCACCTCAAACAAGGAAAATCCCTAGCTCTCACAGACCTGTAACGTCTTCTGTAAGAAGCTTTTCTGTCCCCCACTCGTTACCTGTATGAATGGCACCTGTTTGACCTCATCATCTGTATAAAAGACACCTGTCCACAGCCTCAACCAGTCAGACTCCAAACTCCGCCATGGCCAAGACCAAAGAGCTTTCGAAGGACACCAGGAAAAGAATTGTAGACCTGCACCAGACTGGGAAGAGTGAATCTACAATAGGCAAGCAGCTTGGTGTGAAAAAATCAACTGTGGGAGCAATCATCAGAAAATGGAAGACATACAAGACCACTGATAATCTCCCTCGATCTGGGGCTCCACGCAAGATCTCATCCCGTGGGGTCAAAATGATCATGAGAACGGTGAGCAAAGATCCCAGAACCACACGGGGGGACCTGGTGAATGACCTGCAGAGAGCTGGGACCAAAGTAACAAAGGTCACCATCAGTAACACACTACAACGGCAGGGAATCAAATCCCGCAGTGCCAGACGTGTTCCGCTGCTGAAGCCAGTGCATGTCCAGGCCCGTCTGAAGTTTGCCAGAGAGCACATGGATGATACAGCAGAGGATTGGGAGAATGTCATGTGGTCAGATGAAACCAAAGTAGAACTTTTTGGTATAAACTCAACTCGTCGTGTTTGGAGGAAGAAGAATACTGAGTTGCATCCCAAGAACACCATACCTACTGTGAAGCATGGGGGTGGAAACATCATGCTATGGGGCTGTTTTTCTGCCAAGGGGACAGGACGACTGATCCGTGTTAAGGACAGAATGAATGGGGCCAAGTATCGTGAGATTTTGAGCCAAAACCTCCTTCCATCAGTGAGAACTTTGAAGATGAAACGAGGCTGGGTCTTCCAACATGACAATGATCCAAAACACACCGCCCGGGCAACAAAGGAGTGGCTCCGTAAGAAGCATTTGAAAGTCCTGGAGTGGCCTAGCCAGTCTCCAGACCTCAACCCCATAGAAAATCTGTGGCGGGAGTTGAAAGTCCGTGTTGCTCGGCGACAGCCCCAAAACATCACTGCTCTTGAGAAGATCTGCATGGAGGAATGGGCCAAAATACCAGCTACTGTGTGTGTAAACCTGGTAAAGACCTATAGTAAACGTTTGACCTCTGTTATTGCCAACAAAGGTTATGTTACAAAGTATTGAGTTGTATTTTTGTTATTGACCAAATACTTATTTTCCACCCTGATTTACGAATAAATTCTTTACAAATCCTACCATGTGAATTCATGGATTTTTTTTCACATTCTGTCTCTCACAGTTGAAGTGTACCTCTGGTGCAAATTACTGACCTCTGTCATCATTTTAAGTGGGGGAACTTGCACAATCGGTGGCTGACTAAATACTTTTTTGCCCCACTGTAAGTTTAGTTGGAGCAGCCTTTCAACGCCTCTCTCTGTCTCTCGCTAGCAAAGTTGACCCAGACAACAAAGTAAAGCTAGTTTTCGGCTACGAGCCCAACACAGAACCCACCGTATTAGCCAGAGGTCCCTTTACTACGGTTCGGAGCCGCGGACCTTCAGTAACAGTAATAAATCACAGCAATAGTACATTCATGTAGTTGTAAACAGCATGATAATATATTAAGTAATCCAAAGTATTCAGAATACGTTACTCTCATTGAGTAACGTAACGGAATACGTTACAGAATACATTTTGGGGCATGTATTCTGTATTCTGTAATGGAATACATTTTAAAAGTAACCTTCCCAACACTGGCCACCAATGAACTGAATTGAATCCAATGAGCTCTTTAGATTGACCTATCCTTTCACAAATGTTTGTAAAGACACTCAGTGGCGATGGGACTGAAAACACCTGACTTCAAAGATTAATAGCTGTACTTTTGTCCATATAGTGTAGCAAAGCCAAATTTACAAATCCAAAGTATCAAAAAACCCATTGATCTTATAATGAGCAGTTACAGAAAGGGAACCAAGCGGCCAGCTAATGGAGTTGAACATGCAAGTCTTTTGTTAATGCCGATCAATACATACCCTGAGCAGATGTGATATCCGACCCTGCAAAGCATTCATAGCCATTTTTTTCCATTCAGCACCTCTGCATTTTATTTTTTAAATAAATAATCTAAATATTAAATAATATAATACTAAACCCCTTTCTTGTTGGCTATTCCTCTAACTTTTCTGAGAAACAAAAGAAGGTAAACTCCTTCGCTATGTTAGTTCTCAACTTTAGCCACGCACAGCATACTCATGATCTTTTTCTTTACCGCGCTGCTGTAGCATCATTTAGTGCCAGTGTCTATATATCTGACAAAGTAAGCTTTATATTGTGAGGACAGCTACCAGGAAATCGCGTCCGCATGGCTGCAGAGGATAGTGATTATGGAAAGTAGCTTGGTGCTCATTGGTAAGTGTTACCATATACAGAGGCAATATATCATTTGCAATTTCTAGTGTAACGGCTAAACCCGGTTATTATATATCTGCACAGTATTAGTAAAAGTCTTCTGAGATCATTTTGACTCACACTTCAAAGGCAAAAAAAGGGTCTTCTGACATGCAACAACTTCAAAGTGAGCAAACGCATTGCAGCTGAATGGGGAGTTACTGTAACAGAAGTGAAACAAACGGAAAAAAGAGAAACAAAACCTGTCTTCGGACAGCTCAGTGCCACACATCTGAATGCATAACTTGCAGCATGCAAATGACATAAAAGAGTGACAAAGCATTGTGGAGGGAGGGAGGGAGGGGTTAGCTTGAGCAGATAAATATAGAAAGAGGAACTGACATTTTCAAAAGCTGTCCTCCCTGCGCTCACAAGTTTCAGTGATGCGTAGATGTCAAGATCACAGTGCACAGTCTCCCACGCAGCCCACCGTACCCGCCGTTCACACTTGGCTGCTTTATATTTGCTCTCTTAGTCGTGGTGCGAACTGAAAAGTGTTGGCTCGAGGCAAACCTGCGATGAGATGAAGGTGTCCAGTTAATTGAAAGGAAAGGGGACAAAGATGCAGCTCTTGGTGTTAAAGCCATGTGACGAGCACGTGAAAAGCATCCACCTTAATCTCTTGGCAGGTTAGCTGTATAAAAAGGTTAGAAAGTTCTCAGATTACCCAACAATGAGGGGGGAAATATGCTATAGTCAAAGAGTACCCTGATTGCGTTTATAGATTCCCACATCAAGCGATTTTTTTATCTTGTGACAGCGATCCCTTGGTGCGGTTACTTTTGTTTTTGCTGAATCGATCTATTTTTCTCGATGAAGTCACCCAAGTGGATTGCTCCCCAGCGATGGAAAAGCCTGTGCTAGTTCCTCTTTTTGCAGCTGCTGTACTGCATCCTGTGTGAAGCTGCAACAGGTACAACTTAGCGCTGGCTGCTTGGCGCGTGACCCGGCGTCAAGCTTGATCTGCACATCTAAGTAGGGGGTTATTTTATTAATCCACGCCGCCATGCTGGAGCTGCTCGTGCTTTTACTGAGGCCTACGCAAACACAGACACGGGGGAAGAGTCAACAGGTGGACGCTCACCCTGAGTGTGTTCAAACATGACAGTTGGCCTACAGAAAAGTATCAACACAGCAAACCTCGGTCCCCACCTTCCTGTTGCTCGGTTGGCAGAAGGGCATTCTTCTGATCAGGGAGTTTACTCAAAGCTAGCCCAGGCCAAGTAATTGCTACCCACAGTGACAAACAACTCCATTCAGTCTAAGTGTCGGTTTACAGTTTACTCTCCCTCCTCCACTGCGAGGCCCTGCTGACCATTCTGCTTGGTGCCACGCTGCATTAGTGGCCTGTCAACAGAGCCTCTCCTGACGCATCAACGCCTCGTCAGCCTCCAGACCCGATGCGCTTACATACAAACGCCGTGTGCCACAACCCGTCTGTTTGTGTGTTTATTTCTCTGAAAGTGGAGGTGTGTGTTATGGAGAGAGAAGGAAAGAGTGCGAGACGCAGAATAACAAGACAGAGAAGAACAGAATGTGCAAATGCGTAGGAGAAAGGCAGGGACAGAGAGAGAGAGAGAAGGCT
Source organism: Neolamprologus brichardi (assembly GCF_056152115.1). Lineage (NCBI taxonomy): Eukaryota > Metazoa > Chordata > Actinopteri > Cichliformes > Cichlidae > Neolamprologus > Neolamprologus brichardi. The sequence continues at coordinate 3,426,817 of NC_142114.1, read as the reverse complement.
CTCGCATGTGGTCATTTCGTGTTTTCGTAAAGTGCCTACAACCTGTCCTCAATGATCTATTTGCCATCTGAGACCAACTTTAAAAGGCTGTCAAATGCATTTACTATATTCAGCCTCTGTGTCTTGAGACCAATGCCCCCGGTCTGAATGAAACAGTCAATCACGCACGGAAATCGAGACAAAAAGTCAAACTGCACGTTTTCTGTGTGGAGTCATGAAATGCTGAATCTGCTGAATGTGCAGATGCAGAAAAGTGTTATAAGTTTTTACTTTTCCTTTAAGTAATTATGAATGACAGTGATGAGATTTTTAATTTTCCCAGCTCCGTGAGCATTAACGCTGTCAGCATTGCACCCCATCCTCAACATCTGAGATCAAATGCCACAAACCACCTTTCCAAAACCTGGAAACTGAATGATGCCCACAAACATCCATCAGTCCATCCAGCTTCAGCGTATCCAATTTAAGGTCCGAGGGAGGGTAAAGTTATCATAGGGCGAGACCTTGGGACAGGCTGCCAATCGGTCACACTCCTTGTGGGCTGGGCGATATGGCCTAAAATTTATATCGCGATATAATTTGAAGCATGTGTGGTAACGATATATATCACGATATATTCTTTTCTTCTATACAACGTATTTTCCACACTATAAGGCACACTTACAATCCTTTAATTTTCTCAAAAATCAAGAGTGTGCCTTATGTATGAATTCTGGTTGTGCTTACTGACCTAGAACCGATTTTGGCAGAAATCTGTTAAAAAATGTTTTAGTACAACTTTGGTAAGCTGCACTGCTTGATGGATTGTCAGAGCATTACGGCTGCCGTAGTGAGGAGCTTCGCGGAGTAATCTGGGTCCAAAACTCCGCCATCTTCAGGTCCCAAAGTCAAACGAACACTACGAGTTAAAAATGGTCTAAATTCTTTCATCTTTAATTAAATCATCAGCGTTGCTGCTTTACCAGGTGTAACAATTAAGTTTAACATCCAGGCATCCATGAAAACAGAATTTATTAAATTTAACAGAGTTAGAAGTTAACAGGAAGTTAGCTCGCTAGTTTCCACCTAAACATTTCATACCATGTTCTGACTGAGAGATTTTTGAAACTAATTCAAATGTACAGCTCTGCTATCACTGCCAACATAAATGAAGACAGAAAACTAAACAGCAGTGGCGTTTGCAGGGTTACTGAAGTTGGACTACCTGGTAGGGCTGGGTATCGTCACTGATTTCTAGAATCGATTCAATTCCGATTCACAAGGTCCCGAATCGATTCGATCCACAATTCATTTAAATTCAATTCGATTCGATTCAATTCGATTTGAATCTGGGAAATTTTGACAGTCAGAAATATTATAATTCAGATCAGTACATTTACATATTTTTGTATCTATAAAAAGGAAGCTGACACACACAAGACTTTATCAAAGGTGTGAGCATCACAGCAGATGCCTTTGTGTCAAAGTAGCTGAAGATAAAACACAGAAAAACATGAAGGTGATTTTCCTGATGCCCACAAACATCCATCAGTCCATCCAGCTTCAGCGTATCCCATTTAAGGTCTGAGGGAGGGTAAAGTTATCATAGGGTGAGACCTTGGGACAGGCTGCCAATCGGTCGCACTCCTTGCACACTAACAAGGTGAAAAACAATTGTCACAATGAACAAACACAGAAATATTTGACCACCATTGCACTGAAAGTAAAGAAATGTATTCAGATTGTATTTAAACCAAACCAGAGCGTCAAATAAAGCATCTACCTGCTCTGATATGTTTTTATCTCACTATACTGTAAGTTTTCAACTGGAAAGCTTGTCGTTTTTGCTTGATGAAATCATATCCAGTCTAGGGCTGCCACAATTAGTCGACTAGTCACGATTACGTCGACTATCAAAATCGTCGACGACTGATTTAATAGTCGAGGAGTCGTTTGAAGCTTTGTAAGATCACAAAAGACGCAGGAATAAGTGGTAGGATTTAAGAGTGTAATAACGGACTGAAACAGAAGATGGCAGCACTGCATGTACAAGGATGCCAGCTGCCGTTAAACCCCGAAGAAGAAGTAGCTGTGTGCCAGAATTCATAGCGCAGCCCAGCTCAGTTTCCAACAATGGCGGCAGCTAGTTAGTTTTAATATTACTCTTATTATTCTTTCTGGGTCACAAAATAAACGTTTAACATATTTTCAGGTGAGAATGTAACTGTATAAACCTCAAATATCTGCTCAGTTTATCAAGACACCACATATTTTGAAAAGCGCTCCGAAGTCTGTTACCCACTAGCTCGATAGCTAGCCGGGGGCAGAGCTCACTAGAGCCGGTGAGAACACCAGACTCCCGGCAAATCGTTTTCAAACCCACTGCTGTCTTTCGCTACTCAGGTTAAATATATATAAGTCACTTAGATAACTTAAAAATGTTATTGTTTGGCTTTTTTTTAGTATTTTATTTGTTCCTGAGTAAATCGGTTTGGCTGAGATTAAAGTTATAGTTTTTATACAGCTGAATAAACATCAAGCAGACAACTGATTATCAGAAGTGTGAGATGCTCGAGAATATACTCCGGTGTCCTGTTATATTTTAGATAGCAAGGAGTTTATTAAACTTCACCGAAACAATCTGCAAATTTAATTAAAATTTTATAAACTATCATCTTGCCTTTATTTTTTGTTAGCACATACCTTAAACACTTAAAGCTGTAAGCTAATGATAGTTATATAAGAGCAGACGCATGCTGGTGCAATAAGCTGTACGTTTTACGTCCAATGGATGCATGATCTGATTAGTCGACTAATCGCAAAAATAATCGGTGACTAGTTGACTATCAAAATAATCGTTTGTGGCAGCCCTAATCCAGTCTGATAACACAAGACAAATGGAATATGGATATACTGAAGGTTTAATGAGAACAAACGTGCATAATCATCATGCTGCGTTCCCTTCGTTCATCTCGTCTTTCCAGCTGAAAACCCTAGAGAGCTAAAGAAACATAGCTTTACTGTACTGTAAACACGTGGTAGGAAGAATTAAGATGTCAAGATGAGTGTGTCAACACTTGCACGCTGCTTAGAAACAAAGTGCCAGCAATGAGCAAACACTTGCACTTGTCTCTCATTCCAATACTAAAACCCGAGTGCTACTTTACGGAGGTAATTTGCTATTAACGAGTGTGTGAGAGATCCAGAATTTATGTGTGATGCCTTTGTTTACGCTTTAGATGAACCATGGCAAAAACTACTGCAAACCAAATGCCCCAGACAGACAGAAATGTGTCACTGGCTACACTCACTCACGTTGGGATGTACAGTCTAGTTTGGCCGTTTGGGATGGCCGCACATGGTAACGCTGCCGTATCACTACAAAGGCACGCTGCCTCTGAGTGTGAAGTGTCATATTGTGCGTTTACGGTATGTGACACACGCGCTGTAGATGAGCATTATTCTCTCTCCTGACCACCCAAACTAGAGGTAATTGAGCCCAAAGGTCATGTGACCCGCTTTAGGGGTATTAACTGTGCATTCCCCCATTTGTTATCGGCCCGTAAAGATCTACTCTAAGGGAAACCTGACTCCAAAAGCCAACTCGCCACCTCTTCTCCCTCCTCTCCCTCCATCCCTCCCGTCTCCAGAGTTGCATCCTTCTGCCTGCGAGCCTGATCATTTGAATACAAAGCAGAAAAACAAAGGTGTCCTTAAAATAGAGATGCTGTCTGCAGTGTGCTTTCAAAGAACCACACTGCAGAGAGAGCGAGAAAAGAGAGAGGATGAGAGGGGGAAAAAGGGAAAGAACAAGAAGGAGAGAAAGACAGCGAGAACAACAGGCATATGGTGAGCAAATGAGACACTGTATTGATGTAGGATAGGTGGACAGACACATTGATTTCCTGCTAGTTCTTCTCTGGTTATGTACGGCTGATTTGTCATCCAATCCAGGTTGAAGCACGGTCTCTGAACTTGCCCTAAGCCGGGCTTCACAGGCTTCTCTGTCTCAGTATACACACAGCGGATCATTATGTTACCGCTCAGAATGTTCTCTGTGAGAATCGAGCGTGATCGAGTGCATGACGAAGCAAAAGTATCAATTCTATCACCGATTAATCAAATGCTATCGTAACCAATACTCTTACTGCAGGCACAACAACACCTGAAAACAACACCTTGACAATGCAAGTCACAAAACTCTTACATCTCCCTGTTTAAATGTGGCACTCCGGTTCCACTGGAGACTTTGGAAGAAACTAGCTGCCTGGCACCATTTGCTTTGCATACCGTCCACCTTTTAAACAAGTACATAGATACTTAGCGGCATGAACACAGAGGCTTTTCCAACCCTGCAGATTAAATCAAAGTGTTTAGGGACAAAGTCCTATAAATAGCAACCAATCAGAGATCCCCTTGGAGTTTCACAGACCAGGTGAAGGAGCAAAGCTCTGTGCAGCATAAACTGTAGAGACAACGGTGAGAAATGAAGCAAATAAAGTGGTTAAAATAATCACTGGACGATGGGGAAATCCTGCATGCTCAACAATAATTGGATGGCAGGCTAACTGAGAGGTGAAGCTCAGCGTGATAAGCTGACAGGTGTCTTCCAGACTAAACATGTGGTTAAAGTGGTTTCGGGGAACATGATACCACGCTCATATCTAACCACTGAACATGAGGCTACAGCTTAAAGCCAATCAGCTTAAAGGGGTACAAAGGTCGGATGGGCTGTTTCAGTTTCAGCACCTCTCACAAAGCTCATAAGGCGTCTCCTTAAAACAGTGATTTGTTTAACCTGTTTAAAATCAGGCAGGTTTTTATTACTGGACAGAGCTGTGACTGACTGTGTGTCTGTATTATACTAAAGCATTTTACCATAACAAACGACTCCGACTTTAAATATCCACTGAAGGCTCATAAGTGTGTTTCCAAACTGCTGAACTGCTCTTCTAAGGAAAAGAAAACCTCTAACTGGATGACTTCCATGTAACAAGCTTACATGCTAAGCTTTTATATCATAGTTGGACAGGAGGAGATGCCTTTTCATGCACGCTGGACAGATTGTCTGATTTAATTTTCCCCATTTCCAATTCACACTGCTGGACCCAGAGAGCACTTTTAGATGAACCTCTTAGAAAACTCATCAAACTCTAAATTTACAAAACAAATCTGTGCCCTTGATTTGAGGAGGAGCTATTTTTGATATTAGATTTAGATCAACTTTTTTTTTTAGTCATCATGCAGCCTTGAAGGTTTACTGCATGGTGTGAAGGTTACTCTTCTAGCTGAATAAAGTATTTATGTATAACGCAGTAAGGCGGTGTTTGCCAGAGTGTCAATATTGTGAGGTAGGAGAACATGGAACAAAGATTAAAAGATACAGACTTGATTTTCTGTCTTCTTTTCAGTCTGTAACACAGACAAGTGCAAGTGTTTGCATTCACACTACAAGCTAAACAATCAATAAGTCACGAAAGTCTGTTCATTTTCTAGAAAGCTGAAAAATAAGGGAAACCCTGATGAAGAGCATGTTTGATTCATTGGTTTTTATGGTCAGCTTCTACAGATCCAGTCTAGTTTCAACTAAAAGAAAGCACATGAATTGAGAACAGCACCAGAGTTAAATCAAATGCATTTTTTTTAAACAAATCAGTTCAACCAAAATAAGGTTTATTTAAAATAAAATAAGGTTGAACTGGACCCGAGTGTCTAATGTCATCGTGAAAAGAGTAAAAGATGAAAACGGGCCGTGTACTCCTGTAACAGACAGAGTTTTCTAAAAGTACGGAAACTTGTTTAGAGACCATGTAAAAAGCTGATGAGCAAGTCATAAGTCTGAACCCACAAAATTCAAACAAATGGCAAGATGTGCCCTCCAGTGAGCCGCTAAACTGAGAGTGGAAATCTAATCTAAAGACAGAAAATCGAATCTGCCGACTCTCAGATAGGATAACTTTCATTACTGTAGCAGTCTGACTCAAAAAAAAAAAAAACATCGACTGTGCATACCGTCGAAGTAAAACAGTTTCTCTGCAAAAACGGCGAAATCAAGGAGGCTCTGATTGAGAAGATGGAGCGAAAGACAAGTGGACGAGTGACGACTGATTGAAAGTCAGTGAGAACACTTCCTGTACCGATGCCATAAACATTAAAAAAAATTTAAAAAATGAAAATCAGACGTGTTTGCAGACCTGCCCAGCCTGTGAGTACAGCAACTGTGGTTTGGCATGTGTTGGCAGCTTCGGCATGAATCCTAACTTTCTAAAAAATTTGAAAAACATTACTGAATTGGACGGTTTCAGTAACAGTAACAGCAGTTGCAGTAGAAAGTGTGTTACTGCACTCCCACCCATAGAAGAACCTGCTGCATTTTACAACCTTTGGCTTTAAAATGATAACGTCGCTATTTGGCCGCGTTTCGATGACACACAGTCAGCAGGCCTTGGCAAATGAGAGGCAGAATACAATGCAGCACACTATTCACCATGAAAAACTGCACTGGGGATAATCTGATAACACTGTAGTTACACAGAAAAGCAATAAACTGTGCATTACATAGATTGATGGGGTAAAACACCGGTACCCTCAACAAAACAAACTGCAGCTCCTGGGTTTAGTGCTTCACGAGCAAAAAAAAAAAAAAAAGGAAGAAAGAAAGAAGAAAAAGTTGAGGAGAAGAAAAAAACGTTTTCAACTTCCTGATGAAAACAGCAGTTAACCTATGACACGTGCTTTGCCGTGCTCACCGTGAACAATAGCTACAACTGTAACCAGTGAAAGGGAGTTTCTATCCTTGCAACATGCACAGCTCGCACTCATGAGACAGTGCACGCCATGCACCTAACCATCGAATCCTGCAGAGCAATTTCAGTCGGGGTTTACAATCTCAGTGGAGAATGCAGTTCTCCATCCTACACCCTCCAGCCCCCGTCCTCTCCCAAACCCTCACTAGGGTTTCTCCTGATCTCCTTCTGTGTTATTTAGGCACTCCCACAGTAATGGACACTCTACTTAGGGGGCTGCAAGTGGGAATCCAGCCCCTGCCACTCCAGCTCGTGAATATCAGCTTCTCAGATTTGCTGTGAGCATCCACTAAAACCTGGAGGCTGTTGAGAGAGTGCGAAACAGAGACTGGGCCTGGCGAAACGAAGAGAAAAGGACTCTCCCTCTGTCTTTTACTTCAACGCATGCTCCCAGCCATGCATCTCAAGCGCTCTCTGTGGAAGCTGGTATCAGACTGAAAGATGGCATGAATCCAACTGAGCCAGAGGACCCCTGTGACGGCGTAAGACTGCTTTAATGACCCAACTTTTCCTTTAACTCTGGCCTCTTTCCTCGCTGGGAAACCTGTCATTAAGCTGACATAGAAGGCACGGGGAGGCGGAGATGGGGGTCCTCAGAGGAAAAGGGCACTACCATTAAGCATATTAGAGTTGCAGAATGTTGATGAGAAAAGAAAAGAAAACAGCGTTTGCAGTGACTAAGCTGGGGCTGCTCCCAACACTGTGCTGACGGAGCAAAGCTGGGAGAAAAAACAGGGAGGAGGTGGGGGACTACCTGGGTGCAAACATTGGGACTGCTGACTGTTTGAGGTTGTTGAGGACAGCAGGATTACATAATAAAAACCACTGTAACATCTCAGACTCGGGAAGAGCTTCCTACAGCAATCTCTGTCTTTTCCCTCCAAAAATAAACGCTCTCGTGTCTCCCGCAGTCGTCTGCTTTTGTTATGGTGGCAAATCCTTAATTATGACTTGACTTATAACACCCAGTTAATTTAATTTCACCGCTGCGTGCCGCTAGCTGAATAGCACTGCAAATCCTTTAAAAGGGACGAATAAGGAATGGATGGATAGATTTATTTTGCAGGATTTTCAGCCTCCACAGTTTGCCCTGTGTTTTGGGAGAGGTCTCCTCCCAACTTTACTCACATCTCATTCATCTTAGCTCCCGGGAAAGCCAAGACTTTTAGCATCCAGTTGTGGATAAACATCCACATGCTTTTACTTTTCCATTTTCTATCATCTGTTTATTTTCCCAATTACACTGGGTGAGTCTGTGTCAGCAGCTCTGGGGTTTCGCACTGGCAGGAGGCGGAGAGAGGGAAGGGAGTATCCTCTCCCAGGGTGAGGAAGTTTCTAGAGGAGGCATGGTACAGACAGTTGGGTGGGTGTGTGTGTGTGACAAATACCTCGTGGTCATCATGATAAGTGCAGAAAGAAATATATTTACATTTGTGTAACAAAAAAAGAGCCAAAATATAAAAGACACAGTTTTCTTCCTTCTTTCCACACATCCCCTAATAACGGGGCTCGTGCTTTGCCTGCTGATCCACTCAGATTGTGTCACAAATGTGTCATGAGATTACTTCACTAAAGCCACGGCGTGTTGTGGACATCCTTCACATACTTGCAGGCCTTCTGGTTAATTCTGAGGCTGACGGATAAACTCGTCTCAGTAAGGATTTATGAGGCTTTTCACACAGACAACTAAAAGAAGCAAACGTGGTTTTGAGACCTGAAATTTTAAATTTAAACTTAAAAAAACAAACAAACAAGAAACTAAAACATTATTTCAGGCTAAGAAGACAAACAGATTTCTGTCACAGCCCAAACTGCATCCGTCTGCTTCTAAAATGAGGCAACAAAATGTAAGCAGTTAGACAATCAGAGTGTCAGAAAGCCCACTGTTTAGCTCCCTCCTCATTTAGAGGCCAAGCCAGATAGCGAAGCACACCTATAATAACGCTAATTCCTCAATAAACAGGAAATCACGGGCCTGTGGACTGGTGGAATTTTACAATGACAGCCAGGGTGATAATTTTTCTGTTTGCCTGTGAAAAACATGGGTTTGTTGATCACGTGGAGCTATTTTAAAAGCTTAACTCGACTTAGATTGACTATTAAAAACAGTGACTCGAAGCTGTGCTACAAAAACAAGTTTTGTTTTTACATTTTTCTGGATTTATTTCATTTAAAGCCTGACCAAAAAACGACATCAGATTAGGGAGACTGACACAAGTTTGCTGAATTATCCAAGTGCAAAAAAAAAGTTCCTCTGAATCAGTTCCTGGACATATTTAACAAAATAACCTGTAATCTTTGCAAATTTTAGACCTTGCCTAAATAAATCAAACCTGTTCGACAAAATCAAACCAGGAAGATTCCTCCCCCCCCCCCCCATATCTCCTGCAATTATTGCAAGCAAGGAAAGACCTTTTGCTTTGGAACGGCACCAATGTAGCGTGACGATATACATGTGACAGTGTTAGACTGGAATATGACTTTGATTTTACTGAAGTACAGCAGTCGCTCTGTCTTCTGTCTAGGCCAAGCTAGGAAAGTTATCTGTAGGAATGCTCATGCAAATATTGACCTTCAATTAGGTGAAACAGACACCCGCGCTTAGGGGCTGCAATATGGAGACATCAGCAAAAACATCGTACAGGCAAACACGTACAGAATATATCTAAGTGTGCAGAGTGTATGTAAACACGTGGTGTGTCAATACGCCTCCTTTTAATGCCAGTGTACTGACAACTGCAAAATCTGAAGACTTATAAAGGGAGTTTTAACCTCAAACAGGATGTCAACAAAGCATCCGCAGCATCACAAAACCACAAAAAAAACACGAGCTATTTGGTGCTAACGCAGAACAAACACAGACCAAAATGTGGGGAGTTTCGTGACCTTTAAAGTATAAAGAGTGAACGGCCTTCCCAACTGACACCAGTTGACCACACTCTTGCATAATTAACAGCATCTAAAGTGAGGTGTTCTTTGCATGACCTTACCTGACAACGTGAGGGCATAGCTTGCCTAGAAAGACTGTGAGAAACAGCAAATACGTGCACGTGTGCAGCCCACAGCCCACGTGTGCAAACGCATTTTTCGGTTTAATTATATTTTTAATACAGCATCGTATTCACCAGTTCGACCGATATATTGGATCACACTGCAGGGCATGGCAAATATATGTAAAGAAATAAATAAATAAGGGCATGCCCCGGAGTTCCCCGTAAGCCAACACAGCTCACATCATATAAGGCACAGCAAGTAAGAAAGAACGGCGCGCTCTCCCTCCCTCCCCACTTCAGTGACAGTGACATGGCTGGGGAGGATTGTGCTGGAGCATCGCCTGCTGTCTTGATTTGCTCGGCAGATCCACGGCAGGGTTGGAAGGATTCTCCCCTCCCAAAGCCCTCTTACCCTCCTGCGGAGCAGAAATCCCCTCCAATCCTCGCTTACTGCTCCTGCAGGAGTGCCTTACTCACTGAGACAAAGGACTCCATTAGAGGAGAGGAGAGAAATCAGCTCTAAAGAGAGGAGGGAAAGCTAGTATGAGGACATGCACACACACATATAAATATATATAACTATATAAGTGTTCAGCACTGTGTCTGCATCGCCTGCATAGTTTACACACTCTCATGGGACTGATATAAGATGAGACAGATTGAGAGGCTGCATCTGAGGACGCAGCAATAGGATTTCAGAGGAGTTAAAGCAGAGGTAAACACTAGTTATCTTTGCAGGTGTCAGTTAATGAACACAGATCGGAGCGGTGAACAGGCATCATCTGGAGATTGCAATCTGTGCAGATGCATTGCACGCTGAGGGGTGTGGTCAGAGCGGTGTCTTGGGAGTCGGCGAGTGAAAGCGAGAGATTTGGAAAGTGGTGGAGATATCTGGTAGTGAAATATAATAACTCGCCTGCACCATCGATCAATACGCACACTGGGTGCGTTCTCTTTCTTTCAAGGCAACAGATGCAAAAAAACCCAAAAAAAAAAACCAAACTGGAGGATTATATGCCTGACCTCCAAAAAGTGCGATTTAATTCTTTCACATAACTGCTAACTCTAAAGCTGAAACTTTATCGTGCGTGTTATCACTTTTGCTTTTGTGTTTTTTCCAAGCACTGATCAGCCTCACCCCCAGTATTACACAAAGCTCAGCAGTGATATCCTGGCGGAGCCCCCTTTCAGACATACCTGTGGTGTGGAGCTCAGAGGCTTACAATCATACTACAACAATAAGTATTGCAAAACGCCGGCCGCTGCAGACAGCGAACCCCGTGCACAAAAATGCACTCCGTGTTGATATAAGGAGAAAACACACAGATTGTTGCATATCCTAAAGACGACAACAGAAAATACAAATCTGGTGATAATGGCAATTTATTGGGTCTCGAGAAAAGTTGGGAGTTAGGATGTAATCAACTTGTCGCCTATTTTCGAAGAAGGATTGTCATTACGTGCAGCAAACCTCTCGACATTCCACTTGGCTACCAATGGTGCTCGAGTGGGTAATGATTAACGCTTACGGAGGGAGTGTTCGAGCGAGTAACCACTTTGTTGCGCTTTCTCTTCCTGCAAGAACCTTCACTACCTGCACGGACATCACCGTCCAAGATTATCATTGTGTAACCTGGACGAGCACACGTGGGAGCGGGCCAGGTGGCTGCGCTGACACACATACGGCACCGACTCTGGTCCCTGCCTGGCAAACACAACGAAACTCTATCTCCGTTTGAAGGGGCCAGCCAATACACAGGCCCGGGGTAGGAGGCTGAGTGGAGGCCAGACACTGATAAACAACTGTAACCCCTGCAAACAAACACAAACACACACACTGACCTAAATGACACCAGAGCAGAGTCATGCACTACACAGAAGGCCACAGGGCTAGATAAGTGAAGAAAATGCTTTTTAATATTCAGAATGCATTATAGTGGTACTGAATGCCTGCAAAAGGATTATTGGGCTAGTGGGGCATTTGTGAAGTTGCCAGATTGGCACTCCTGGCCTCCATTTTACTCGGTGCGCATTCGTGCAATTTGTGTGTCCAAGACTTGTTCCTGGTTTACTGTTTACTGCCTCTGAGCACTACAGCGCATCTATTCTTCTCCGGTGCCTCGGAGGAACAGGATTAGTGACCAGCCACAGAGAGATGAAAGATGTGCCCTCTTACCACACTTCAACATGTGTTCTTTGTTTCCCATGAAGATCCCAATAAAACCCCTCAACATCCTCTCGAAGAAAACAAGACTTAAGCCTGCTCGCACACACCAACAGCACCAGAGCCAACGCTCGGTTTGAATTTTTGTAGAAAGGTGTGACACCGTCCGTGAAACATTTCAGTCTAAACTGCCAAGCTCGCTTTGAAAAAACCACACATGCTCCCCGACCTTCCTGCTCCGGTGCTACAGTGCTTATCAGACCTTGCTTTCTGCAGGGGATGCATCTGAAGGTCTGAGCAGGAACTCGACAAGACCCCTCGCTGCCAATGGCATTTCATGCAGTAAATCAACACGTTGCCACCTGCAAGGTTGAGTGAGAGTGCGAGAGCTGGAGCGGGTATGCCAGGTGACTGTGGGTGCACGTGAAAGTGGGTTATAAGCTGTTATTAATTGACCAGAACAGGCCTGTTTTCTCAAGTGGTACTTGTGCCAATGGGAGAGATACCAAGACATAGAGCAGAGTCGAAGTTCTTTAGTAATCACTGTAACTCCTGACACTTATATTTGCTCTTATTGTGCCTGATCAAACTTATTGCTCAAGTCTTCAGCTACGACACTGAATATTTTTTATATAGTGAACTGGCATTGCTAATCTGTCGACTTGTGTATATACACACACACACACACACATACAAAAACAGGTTCTGCAAGACCTTCGTTTCCAACTTTAAGACGTATTAATTATCCATAACAAGCTGCCTTCTGACTTTGGACTGTTGTGAAAACATCAAAGCCTTGAATCTCGCCTTTTATCCCGTCCATGTCAAAACTATTAATGGCAGTAATCTCTGACAGCAGGTATTTTGTCCAATGACCAAATCCTCCACGACACGAACAGTCTTGGAATTCTGCAAGGAATGGAGCGGCGCTCTCCTCAGGTGCCTGCTGAGCTAGCGCCTTCCTTCAGCCACCAACACCACAAACTGGTGTTGATCCAGGCCAGAGTGGAGCACCGTAAGTTCGCCACTTTCTGCTGATTCACTAAGAAATAATTGCATATTGGCCTCTCTCCATTTTCACCCCACCCCACCTTTACCACTATGTTCTGACATCTTACTGTATCTTTGTGGTGGGACTTAAAAAGAGTACAGCTGGCAGACGTCGCCAAGGACGCTGCAGCATAGAGGCTGCTGTGTTTGTTTCCTTTTCAAATGCTTGCACTGACGAGGTACTGAACCTCATCTCCTATGTAAAACACAACAAAACAAAACAAAAACGTGACAGCATCAGCTGGCTGTGGTCTTCATCTACACAGAACAACAGATTTCAAGTGCTCTCCATATCTCACTTCCTGTAAAAGTAACATCAGAGGTGCAAAACCATGACTTTGCCTTATGCCAACTTCTGATTTTACACAGATAGATAGAGTTACACTAAAACTCAATGACACAACTTCAAGTAGATGAAAAGACCACCAAAAAAACCCGTTTTGTTAACCGAGCCCATCTATCATATAAAAGCAGATCAACAGAGTACAAAAGCATGATGTCATCGTCCAAAAATCTGGCAAGTGTAGGTGTAGCCCATTACAAATAACTTCACAGGCCTGATCGTGAATCGCTTGTTTATGCGTAGCGTGCGTGTGCTAGCCCCCCATCCCCACCACTGCTGCTCTCCTCAGCCGGGTAGCTATTGAGGACAGCCGGGGTGAATGAAGGTGCATGATGAAGCATATGCTGTCAGCTGTATATGTGCAGCGCCCCTGCCGCTACTTCAGCGTACAGTACTTTGGTGCCCCCCTCCCAAAGAAAAGGGGGAAAAAACTCGCTCTGCTGCTCGGGTCCGCTACACGCAACACATCTTTAATCATTTATCACCAAAACGCATCGCGCAACTTCATATCACACTCACGCTTTTTAAAATAAATAAACACCAAAAATAAAATAAAATAAAATACGGCCGGGATCAGCTGTCAACTTCACACCGTGCACCCCTCCCCTCTCGGTCTCTCTCGCGCTTTCTTTCTGACGAGCACCACAAGCCAAATGAAAGTAAGTAACAAACAGCCGACACGGTTCATATTTACCAGCTTGCTACGGTGCTGGCGCTGCAGCCATTTATCCCGTTGCGAAGGGGCCAGAAGTCCGCATTTCCTGGATTGTGATGCGCCGGGATCAGCTGCTGTGCGCCCGGGTTTCTGTGCAGGGAGGACCGGAGGGGCTGGTTGTGCTTCCCACTGTTGTGTCAGACCGGACAGCGATGCCACGTTCAGCAGATCGCCACAAAAAAACAACATCTCGCCCTACGCAAGACACACTCCGCGGTTCCGCACCACCCCGCGCGGTAGGTCCGGTGGGCACCGCCCTCCCGTCAGCCTCCACCAGTGGGCTGGCGCGCCGAGCCTCGCCTCATGAATAATCATAAGCTGTAGAAGGACGCCATTGGTTGAGAGGAGCGGTTCCTGGTTAATGCTGTTAATTCTAATTAGCTAGACAAGCTCGCGCAGTGAGCGTGAGAGTGCTGGAGTCAAACTGAGCCGTTTATCCACTTTATTTTCCTCCGTGGACCTACACCATCACCGCACACGTCCATCCTGTACCACAACAGTCTACTTGAACGAGTGACTGAGATGACATCACACAAAAGATCTTAACAATGATTTGTTATGAGCTGAAACCATAAATGAATTAACTTCAATTGCCCAAGGGTGCTGTGCCATTCTGCAGTTTTAGGACCCGATACCAAGTAAATACAGGGCCAGTGTAACGATATCCCTAAGGATACTTTTAACCTTTAAAGCAGGGGTGGGCAACTCCAGGCCTCGAGGGCCGGTGTCCTACAGGTTTTAGCTCTCACCCAGAGTCAACACACCTGAATCAAATGACCCGGCCCCCGTAGACCGCGAAGGCTGGGTCCTCAGGAGGTCGGGTAGGCCGGAAGTAAACGGCTATGGAATTGGACGGTCTAGCCTTCTCATCTACTCCCGCCCTTAATTCAGAGTATTTCCGGTTGTCAGCGCCACGGCACGAAAATCGAAAATGGACCCCGAAATCTTTCTCCGTTTTTTGTGTTCATCTGGTGGGGTGACAGACGTCACCGAAAACGTCGAAGCACTTTTGCAAATATGTCATATCTTGACAAACCGAGCAGATATTTGAAGTTTACACACCCACATTCTCGCCTGAAAATATGTTTAAAGTTTATTTTGTGGCCCAGAAAGATTAATAAGAGTAATTTTAAAACTTAGTAGCGGCCGCCATTGCCGGAAACTGGAGCTTGGCTGGGCCGCGCTATGAATTCTGGGATATGGTGGGCCAAGAAGGACACACCCGACCCATCCTTCAAATTCGGGGAAAAGGAGGACGCATTTGTCGGCTGCATTCGGAGGAGTCTACGAATTTGGACAGCCTTCGGCGCGTCGCTGTGACGTAATCGGTCTACAAATGCGGCCTCAGGAGGATGCAGCCCATGAATTTGGACACGACCTACAAGACATGTTGAGGAGGTCGTTTAGCCATTTAAATCAGCTGTGTTGGATCAAGGACACATCTAAAACCTGCAGGACACCGGCCCTCGATGCCTTTAAAGGGAGCTTATGTAGGGAACTGTATTATGTTTATGAGATGAATGATCATCAGTTAGCCAAAGTTGAACCCATTTTAATGGCCAATTGATTACGGATTTTTACTTTCCACAATAATTGCTTGATATAACATTATAACAAGCCTGGTATGTAAATGTGTCTGTCTCTAAATCATATTGGGTATGATTTAGAGACAGACACATAAGTATTAAACCTATCCTGCTATCGTGCTAGTATGGTTCCAGTATCAATACAAGTTTAGGGATGGACACTATCGATATTTGGATTGATCTACACACTTCTAGTTTGCAGTTTTTGACAGACACCCCGCTGCAATGGGTGCTGATCTGTTGACCATGGGTCTCTGACCTTCTCCTGTTTGAGGGTCCATAAGTAGGGACTTATGGGAGGTAGATGCAAAAGGTCAATGAGAAAGGCATTCCTGGAGATCAAATGGTAATCAAAGGCCAGTGGACATCAGAGTGCACGAGTTGTGGTAACTGGCAACCGGAGCTTATCTCTTCACCTGACTCACCCATCGTCACTGCCAAGGCATCCAGCAACTGAATTGCACATGTCCTGATGTTTCACTGGAGAATGCACTTGTGAGCGTACAGTTAGTCCTGCTCTTTTGTGTCTCGTATTTTCTGAGCTGTCTGTGCATCTGCATCCAGCACGCAAACTCTTTGTTCTCGTAGCCGAGAACAGCTCTGCAGCGGAGAGGGGAAAAGGAAAGGAAAAGTGCGAGGGAGGTTGAGAGGGAGGGGTGGATGCGAGGAGAGGTGTAGAAAGGAGAGGATGGGAAAGCAAAGAAAAACGGCGTTAGGAAGTGAGAGACGGAGGAAGAGACAGTGAAAGGAGCGGGGACATGCTGTGGCGTGAGCGCTCCGGAGTGCTACAATATGACTCTGACGAGCTTATGTAACCAGACCGGCCTGGCATTTGGCTCACAGCAGACGCCGGCTGCACTAACTATTATATAACTGCATTAGCTGCTCCTCTGAGCTGAGAGAGAGCATGCGCACACACTCAGACTTGTAGACCTCCAGCTTAGAGCAGAGGGACTGCTTTGCACTGTAGCCTGTGCTGCGCGAGTGCGAGAATGTGGAAATACAGAGGAAGTTCATCAGTTCAACAGGAACGAGCAGCGCTGTTAGCGGACCATACATATTTAGTGGAGAGAAACTGCACAGCGCAGTCTGTCGGGCATCAGCATCTTCCCATCATCCCGCAACAAGTTTCCAATCCCGAAAAGCCTAATTGGGGCTTAATGTTGGGTAAATGTTTCCAGTGCTCGTGCAGTATGCCAGCAGGGTCCAAACTCAATTAGCTCCCCTGCATGCAGTGCATAATTTAATGGGCCTGGATTCCACTCTTAAAACCCAATTACACCTCAGACAGGCATTTCCAGTCATTCCGTCAAAGAGGTGGTCAGGGATGCATAACCCCTAACAAAAACGGTACTTATCTAAATCAGCATCAGGAGAAGTCAACGCCGCTCACTGTTCAATATTTGCAATATGAAAGTGCGAAACAAAACTGAAATAGTCTCATGCTTTAGTGCGGAGGCGGAACTCGTTCTTGACTAAAATGCGGCCAAACACTGACATTTGCAAGACGAGATTAAGGTCAGGGCTAACACTGCAAGTGATAACGATTGTCTGAATCAATCTAAAATTAAAAATCCCAGCAGGCCTAACTAAGCATGGCTGCAGAGCTACACTAAGTGGCTCATAATCAGCACATTACAGCTCCTGATTATTGCGGCGACAAATTGCATCTGATGATAACAGAGGAAATGAAAGTGAGATTTATGACGCCGGAGCCAATGGCCGAGGACGAGGAGAGTCTTAAATCTACTCAATGAGAAAACCAGATCTCACATTTGTACACCTGATGATAGCAGGGGAAATAAAAGTGAAATTTATGACGCCTGGCTAATTTGTTCTCGGGTGCTGGTGCTGCCTGAATTCAGAGGCTGTTACATTTCAGATGGGGCTAATGAAAGAAGAGTGTTTGTTTAATAAGTCTGATTGTTTTATAATGTAAACGCTCCAGTCAGTGAGGGAGAAATGAAGAAATAGGAGATAAAACCGTTTTGTGGGGTCAAAGCGTCAGAGATTTGGAGGATGTGCTGCAAGCCTGCTCCTGTCAGAGGACAGACATGGCTTCTTTCAGTTTTGGTAGTTTACTACAAATGCCTGTGCGTTTGACAGTGATTACACAAGACTTGACATGCACCCTGTTCCTCCACGAAGTGAAGTCACATGTCAGGCACAAGTATGCAGACAAAAACTGCAAAAAGCCAAAAGGAAAGGCTGGCAAACATGCATGCAATGTGCAGTGTTCCAGCATCACCACATCACAACAAGCCAAATGCAGGAACAGAGCGTTGGATATAACGCCTGCAGCTGCAGTTAAAAATTGTTCAGTTTTTCAGTCAAGTCCTTTACGCAGATGTTGCAGCGCACACAACTGCTGTCCTCTCCTGTGGCAGTTGTGTTTTCCCAGCTTGTCCAAAATTTAAATCTGTTGAATAGTCGTAATTTCACAGTTTTGGACTTTTTTTAAAGACTCAGTGCTATTTTTATAGCTGTTTTCTTTAAGGATTTAGTGAAGTGTTGTCATCTTCCCCACAGTGTTTAGGAAGTCTTTATTTCCTCAGCTTAAAGTGAAATAAATCCGATTTCAGTCTGTCAAACAGGCACAATCCATCAACTCAGGATTGAAATGGATAGGCTGATGGAGGGGTGTTGCTGCGGGAGGGTGGAGGTCCACAGGAGGCAGTATGTCCTGAATATTTCCACATTCAGAGACGACTGGATTGAGTGAGTGCAGCAGCCAAAACCAACATGTCCTGTCTACCAGCCAGGCAAGGAGGAAATAACACAGCGGAGATTGGCACACACTGTGCTGTCTCTGTACCAGCAGAGAGGAGCGATTGCACACATTTTGCTGCTTTGATTTCGAGTTAAGAACAAATGTGTAAAACATGGTGAGAGCTGAACCCTTTTATAGACTGGAAATGGTTCACTTTCAGTTTAGCGTTGTACTCGTGTGACAACAAGATAACTACAAGTACAATCAGCAAAGCATTAGCAGCTGATGAGTGTCCCCCAATCACACAACTGATGGACAGATACAAATCAGCACATTAGCGCCTGTGAGCTCCTTCTCAGTCCCAGACTCTGGTGCCTCATCACTTTAATCTACATGTTAGGAAAAGAGTGCAATCAGCCTGCGTCCACCATTAGCACCCATAAGCATGAAGGATTTATGTCCAATCTATAACAAGAAACCTGAACAGCCCTACAATGGCAAAGCCACCAAAGAAACAAGCACAGCTCTGCCCACAAACAGGGTTTGGTGTAAAACTCCACATTTGTAGTTGTGATTTATTTATTTAATCCAAAGTTTGTATTGAGACTCATTTAAAACAATGAGTGGAGAAGCGTCCATCTTTATTAAAAACTGAGTCTATACATAAATTACATTTACAGTTTATGTTACAGACCAGTGCTTTATGGCATGCAATGACCAGATCGCCACGATGTAAGGCAAGGTGTAGTAAGCACATCAGCATTAGTGATCTATTAGGATACTTTTTGAAAAGTGGAACTACAGAAAGGCACTTAATTGTGTTATGAAATTTTAAATTATGATCCAACGCATGAAATTTATCTGTAATATTCCCCTTAATGTGACAAAATATATAAACAACATTAAAAAAAAGTTAAATCAATCAGAAAACTTGAAAAACTGCATTCACTACACTCATATGCAGCCAAAGAAACAACATCTGATTCATGTGTGTGTCCAGCGAAATGTCTGAAAATGACAACTGTAAATCAGGATTGTACCAAAAACTTTCCACAATTACAACTTACCTTACCTTATATCAACTCATTCCAGTCATACTGAAATTGAGGTAACAACTATATAATGCATATGTAAGAGTACTGTATCACCATTACAGCCATCGAATCACTACGAAAGTCAATACCAGCAATAAAAATCAATAACAGCAATTTGAAAATGCATTATTATTGTTTTGTACATTGAGACATTTAAAAATCCAGTTTTTAGCCCAATAATTCACGGTGCAACCTCCTTACTATAATGGCATTTATAAATGCAGGTAGTGTGGGATTTATGCTTCACCTCCTGAACCATACCACTGCACACTGCATGATGCTGACTGCTATGGATCAATACAAGTCTCCTTGCTGTAAACAGTTTGCTATACATGACATAAACACTGTTGTCTGTGGCTGTCAGAGGCATGGAAAAGCTTAGCACCGGAGAAAAATCATCTTAGCTTGGAGCAGACGAGGAAGAGCTGAGATTAGACTGGCTGTCTATTAGAACAGTGGTCCCCAACCCCCGGGCCTCGGACCAGTACCAGTCCGTGAGTCGTTTGGTACCGGGCCGCGATAGTTGAGGCTCAGGTGTGAAATGTATGGTTTTCAGGGTTTTTATCGGTTTTCAGCGTTATTTTGTTATCGTTTTTATCATTAACCCGGTTTTCCTGGGTCTTTTCATGTGTGTTATGAATAAATCTTCTTTTTTTCGGTAACGGTACTAGTTTTATTTTGTTGTATTTATCCGCGACACCTTAAAGGCCGGTCCGTGAAAATAATGTCGGGCATAAACCGGTCCGTGGCGCAAAAAAGGTTGGGGACCACTGTATTAGGACACTCTTGCTCAAGGTGCAATTACATGGATTTGCTTGCAGCCTAGTAGCTGCGGGGAAGCCCTGTTATGATCTGAAGGGCGTGCCATATTAGTCTTATCTAGTTTTAACAGTCACCTCATTCTGAGGCTCCCGATCAGGGCTCTCCTCGGTGCCCCCTGCAGTAAAGGAGTACAGCTAATCAGGGGTATTCCAGATTGAGCCAATCAGAGAGCTCTGATCTGAAAGACCTTTAAAAGGGAATCTAACTGAAATGTCTGAGGTATTGAGAAAGTGCCTTGTTGCTGAGTCGTTGTTATGGAATTTAAAATGCTTATATGCTCACACTACAGAAGGTAGGGGGCAAGCCTATTAATGTGAGTCACTGGAAAATGAAAAATTCCCATGGGTAAGTATAGACTCTATAAACTTACCAAACATTTAAAATCTTCTTAAACAATATCTGTAGTAATTATTACACCAAATAAGCCAACCAATAGGTGTAAACTAACACAAACACAATAACAACACATACAAATGTAAAAACAAAACAGAAATGTCAAGAAATGAAAATTCTTAATAACATTCTTTCCTTCTTAGCAACTTGACTTCACCAGCCGCCAAAAAACAGAAAACAAATAATCAAATATAAGTGAAAGATGATGTACGCTCAGCTGAAATCCCTGTCAGGGAAAATAAGAGGGGCAATGAGGGTCCAAAGGTAAAGCCCGAGGCCCAGCCAGCTGGAACTCATCTTCACCCAAACAGCTGGCATAGTGCTCTGCATGACCTGGGTGTTGGTTTCTGGTCTGTTGGAGGACACAGAGGGAAAAGTAGCAATTTAGTTTACACCAACTAAACCTACCACATGTTCGAAAATTCATCCACACTTCCTCTAGATACATGACAACTCTTTTTCTTTCACAAAAGAAAGAAAAAACAAAGATACTGTGGTGGTGGGTGAGGTTCATCTAAACCGAGATGATTCATGAGGCTGACATTCAATCTGTGCTGAAAGAATGAAGAACTTTCAGGTGAACTAGTGTGCCCTCTGGTGGTTCGATTGGAGGGTGTCAGAACTTTAAACCACCACATAAACATTGAAACATGTTTTATCCTTTGTTTTGTTTTTTATCTTTAAATGTTTTACCAAGGATCTCCACTGCTACTGTGCCACGATCACAAGTAGCTGTATGTAAGTAACTGATAAAGGTGAAAATTATGGATTTTAAATTCACAGTCAGGGTCAAAAGTCTCATATCGTAGCTGTTGCTTCATGTCTGTCAGTCTGCTGTGAGTACTTACTTGTACCAGTTGGTAAGAGTCATCATGATGTACAAAGAGGCCAGACAGAGGTGGAAATGGAAAAAGGAGTAGTTGTAAGTGACACTCTCCTCTTCATTGTCAACAGCCCTGCGGATACCATCCTCTCCAACCACACCCTCTCCACCTGACCCTCCGCCCTCCTCTGTCTGCATCAGCTTGTTTACCTGGGTGTTGCTGGATGAACGGATACTGAGGGAGAGACAGAATGAGGAAGTTTAACAAAAGTAAATAAAACAGAACATATATTATTTGCCGGCACTGCTAATCTTACCTGGCATAGAGAGTACAAAAGAGGAAGATGATCAATCCCACAATGCCCTGAGCATCCCACCACTGCACCTGTCCTGTAGGGCTGCCACCAGACGGTTGAGTGGTGTTGACGTTTGACACTAGACTCAACAGGCTGGGGTTACACTTACGATCTATAAGAGGCAAAGTGCACAGAAGACAACAAAGAAATTGTACACACAAATTATAAAATGTTTTGAAAAGCGCATTATTATACAGTGAGAAGGTCTGCAAAATGACATATTAATGAAAAAGTCTCTGACTTCCATCTTGACTATAATGGCAATACACATTTTTTCATGTTTCTTTTCTCTTCTGTAACTAACAGCACTGAAGATGCAACTTTAAAGTATCAAAAAAAATCCATGAATACACATTTGTCCCTTTACTGTTAAACTTCAAACATTTAATTATTTATTCAATCTTTTTCATCTTAACAGTGTCTTTCACACTAGTGCTTCACTGGTGTGAAAGTTGCTTCACAACTCAACTTCAATTTTATTTATATAGTAGCAAATCACAAGAGTCAGGCACTTTAATATTGTAAGTTAGAGACTCTACAATATTAGAGAGAAAACCTCAACAATCACACAAACTCCTATAAGCAAGCACTTGGCAACAGTAGGAATGAAAAACTCCCTTTTAACAGGAAGACACCTCCAGCAGAACCAGGCTCAGGGATGGGCAGCCATTTGCCAGTACTGATAAAGTGTGATCAGAACAATAGGGAAAAAAACCTGACCTCTGACCTTGAGGTTGAAGTCACTCACATTCAAACTCGTCTGAGATTTTTAGCAAATACACCTATTAGAGGTGGGAATCACCATACATCCCACGATACGATATTATCACAATACTTAACGCACGATACGATATTATTGCAATTTTTAAAAATATTTTGCGATATTCAGATTCTGTACATAAAGGTAAACTTTATCAATATTCATTTTATCTAATATCAAAGTCTCACACTCAGTCTTTCTCTCATTTCAGTTTTATTGTTGACAAACTGAACGGTTTGTATTACAGTCTAGTCCAACTTAACTGAACGCAACCATCTGGTACAATTATAGCTATTCTGAACTATGCAATTTATGAAAACTATGCAGCCCCTTCAGCAACTGAAGAATTTGAAAGTAAATTAAAACAAAATATAATTTTACATTAAATAAAAAAAGTTTTAAACTTAATTAAAATAAAACATGTCTTAAATTAAAATAAGTAAACTGTCACATTTGGACAGTGAAGGAATGTCAGGATTCTTGCTCAGAAAAAGGATCAACATGCTCTGAAGTCAGAGCACAAAAACCTTTTTTGTAACAAAATATCGATCTCTGCGGTCCCTGTATCGATACATTATTAGCAAACAAAATATCACGATACTACACAGCATCGATTTTTTCCTCCACCCCTAACACCTATCGTATTCATTTGAAAATCTGACGTCACCTCGTTCTCCGGTTATTGTATTCACTAAATTGGTCGTCCACAGCTTTAAGATGACGAGTCATTACATCTTCAGCGTCACGTCAGTGGGACTAAGATGACTACATCTTAACATGAATGTAACTAGTCAGCACAACACTGCCCATTGTGACTACTCACAGGGGTCATGCAACTCACATGAAAATGAGACACAGAGGGTGTGCTAACTATTAGCAAAATGCAGCTCCTTGTTTATTTAGAGTCTCAGGGGAAAAACTCACCTTTCAAATAAAAATGCTGCGGCAAATAAACAGCAAGTACATATAATAAATGAAAACAGTCAGGAAACAGGAAAAAAAAAGCATGCAAGTAAAACCTAAGATAGACTTAGGATTAGGAAGTCAGAAGACTCACTGGGATTGTTGGTCATCGCAGACCAGGTGACATACATGGTGTAGAGGGAAATAATAGAAGCCTGAAGCAGACCAGAGTATGGTTGAGCTGCCTGTAAATAGAAAGAGTAAAAATATTTAACAAAATAATAATAAAATTAAATTGTTCAGCTGCTTTGAAAGGGAGGTTTATTTAACAGTGTTTGAATGTACTGCTTGTTTGCATCACAAACTCAACAGAGCCTATGAAAAATTACTCATTCATAAAGATTTGGGGAAGAATATTAACAAAACATTCAGAAAACCTGACCTCTGACCTTGAGGTTTAGGTCACAGAGACTTGAACTAATCTGAGACTGAAATAAATATCATAGTTTGATCTACCAACAAAGTCCTACGTTGCATGTTTTTGAGTTATCACATTTACAATCTTTTGGGTCATTCGCCCGCCCATAGGTTGACAATACCCCATCAACCTTTTACAACTGAGTGGTAAAAAGTACTTAAAAGGATTTAAAGGTACCTAAAACTAAAAAGTACTTAAACCATCAAAAGTTAACTAAAGCCATTAACAGAATGCAAAGAAACAACTGCCATGAGTTTCTATACAAAACATGGGGGAAAAGAAAATAAGAAATAAAAAAGAGACATTAAGTGAACTTAAAAATAGGTGTACTGTGCTTTTGTGATACACCAATTTGTATCACAAGATAGTGTAGCAACCAGTCTGCCCTAAGTCCAATGTGAGAGGAAGAGGAAATGCTGATGGCAAGGCAGATATGATATGTTTAGGTTATCAGGGCAGCAAACATTGCCTGAAGGACCTGCTTTCCAGGTCCTTCAGGCAATGTTTGCCTTATTACTACCAGCACTAATTCCTGGAAAGAAACCAGAGGAAAAAAAAATCCAAACAGCAGCAAAACGCAAACATCCGGGTTTCTTTCAAGCACTGGTATCTGCCAGAAAACAAGTTCAGTCCGCTGACTGCGACAGGGGGGGTGGCAGGCTTTCTGCTTCAGCTGATGAATGTACTGCTGTCTGTTAGCTATGAAGCTAAAGTGTATGAAACAAATAAAGTAGCTGCAAAGGTACAGCTGCCATGTCGCTGCCAACCCAGGAGGTGAGAGAAAAGGAGATCAGTTAGAGAGCACTGAATAATGCTTACATGAGTTCACACACAGCAAACGATGATATAGCCTGCTGTAATTAATTAAGAAATTAGGTCGGCTGAACAGGTTATTACAATTTTCTTAGAGCTTCTCAGATTTTCTAAGCTGTTTACATTAAAAGTTACACTTTTTGACTATAAAAATAAAAACTCACTCTGCTTAAGCTAATAACAACAATGTGTTTGCTGTATGTGAATAACAGCTATGTACCAAATCATTAACCAGGATATTGTTGTTTGCATTTACCTACCTCCTCCATATAAAGCATTCATTCATTCATTCATTCATAAGGAGGCTGTATTCTATTCCAACTGTAAGAGTAACAGACGAGGTACTTCTGAGCAAGTCACATGTGTGTCACACAGGGATAACACAGACCACCATTTACTGTCACATCCACACCTAAGACTAATTTGGACACACCAGTTAACCTAACAAACACGTTTTTATACTGCGATTACTGTTACTGCAGAACATGCAAACTACACTCAGAAAACCAGCCAACCAGGAAGTTGCTGCACTGCCCCAAACTTAGACGACATTCAGTTTTTCTGTTTCTGGTAAGAGAGTTGGGCTGCAACACAAAACATTTGCCTAGCTCTGGTAGACACTGTTCCCTAGTGGTTCACATTTTACAAATCCAGTAAATACCTTTAACCTCTTGCAATCGCTCCTGTGCGGTATCCAACATTAAGCAATACAGTTTCCATGTTTGTACCTGTATCTTTGGTAAGATGGAAACAATGGAGACGATGACGCAGAAGATAAGGTTGAGGCTGATGAAGACTTTGTGCTCTGTGCAGTTATCTGGCATTGTATAGTAAATGTAGAAAAGCACCACAGCAGCGATAGCCAGTGCATAGTGGAGGGCAGTGAAAGACAGCAGCCCTGGAATTGAAATGAATACACAATAACATTAATGATGGTATAACAGAATTATTATTTTAAGAAGAATGATGAAATTGACTCGGGCAGCAGAGAAGCTCTGCTTCATCCTTGGTATGTGAAGAAATGTCACATACCAATATAACTCATTACTAAATCAGATTTTGTGCGCTATCATTATTAAAAAAAGTCAATACAGTATCAAATATGGAGTCTATCACGAAACTCTTGAATACGTTACCTGCAAACCAGCATTTGTTCCCATTTTCAGCATTTTCTACCCAGGCTTTGTTCCAGGAGTGGGCAAAGTCAATGAGGAGTATGAGTTGGATTATAATGAAGATAAAGGATCCCACCAATCCGAAGTAAAACCACACTGTGAAATGAAAAGGAAAAGATACAGCATCCTCAATCTGCTGAACAGGTTTGTGTATATTCTCATTATCATTTCTCAAGAAAAGGATCTAGTTGCTGTTTCTTGTAATTCAGCAAACAGATATTCATACCATCGTGAAATGTCCCATCAGGGATGAAAAAGGCTCCCACTGTAATCCCGACCAGGATCAGAAACTTAAAGAACCAGAACCTGAAGATTTACAAACTTACCATTAGTACAGAAGAAATACAGAAGTAGTACAGTACACATACCTCCCTCCCTGAACCCATTCATCTGCAATTTAAAAAAAAAAAAAAAAAAAAAAAAGGTTCTCACCCATTTTGAATAGCTGCACGTGGGTCTTTACTGCTACGGACACGAATCATGATGGCACAGAATAGAAAGAAGAAGCAGGTCATGGCAAAGCACATTCGATACACAGACTTGTACCCCACGATGACATTACAGTCAACCTGGTTTTCAATACCAGGTATTGAAGTTCCGCCCTTGCAAAATCCTGGGATCTGTGGAACAGATGAAAGTCAAATCAAACAAGCATGCAATTAAACTTATCTAAAAAAGTAAACCATGTATCAAATAGTAATTCAATTACTACTGGTTTTCAGAGGTACTGCAATACAAGTCCTGACTTAGACGTATCACTGTTTCCAGCTTTAATTGTTACGCAAAACATAATGTTACTGTACAGGGTGGGCCATTTATATGGATACACCGTAATAACATGGGAATGGTTGGTGATATTAAAATCCTGTTTGTGGCACATTAGTATATGTGAGGGGGCAAACTCCTCAAGATGGGTGGTGACCATGGTGGCCATTTAGAAGTCGGCCATCTTGGATACAACTTTTGTTTTTTCAAGTTTCACGTAACTTCATTCTTTCATGAGTTATTTACAAGTTTCTCTTTGTTCACAGGTGTCGAAGAGGTTAACACATGAGGAGCGGATCGAAATTGTGTTGATATCTGGTGAACGCAGTAACCGGGTCATTGCAGCAGATTTCAATGCAAGACACCCTACGAGACCTCCTCCCATGCTACAGTTAGCAAACTGCTTGCTAAGTTTTGTGAAACTGGTTCAGTGTTGGATTTGCCAAAATGTGGACGCAAGAAAACTGTCACTAATGAAGAAACATCAGTGGCTGTCCTAGCTTCATTCAGTAAGAGCCCACAGCGTAGCACTCGCCGCATGTCACTGGAGAGTGGCATTAGTCGAACATCCCTTTGGCGGATATTAGCTACTCACAAATGGCACCCTTACAAACTCCAGCTACTGCATCATCTCAATGAGGATGACCCAGATCGGCGCACAGAATTTGCAGAATGGGCAAAACAAAAATTGGAACAGGACCCTCAGTTCACGCAGAAGATTTTGTTCAGTGATGAGTCAAATTTTTATGTGAACGGTGACGTTAACAAACAAAACCACCGCTATTGGTCTGACACTAACCCACATTGGATGGATCCCTCCAAGACTGTTGGAACAACAAAAGTGATGGTTTGGTGTGGTATATGGGGAACAACGATAGTGGGTCCATTCTTCATCAATGGAAACCTCGAGGCCACTGGATATTTGAAATTGCTACATGATGATGTGTTTCCCTCTTTATGCACTGAAGCTGGCACGTTCCCTGAGTTTTTCCAGCAAGATGGTGCACCACCACATTATGGGTGCCAGGTCCGAGCACTCCTAGATGAACAGTTTCCTGGAAAGTGAATTGGTCGTCGTGGGCCAGTTGAATGGCCCCCAAGGTCTCCCGATCTGACCCCCTTAGACTTTTATCTTTGGGGTCATCTGAAGGCAATTGTCTATGGTGTGAAGATACGAGATGTGCAGCACCTGAAACTACGGATTCTGGATGCCTGTGCTGGCATTTCTCCTGCGGTGTTGCTATCAGTGTGTGAAGAGTGGGAGAAGAGGGTTGCATTGACAATCCAACACAATGGGCAGCACATTGAACACATTTTATAAGTGGTCAGAAACTTGTAAATAACTCATGAAAGAATAAAGTTACGTTGAATCCAAGCACATCATTGTTTTTCTTGTGAAATTACCAATAAGTTTGATGAGTCACATGTTCCTCTTCCTATTGAAAAAACAAAAGTTGTATCCAAGTTGGCCGACTTCTAAATGACCACCATGGTCATCACCCATCTTGAGGAGTTTGCCCCCTCCCATATACTAATGTGCCACAATCAGGACTTTAATATCACCAACCATTCCCATGTTATTACGGTGTATCCATATAAATGGCCCACCCTGTACTTTGAAAAAAACCTATTGTGAATACTGTCCAGCAGTAACCAGAGTTAGCAAAGGTCCTGCCAGTAGTAGGAATACAAGCTTTCATATAAAGGTGCTTCTTTATTTTAGTAGAAGTCAGGACAAAACTGAATGCATAACATACAGTGAGACAATCACTAAGAAAGGGCACACTCACTACTTTATAGTGAATCCATGGTTAGCGTTTAGCTAAATGCTTGATGAAGGGGATTCATAATGAGTGAAATATCATAGTTCATTTTCTAATTCGCTAACACCTGTTCAACAATATACAATGACCTTTTCTATTTTTCTAGTTTGTAACAACACTGTAAAAGCTGTTGCTGCAGCTAATTTTGTGCACTACAATCAGGATATGACTTCTCAGGTAACATTACTTAAATGGAGATATGAGAACTTTACAATAAATTATTTAGAGATAAAGTAGCTACAAGAAAAGGATCCAAAAATAGATCTGCATCATTTTACATACTTGAGTAAGGCTTTGGTCACATAAACCCAGAGACTGGTTGGTGACCCACCTGGCAACCTCCAGTCACTAGAAAAAAAAAAGTGCATTTCCCAGCAGGTAACTGAGGGGTTGTTGGAAGTTTCTGGGTGTTGCCAGGTGAAGTCAGTCGTCAAGAGGGTGCTGCAAAAACTTTCTTGTGACTATGTTGTTTGCTACCAGATTGTCACGGTCGCCCATAGTCTGCATGGGTTCAATGATTTGCCTGCAAACACTTTTCTACTGTGGTGAAACTTGAAAAGTGTGACGCTAACCAGAAACTTCTCCTTTGTAGGCAAATGTGCTGTCTTTGTTGTTTGCATCATTTTTCAGTTTCACTACCACTGTGACAGCAGTTGATGAGTATAGACAAGTCGTCTTTCAAACAAATTATGCGCAACTGCGCCAATTGGCTGACGACCAAAGCAATCTCAAGAAGGTTTTCGGTGCAGCACCGTAAACCCCTTTCCCTCCAGTTTCATACCAGCAACCACTGGCCACAAACACTTTTTCCTAGCCACTTATCTTTACCAGGGGGTTACTGACTGGTCTCCAGATCTGCAGGAACAGAGATTTAGCAATCACAGCAAATCTCAGGACCAGTTGTTGCCAGATGGGTGCCAACAGGTATCTAGGCCTACAGAGACCTAAGTTTCCAGCCACACCTCATTATGTAATATTATTATTATTATTATGATCATTACTACGATTATTATTATTATGACTATATGGTGTATATTATGAGTAGTTGTATGTTAAATAGTATTGCATATCATTATATACATACATATGACAATAAGAACAAAGGTCTTACCTTGCGAAGCTGCGTTTCCATTCCAGGAAGGATCATGATGACAGACACAAAGGTTCCCATCAGCAAGAAGAAGGAGAAAACCAAGCGGGTGATGGTGGAGTTATTTGAAGAGGGACAGCAACCACACAAAAGACATGGTGCTGAGCCACACAGACATGAGGCCTGCCAAGGATGGAGGAGTAGGAGGAGAGAGCGATAAAGAGTGTGAGAGTTGAAGCTGAAGACAGCCACTAAAATATATCACCTGCTTAGGTGTGATGGCACTCATAAATAGGTTAGCTGAACTACTGTGTGGGTAAATTATTAAACATGGCAGTTCCAAGGGTTGATGTTTAGATACAAGTAACATGAAATTCGCGCCTCTCACTTAAATGCTTAATTACAAAAAAAACAACAACATTAGAGCGCAAGGTTCCTCCATGTATTTTATTTGATCAACGAAAAACACTCCACCTTTACCGATACCCTAGTTCCCATATGTAAACGGTTGAACACACCCCGCACTTGTTAAGCCGGTCTAAAAATGAGCTGGTTTCCTACGAAGGCAATCAAAATCACATGCCTTACATCTGGTGTCAGTAACTCGCCAGCTTTAAACACCAAACGTCACTAACTTTCCATTTTATTAACAACGCGATGAAAATGGCCTGTTCACTTCTGACTAGCTTGCTACGCTAACTCGACGTTAAATCGAAAGTATTGGTAGATTTCCCAAGTAACAGTAATTATCAGCTATTTATAAATGGTCTCACATTTGTTGAAGCTATCACATGCCTAACGTCACAACTAACACTTAAACCTGACACCAATTACTAATGTTATCCTTAGTTTAACCTAACGGTGGGAGAATAAACAAAAGCCTTCCGGAAATATCTAAAACAAACATTCATATGCGATACTTACACAGCTGGCTAAAGAGCACAAAGCCAAGCAAGCCCCCATTTTCACACAAATGTGATGAAATGTATGTATTTATGTTCCGACGCCTTTCGTGTTCCTTCACTAACCCGTTAAAAGCTGCTATGTCTAACACTCGGAAGTTACTGGAGTTTTTCAAAATAAAAGCCTACTTCAAACGTCACCAATCAACCCCATAGCTACAGACTACGCTATGTTCTCTATATGAAAAAACCCAAATCATAGATTCTTAGTGTGAGAAGAAGAGTTTATATATAGTCTGAAGCATTTTGAAGAGTTCTGTCAATCAAGAAACATTTTGCAGAGCAGAACCAGACAGTAAATACAGGGACTCTGAAACCTACCATCTGTCTCCCTCAGCAAGAGATCATTATCTGCTGTTTAAAAGTAGATGCAAAAAGAGAGCCAGTCAGGTGCTGGCAGAAGAAGCCTCGTTAAAGTCCCTGCTGTTGTCGTATTGCTAGTTCATGAGCACAGTAGGGAGCCAACGGGGACAGGGTTATTAATAGTCCTTTTAATGTAACGTGGAAAATTAATGAAATCTATTACAAGTGTGATTACTGAGAAATAGAAGATGTTTTTTTTCCAAGTAACTACTTCAAACATTTCTCAACTCACTGAACATTAAAAACTAGAGATGGACCGATCCGATATTAGGTATCGGTCCGATACTGACGTAAATTACTGGATCGGATATCGGAGAGAAATAAAAAATGTAATCCGATCCATTAAATATCAAAAAAGCACCTCACAAAACTTGCGACACGGCGTAACTAACCGTAGCACGTCGGAGCAGTGTGGTCACGTGATAGAGCGGCTGTGTGTATTTGTAGCCTGCTAGCAAACATTTCATCTCCGAGGAAGTTATCTCAGAGAGAAGTAAAGCAAGTGTGTAAGTTCATCTCTGAATGTTTGTAAAGCATTCCCGCGTTAAGCTTAACAACTGATATATGGAGCGACCGCCTCTCTCTCTCTCCCTCTCCTGCTGCTACTTCAATCGTGAATCTGATCAATGATCAGCTGATCGGCTTTTCTGTCGCGAGTCCGTCTCTCTTGTTTGTTTTTGGCCCACTTTGCACCAAAAAGAGGAAACCAACAGCTGAACAACAGCAGCACGTTTAAGCTTGATAAGCTGTTGTTAGAATTTATTTAATATTACTTTCTACACCAGGATCTTTTTCTACGTAGCTGACGGCTGGTAACTGTGCAGGGGCGGATCTAGCAAAGTTTAGCCAGGGGGGCCGATAGGGCATGAACAGGGAAAAGGGGGCACAAAGACATACTTTTCTTTCTTATTCTCATTTAAAATATCTAGCTTTTAATTATTTAATAATTATCTGAATCTTACACCGAAAGTTTTAATCTGATGTAAAATGTATAGAAGTTCATTACTGTATATAGTAACTGTTAAGTCTAATATACCCTAGTAAGCTATAGTACTTTTTCCTTTGGGAAAGTACCATCTGTGAATTCTGCAATTCTGTTGAAGAAAGATGTTGAATCTATTTAATTATTCTTGAAAAATAATTTATTTCTGTGAATTTTTTTCACACTGCATCAAATTAAAGTTGATTACATTGATTAAGCATCATGAGGAAGAGGGTGGTTCCCTATTTTCTTTTGCTGGGAGTTTGCAACCCTATTAGTTAGGTTGCTTAATATTTCTGCTAAGTACTCTTTAAAATACCAGAATAGGGAGGATGGAGTAGGTTTAACTTTATTAGATTGATCAGTATTGCTGATCTATGAAATATTTTGGGTGCAGTGTGTTTTTTTTTTTTTTTTTACATACATGTATAACAGAATAGCTTTAGTGTTGTTCTTGTTTTTTAACTTGAGTATGAACTTATACAAAAAGCAGTTTTATTGATTAAAAAACACACTATATCGGATTCATATTGGTATCGGCAGATATCCAAATTTATGATATCGGTATCGGTATCGGACATAAAAAAGTGGTATCGTGCCATCTCTATTAAAAACATACTTTTCAAAAATGTACTTATAGTAACAATACACAGCCAATAAATCACCTTTCAGAGACCTCAGCTGTGAAACTGCACTTACTGCATGATTATTTGTTATCTAGTCATCGCATTTGCAAACTTAGGTGTCCACGCTGCCCGCCTGCCCAGTGGGGTGACGGCAATAACCCATCAGTCATTTACAAGTGAGGCGTAAAAAGCATTGCTTGCTTAAAAACACGTTTCATAGCATCACCATACTGCACTGGCACTGCTCCTAACACTATTGAAAAGTTAATTTCTATATCCAACACTAGGTTGCAGTATTAACCAGCAGTTTACGCTACTTTCTCTCAGCTAAAGAAGCTCCTGTGACATAATCCCCACTTGTTCTTGCACAGTGTACACAGATTTCATTATGTAAGTAAAGTCTGAAGCTACAAGTGACATTTCACATTTATAGATGGAGACATTTTACACAGAGGCATGAAATAGCACAAGTAGAGAAAAATCTATCAACTAGTTTAGGATGAAAAAAATAATAAAATAATAATAACAATGTATACTTTATTGATCCGCATGGGGAAATTCCTCTCTGCATTCGCACTCCCAACCTTCCAAACAGGGGGCCACCACTCTACCTACTGAGCTATCCCTGACAAGCATATGTAGCTAACGCATATGTTTCTGAAATCTATACTGAAATGAATGTTTATAGCTGCAAAATGTCTTTTTTAAGGACCTTCCAAGCCCCTGACAAGATGAATCACAGTTGGAGAGAGCTAATAAACAAAGACGAAAAAGATTTATCCATTTACTCTTGACTAGGTGGTGTAATTGGTCGTGGCTCAAGAGTTGGGAGTTCGCCTTGTAATCGGAAGGTTGCCGGTTCGAGCCCCAGCTTGGACAGTCTCGGTCGTTGTGTACTTGGGCAAGAAACTTCACCCGTTGCCTACTGGTGGTGGTCAGAGGGCCCGGTGGCGCCAGTGTCCGGCAGCCTCGCCTCTGTCAGTGCGCCCCAGGGTGGCTGTGGCTACAATGTAGCTTGCCATCACCAGTGTGTGAATGTGTGTGTGAATGGGTGGATGACTGGATATGTAAAGCACTTTGGGGTCCTTAGGGACTAGAAAAGCGCTATACAAATACAGGCCATTTAATTTTAGTTATTTTAAAAGCGTCACAAGAAAATATAAAAACAGACATTAAGACCAAATCTATCAAATGTCGGAATGTTTATTCTCCTAATGCACCACTTGGGAACTGTTTCCGATTAGGAATCAGTCGCTTCATTTTCAACTTTAAAAACGCAGGTGGGTGATTGGGTACTTCTCTGTGTAAAACCTTTGTCAGCTGCTGGGAATAGCAACTTACCCCTGTTAGTCTTCACTAATGACATCTTTGTTCTGTCTCACCTTGTTTGCAGCTTATGTCTGTCTCTCTATTTTATTTTTCATAGTAAGCAGCTGCCAAGATTGCAACTTCCCTCTCGTCCATCACTTCTTCTTCATCACTCACTCTAAAGTATTTTCTTTAAAGGAGGAGCTGTAAGAGACACAAGAGCAGAAAAACATTCATGCCAGTTTTCATAAAAGTTTCGCTGTTGTGCCTTGTAAGACGAAATGCAAATGAATGTG
This sequence comes from Neolamprologus brichardi, assembly GCF_056152115.1. Taxonomy (NCBI): domain Eukaryota; kingdom Metazoa; phylum Chordata; class Actinopteri; order Cichliformes; family Cichlidae; genus Neolamprologus; species Neolamprologus brichardi. The sequence continues at coordinate 3,392,639 of NC_142114.1, read as the reverse complement.
AAGGCGGCACAGTAAATGAATGAATACATTTGCTGTGTTATAACACTACTATATTAGACACAGAGGTTGAAGACAGAAAAAGAGCAAAGCACTGTGAGGTTGTCTGGAAACAGCAGATACCATATAGTTCATAAAGAGTCCATTACTAGTTAAATGACCCTTGAACTTTAATATTCTTTTGAGCTATGATGAAAGTCTCCATATATTTCCAGCTACCATTAACGGTGACAGAAAAAATAGGTCCTCTCAAATGGCCCGTAGCCTGTTTTTCCAGAAATGAATTACTATATTTGATTTCATGCTCTGCATCCCTGAGCAACTAATCAGTTTTTTTTATATTTTTTGCCAAAGTGACAAAATCAAACATACAGAGGGCTTTATGCATTATCTCAGGATAGATAGAGTTTAGGGTTAACTGACCCAAAATATAAATAATGACTTTTATGCAAGCAGTAACTATTATTTAACCCAATATGGAGCCTCAACATATGTTGACACCTCAACAACTTTCTATTAGAGTTGAGTGGATCAATTTAAATATTTATAGTATCGATACCAACACTGTTATTGGTATCAGATAAATACCAGCATGATCGTATTGATACTTTGTTTCTAGCCTCCAAGTTAAGTTTGTAGTTCACTGAATCATGTTGAAATATTTTTTGAAAGTGGAAAAATACACCTAACACGTGTACTGTGAAAATTGCCTGAACCTTTTTGCATTAACTGTCATGTCTATTTTATATATAGCCTATAGCACATTTAAACACCAGAAGCTGACCCAGTGCTTTGGAAACAGGCACATTTACATTGTAAGTGTTCCAAAACACTGGTAGTATTGGAAAACTGGTAGCCACCTGTGCTACCCCTCTGCCTCCTGTCAGATGCACCTATGGTATAAATTTGAAAATCCTAGGTGATTTTTATAAAAGTTTACCTCTGTCCTTGGCCTTGAGATTTTGAACTCGTCTGAGATTTTAAGTTTATGCACCTATTATATAAATCCTACGTAACTTCCTTCTTTATTTATCACATTCACAAGATTTTCAGATAACATGACCTCTGACCTTGAGGTTACTGACCTCTGAGCTCTTTAGTAGATACACCTATGTTATCAGTTTGAAAATCTTACATCTCCTTGTTCTCGAGTTATTGCATTCAAAAACTTGGGTGTCCACCTCATCCATCCAAAAACCCAGCAATAGCCACAATCAGCCTTTTACAGCTGTGGGGTAAAAACCCAGTTTCAAAATATGAGAAAAGCTAACAGGAGTTTTTGTTGTGTTTAAAAACCCACAGTGATTTATTGGCCATTAATATATCTCGTCATAGCACGCTGGTCTCCCTTACATAAGCTGCATTTATAAGTTAAAAGTATCAGTATCGGCACTACTGGCCCTGTATTTACTTGGTAAAGGCTTGATACAAAGATCTGCAGTCACAGCACTATTTTCTATCAGTGATATTTTTTTAGCCTAAAAAAGAGACAATAACCTTAATATGAGTATGCCAATGAAACACTTTTTTTTTTTTTTTTTTACTTATTACTGTTTTATTGTACCGTAAAACCCACACCACTTATTTAGCTGTACCCTCTGAGCTTACCGTTAGCTCTATTTAGACTCCTATTTACTGCGCTGCACATTTATCCTGACATATTCCGTTTACATAAATCATTTAACTGACAGCTGTACAGCTTTAAGTTACCCACAGAGCCAGCTTTTCTGTGTCTGTTGTTTTTTTTCACCTCTTCCTTTTCCTGGCGCGCGCGCTTGCAAATACTCGCTGTGATTGGCGGACTCAGACCAATGAATGCAAACCTCACTGATGACGTATGGGGTCGGTGGGTTTTGTGCGCCAAGGTGCAGATGTTAGCAGTTTGAATAGAGGGAAGGATAAGGTGGTGGAGGTCTGCTTTTCAAGCCGAAGCACTTGACGGTGAGGACAATGGTCTCATGTATGTGTTTAACCAGCCGTTCAGACCACTGCTGGCAGACTTTTAAGAGGGTTTTGAACATTTATTTGAGTAGTTTGAGGTTCAGATTCACGGCACTGAAGTAGTTATTAATGGAGTTAATTGCTATGGCCGCTGTGCAGAAATTATGGATTTTTATTGCATTAAAGTAGACGAAAAATATAGATTTTTAAATTTCAAATGTTTTGACAAGTATAGTCGAGAAAATGTTCTGCTAACATGTATCCATACTTTCAGAGTAAATTATTTATTTTACACTAACATTTTTTTGTTGTTGTTGATGTTATTGTTATGATGCAACGTCTATCGGTCGTTACATTTTGCTAGCAAACCTGGGGGTTTCGTTTTATTTAGTTTTTTATTTTTCAGGACAACTTTTCAAGTGCAGTTTTGTGTCTTTGTTTTCACTGCACTGTCTAATCAACGAGGTCTTGCCCCGCCCCCGCCTTTATGTAAGTTCTTGTAAAAGGGAAAAAAAGGAAGCAGTCTCCACCTGTGGGCAGGCGGGGGTCCTATAGCATGGCTTATTCACACCATTTTGTTCTGTGCTCTGTTGAGCTGAGAATACCTGGGGCATCATAGAGGTGCAGAACTTGTTTTGCTAGACAATTAAATTAAGGTCATGTTGTGACTGGTAAGTTAACGTATTATATAACGTTGTTTATAACTGAATATGGAGTTGGTGTCTGTTTTATAATTAGAGTTTATAAAACAGACACCAACTTTTATCCACACGCAAACCCACTTTTTAAAAAAGGAAATGAATCATTTCACACCAGCATAGTTCACAGGTTTTAAGTTTACACCTGGGAGTCCACACTGATAATGATCCACTGTGTGTGTTTGTATTTTTCCAAAGACATTCATGACAATGAAATGCCAAAACATGAGCTGCTACCATCAGCTCCCTACATTGGGAAAGTACATGAAAAGTTCTGCATCCTTCAAGTGTCATTGATGCTCTCCCAGTTGATACCAATTAATGTTTTTTTTTAATATCTTCTTACAGTGGTATTAAAGGCAGCACTTCTGATAAAATGGCGAGTTCTGGAGGTAGGTATAAATTGTGTGCAATGGTTTGCTCTGTTCTAGCAGCTTTTACACTTTATTTGCTTTTAAATTTTACAGTGTGTTGCTGTGTGGAGCTGATATTTGAAGTTCAGTGTTACCCTGCAGCTCCATCTTTCTTTCTGGCAACTGTAGTATTTCCTGTTTTACAGACATCCAAGTGAAAGAGCTGAATAAGCGTGCATCGGGTCAAGCGTTTGAGGTCATCCTAAGCCCCTCGACCCCAGACGCTAAGGTGGATTTTCTGTTGTCCCCGTTGAAGAAAAAGGAAACCTCACTGGATGAGATTAAGAGGAAACTGGATGCTGCTGAAGAAAGACGCAGGGTATCTAGATTGACACCAGGCTTTATAAGCAGACACAAGGAAAAAAGTGTAGCCTGTGTGTTTAGAATTTTATAAACAGTTGTTTTGTCTGTCTGTCAGAGCCACGAAGCTGAAGTGCTGAAACATCTCGCCGAGAAGCGAGAGCACGAGAAGGAGGTCATCCAGAAGGCCATTGAGGAAAGCTGCAACTTTAGCAAGCAGGCCCAGGAGAAACTGAATCAGAAGATGGAGGCGAACAAAGAGAACCGCACTGCCAGGTTGGCAGCCCTCAATGAGAAGTTTAAGGAGAAGGTAGGCTCTCAGTGGTGCACCAACATCAGCTTGTGTAATATTAAAAATAATAATGTTGTGTTTCTTCTTATTTTTTAACAGGACAAGAAGCTTGAAGAAGTGAGAAAGAACAAGGAGGCAATGAAAGAGCGAGAGAATTAATCCCCTTTCGATCTCTAACGCAGGTTTCACACCTCCAAAGATAAGCTGTATTTTCCTGACTGACGTTTAAACGCAGTTTTGTGCTCTTTTTTGTTCGGATTATGCTGTTCTGATTAAGTTGGTTAGATTGAGTCAGGATGCAGTCTGGCTTTCTTGCTGTAGATTTCACTTTGGCAGCTGGTTATTTTACCTTCTTTAAAGAAGCATTTGCTGGTTATAAATTGGTCCTTTTACTTCTTAATGTTGAAATACATCACATGCTGTTGTAAACTCTTGGCAATGCTGGATGTTATTGTAGACTGTCCAGTACAGTCCCATTGTTACACCATTAAAGTTTTTATCCTTTTTCAACTTTCTGTACTGTGATGATTCATCTACTAATTATAATGAAGATGTTATTATAGCTTCATGCTGTATGGTTTCAGGACTCTTCTGACACCTGCTGGCAGTTTTACATTTTAAGGGTTTTGCTCATTTTTGCTGTTTTGACCCTTCTGGCCAATATGAATGGAAAAAGTGGAGTGAAATCTCCCCAATTCAACTGGTTGCAAACTTAAGCTAACAGTGAGACTGCAAACTGATAGAAATGTTAGAGTCAAGAAGTTTTATTTAAAAGGTCATGAACCAAATTCTGCAGTTGTGCAGGTATGATCCCAGCTAAGACTTAAACAGTAATGTATCTTCTTGATATTGCACAAGCTTCTGCTATACTAAGTTACCAGTAGCCTCTGAACTTGACTAGATATAGTGTATTGAATGAAAGACACTGTCTCACGCCACTGATATGGTATCACGGGTCAATAAAGCATTTCTAAATAAAAAAATAATTTGATACAAGACGTGAAAAGAATTATACTTTATATCAACAAGGCAGTTTCCACATCAGCTACATGTTGTCTGGGAAAACATGACAAAACTTTGTCACTAGAAGTGCTTTTTAGCACAGATGAAAGGATGTATTTTCTGCATGTGCTGGTATCTAACTTATGCAGATTGCTGCCAACAAAAATCTCATGATGAATTCGTTATGCACGCGATGCCCTTCTTTAGATGACTGGAAAATCTGGGGGAAAATACACTGAATTACACTTAGGTCCAGTGGATTTTAAATTAAACTATCAAACTGTGACTGAAGTGCATTGTACTCTGAGTCAAAGCTGCTGGAGAACACCCAATCCATTCTCTTAAAACCACCCAGGTGGAACAGTAGAAATAAACTCACTGAAAAAAACAGCCTAGAGCTCCCTGATAGCTCAGCTTTTAGATCGGGGATTAGCCACATGTTTGTTGATATCAAATGCTGGACGGTGTTTTAAAATATTGCTCTATTTGTTTTTAATGATGTAATATCTGTAAATTACGTGAAACTCTCTGAGTAAGACAAATAATTCTTTAAGTGGTCAAAATGCCAAAGAATAAAACTGATGTATCGAAGCACCTTTACATATACTGTAATGCCATTTTAAATGCAGTGGCATAAACTGCACAGTGGAGTTAGAAAATGTCATAAAGTAGCATTCTTGTGCGGGAGATGAGCTCAGGGAGTGTCAAATGCTCTCTTAGCTGCTGGATCTGAAAAAAATTATGTGAAATTTTAGAGGCTTATAATTATTTAATGTTTTTTCTTATTTACGGCTGACTTTACATTTTCCTAAAGAACCTGTGGCTGTGGACTTTTTCAGGTTGATGTAAGGTAGCACCTGCTTGCCACATAATGTTCCGTTTTGTGTAAGGACATAAAGCTCTCGTCAGTTTTTATGGGTTTGTTTACCTTTGCTTCAACTTGCACAGAATTGCAGTCAGTGTGTAACCGGTCGCCAAAGTTGGAGATGCCACTAAGTGCCAAGTGGCACTGAGTAAGTGTTGATTGTGTTCAGTGACCTGCTTGACATGTCTGATTATTGACGTTTTAGAGTTTTAAGAGCTTCAAGTTTTGGTTTATAACATATTTTATTCCCTTAATTGGTATATTAGGATGTTTTTTTTCCTATTTTCCCCTATTTTTGTTTTCTTCTTGGAATCTTATTCACATTGTGAAATACAGTTCATTCTCTGTTTATTGCTTGGTTATTTACAGAATGTAATGAACATTAAACTAAAATTTCTTCTGTAGAATAAATTATAGTGTCTCTCTTAATAGTTTAATGATTTGCACTGGTCTAGCTTCATGGGTATTAGACTTGTGTGCTGTGTAAGGATTAACCTTTTCCCCCCAACTTACGTCAGCTCTTCATCTTCCACTTTGTCCCATTAGAAATCAACACATTTTTCTTTTCCTGTCCTTTTAATCTTTATGCATCACGCCAGCTACCTGTATTCTCCTTCACCACCTCCATCCTTTAGTGTCCCATCTTTTCATTACTGGCACCATTTCCAGTCCATTTAACATAGTAGCTGCTCTCACTACCATTGTGTAAACCTTTGTCTTCACTCTTGCTAGTATGCCCATCTGTGGTAAATCGTTTCTGACACATGCACTCCACCGTACCTCTCACCTCTCGTTCACGCAGTCACTTGACCCCTCAACCGTTGCCACCTCAGCAAACCAATCCTCTCACCTGTCCTATCCACTGTCCTCTCTCTCATTCATGCACTGTCCTGACTTTCATTTGGGGTTTTTTTCCCAGAGGACATACTGTCTAGGATCTTCCTGACTTGCTCTGTACTCTCAAAGCAGATCACAATGTCATCTGCAAACAGCATAGTCCACAGATGCTCTTGTGGGATCTTGTCTGCCAGCGTGTCCTTCAAGGAAAGGGCTGAACATCGACTCTGTGTGTAATCCAGCCTCCAACTTGAACCTATCTGTCACTTCTACTGCAAACCTCACAACCATCTCTCTTTCCTCACCAATCACCCTCACATTTCTGTCTCTCTTAACTTCCTCATACAGCACCACACTTCTACTTCTATGCAGTTCCTCATTATTTGTCTGCAAATAAAAAAAGAAGCTTTCAGACCTCATATTAAACATCACATCTGTGGTGTTTGTTTTGCTGCTCATTAATCATTAGATCTCTTCTTAACCTAGCTTCCCCTAATATTTACCGTGACTTCATTGCTACATGGATTTATTTGCCTTTTGTTACTTTATCAGTAACATGCTTCTTCTCTGCTCACACACACATTGTGTCAAACATCCCTCAAACATCCCCCATGAAAATCCTCATACCTTTCATCCTCATGAACGTTCTGATCTACAATCTCCACACGATCCAACCTTTTCTTTCTCTCTCCTTCTTTGCTTCAGAGCACTCCTTTCAGTCTCTCGATCCTTTTTCTTTTCAGCATATTTTCATCCTAATCCTTCACAACCCTTATCTTTTACATATCCTATATGGCTGTCAGTGTAAGACCTTTTCTCCATCCTAAGCGTTCAACCATGGCTACAGCTGTCATCTAACAGAAAGATATAAAATATCTTTATCTAAAATATTTATAAGATATAAAAAGAAAAAGAACAGGACCAGAAGAAAAATCTTACCAAGCTAAAATCCAATAAACAGTATCAATGTTACTATTTTTGAGAACTAGACCTGAAACAGTACCATCAATTTGACTATATGATAAACTCTTTTCCATTCAGATCACATTCTAAATTGCCCTATGAATCATCAATTAGCCTAATATCGCTAGCTGCATGTCTCTGAACTGTGGGAAACAAAGGGAGAACATGCAATCTCCACACAGAGAGACCCCAACCAGATGGTGGAATTGAACTCAGGCCCTTCACCTGTGAGGCAACAGTGCTGAACACTGCACCACCGTGCTGCACTGTCTTACAGGTTTTCTTTGGAAATTTAATACTCTGTGTGCACCGTATGCAGAAAAACTGTTTATATAAGAGTGTTTGTGTTGGAGTCTTGCACGCAGTTCTGCACAATCCCTCTTTGTCATGTGTTTGGAAGAAACAGCTGAACTCATCAGCCTGGAACTATGTCCTATAGTGCACTGCTCCTACCCTGTCTGACCACACAGGGGACAAAAGCTGGCCTGACTTCAAGAATCGTTTCTCAGTATTTTCTGGATTTCTCTGGATTGCTGGAAAGACTTTTTTTTTTTTTTGCTACACAAAGATGTGTGTTCAGCTCATGTTCCCCAGAGCTGACATTAAGATACAGAGAGGATAAATACCCAAAAGACCAACACATTATTATTATTTTTTCTGTTTTAGGCACGCCTCTTAAATCCGTCTGTGAATATAGACTGAGTAGGGTGGTTGGTTGCAGTTAAATGAAACTTTGTTAAAGAATGGAAAGACTATAGGCTGTAAACTTAATCTGACCGCCACTAGGAAGCAGGGAAATTGCCTGTTTTGATAAGCAAATTAGACCCAGTGGAGTTGGCATTGTGTTATGAAAGGTATCTCTGCAGCTGCGACACTGAAGAAGCAGTGCCGTCCAGTTTTATGGGCTTCACGATATCGTGTTTTAGTGCTTTGTCACAGTACTCAGGAAGAACTGTGTGGCAACTGTGCAACTCATTTGCACAAGTGGTGACAGTGGCTCTCGTGTTTAAAACGCTTGATTTGAAAAACAGCAGAACTTTTAAATCTTTATTAGGGCTACTGAAAGATTCATCAGCCTGTTCCCACAGAGGGTAAACTACATGCAGGTGAGTCTGTGTAAACAAGAGGGGGAAATGCAGCATTGCACAGTTTTATGGTGCTTGAACAACGAAACGCTCATTAGACTGAGGAATAACTAAATATATTAAATTCTTCTTTTCTCTTATCAACATAAACTTCCAACTATTTTAGAACAGGTGTTAACACTTAGCTAACAGCGACTGGACGTTTAAGCTCTTATATATATATATGACAGTGGAAGATTTTCTGTGGGGGAGTGGGCTCGTTTGCCGGCGTTAGCTATCATTGGTCGAATGGATTTGCAGGAGAAGCCTTGTGTTTGCTGATTGGCTAGAACACCAGTCCGTTCACCAAGCGATGTCCGCCCTCCCAGCTACTGAGCCGTGAGAGCCGCCAGGCGCCGCTCCCGTCACGTTTCTCCGCTGCATGTTCACCGCCGTCAAATAATGTTATCCATGATCTCCACGGCTCTAACTCGTCCATCCTCTCCTGTATCTTCGGCTCTGGATTGATTCTCCCGTCGAACAGGTATGTGTATTTATTTCGGCATTAGCCTCAATCTGTGAATTATCTAGAACGTTCGTTGCATCAGTGGAAGGATGCGCCTCGAACGCAAAGCCCTGTCATTTTCTATCATCGTGCAGCGGCATTTCTCGGGCTCATTCAGCACTAATGCCTAACTGCAGAGTTATGTGGTGTCCACGGGGAATCGAAGCGAGACGATGGTCGGTGGAGATGTACATGCAAATTCATCCCGGCCACTGGGTGTCAAGTTTAAAGCAGACCGATGGTGATCAGGTGCAGGCTTGCTCGGGGGGAATTGGCTGCATCAGGCCCGTAAAGGCCCGCGTTTAATACCCACTAGCTCTCTCTCTCTCACACACACACACTAGCGCGCTTTTTCAGTATTTTCGAGAATTTTTCTTTCATCCATAAATATTTCAACGTGCATCGCAATTGTTGGAAGCGGAGGGTGTGGACGTCGGATGGGGGTTATGTTACGTAATCCCCCCCTCATTCATCACTCCACGCCATCCCTCCTGATCGCCGGCCCTTGTTCATCCCACACAGAATGATCTCTGCAACGCCGCTGCCTCCGCTCTCTGCCTTTCCTAGTCCCTTCTCCACATGTTAATCAAAAGAAGTATTGATGAATTAAATTACCTTTTTTTTTCACTATAAGGGTCCCTTACGCACATGTGACTCAGCATTCTGAGCGTAGTTTACGAAATCTGATTTAATTGGCCCAACAGAACACAAAGAATTTGTTTACAGGAAGATTTATAGAAACTTTGTATTTTCCCACATCGTGCTCCAAACTGAGCTTTATTTGAAAAGGAGGAGCTAAACTACTGTGTGGTAGTTTAGCTGCTTAGTGGGCACAGATCATGCCTACTACTAGCTAGTTATACTGTGATATCGGTGTCTTTTTGGATAACTGTGTAGCACACTGTAGGTAGATTACCCTCGTCAGTTTGCTTTACCCATTAGTACTTTCTATGTTCTTTTCAGCTGCAGGTCTTTTAGATGAAATCCCATTTTCAAACCCATCGTGCATTTCTTAAGTTAGCCGAGTAGCAAACATTCACTGTGTGTCAAGTGCTGCACTTTTTGGGAAGCAATTTCTCCCCATTTTCAATCAGTGCAGAATTTATGAGCTGAGGTGAGAGCTTTATTGTACCCGAGGTCCCGTGGTGTGCATCCACCCTTCAAAGTGATGCATTATGGTGAGTGGAGCGTAGAGGCTTCAGGACACTTTCAGACACACAAATCAGCTAATTTAATTTTGGATAACTTACCTTTGGTCCCAGCAGCTGGCTTCACCTCTCTGAGCCTGGTTCTGCCTGAGGTTTGTTCCTGTTAAAAGGGAGTTTTTACTTCCCACTGTCACCTAGTGCTTGCTCGAAGAGGCCATTTGAGTGCTGGGGTTTTCTCTGTATTGCTTTAGAGTCTTAACCTTACAATATAAAGTACCTTGAGGCATCTGCTTTTATTATTCAGCCCTATATAAATACAATTTAATTTAATTTCAGACGGGAAACACTTAAAGCTGCGCTGAGCCATAATGTTTTGTTACCAGCAGTGGATAAGAAAGGCTGTGGGGGAGCTTAAACTGTTTCTCTCTGCAGACGATATCAACTAGTTGATCTTTATTGGAGCCTTTTAAACTACCGATTTATAGATCACTGCTGTTTATATCTAGACTCTTATCAACCCCACTTTTAGCCAGAGGAAGACGTGTTATTTTTAGCAGAAAGCTTTTCAAGATAAAACCCACTGCACACCACCAGCAGGGCCTCTAACAGAAGAAACACAGTTGCATAATTAGCTGCCAAGAAGTCGGAAATGTTCTGACGTTTGACATGTGACAGATGTAATATTAAGTCAAGTTGTCACATAGTTTCACTGCCCCCCGGTGGCCAAAAAATTCATTAGATTAAATTAATTAATTTAGTTTATATTTTTTAATTTAACCGGGTGTTACCACAATTTCATGTTGCATCTGATGGCTTTTACATGCAGTCAATCTGCTGATTGTTTTTAAATAATAAAAGCAGTGAACAATGAAAAAGTGAACTGTGTGACGATTTAAACCCCCCCCCCCCCCCCCCCCCCCCCCACCCCGCCCCAAATGACCTAAAATCATAACCTGTGCTGTTTTTGGGTGTCATTCTGCTCAGTGATCCAATGACCGCTGCTCAGATTTGCTTTGTGATGTCAGTAGTATTGCAGCTTATAAATGTGTTCATACATGTTGACACAAGTGTGGCTCAAAGCCAGGTATTGACTAACCCTCCTCTTTGGTCTACAGTTCGCCATGGCAACGGTGGTGATGGAACAGATCGGTCGCCTGTTTATCAACGTGCAGCAGCTGCGGCAGATCCCTCAGCTGCTCGAGTCGGCCTTCCCTACCCTGCCTTGCACCGTAAAGCTGTCCGACGTTCCGTGGGTGTTCCGCGAGCGCCACATCCACACGGGCTACAGACAGCCGGACCTGAGCTGGCGGTACTACTTTCTCACCCTCTTCCAAAGGCACAACGAGACCCTCAACGTGTGGACCCATCTGCTGGCTGCCCTCATCATCTTGGTGAAGTGGCAGGAGATCTCGGAGACGGTGGACTTCTTGCGAGATCCTCACGCTCAGCCCCTCTTCATCGTGCTCCTGGCAGCTTTCACCTACCTCTCATTCAGTGCTCTCGCTCATCTCCTCTCTGCCAAGTCGGAGCTCTCCTACTACACCTTCTACTTCCTCGACTACGTGGGGGTTGCCGTTTACCAGTACGGGAGCGCTCTGGCACACTACTACTACGCTATAGAGAAAGAGTTGCACACTACTGTGCAAGGGATCTTTTTGCCCGCTGCGGCATTCCTGGCTTGGCTCACGTGCTTCGGCTGCTGCTATGGCAAATATGCCAGTCCCGAGCTGCCCAAGCTGGTCCTCAAGCTCTTTCAAGTGGTGCCCTCAGCCTTGGCTTACTGCTTAGACATCAGCCCCGTAGTCCATCGCATTTACAGGTGCTACCAGGAGGGCTGCTCCGACCCGATGGTGACGTACCACTTCTACCACGTGCTCTTTTTCTTAATCAGCGCCTATTTCTTCTGCTGCCCTCACCCAGAGAGCTTGTTCCCTGGGAAGTGTGACTTCATCGGGCAGGGCCACCAGATCTTTCACGTGTTTGTGGTGGTTTGCACCCTGGTGCAGATCGAAGCGCTGCGAACAGACTTCACAGTGCGCCGCCCCTTGTACGAGCGTCTTCACGGGGATCTCGCGCACGACGCCGTGGCGCTCTTCATCTTCACTGCCTGCTGCAGCGCCCTCACCGCGTTTTACGTGCGCCAGCGCGTGCGGGCCTCTCTCCACGAGAAGGAAGAGTGAGAATATAGACTATTAAAAAAAACACAAAAAACAAACAAGTCAAACAAAGTCTCATTTATTTTACTCTATAGTGACTGTTCTAAAATAACTTAAATGTTTTTGTCAAGGAAAGTTATCAGCTCGTGATAGTGACTTCTGATTATTTCTTCTCTGTGTTCTGCCAAACAACAGTGAACTAAATATTGACTAAGGCGGTGTTGTTGTGACTTAAAGGGGGGGAGAAAGGGGGCTCTTGCAGCTCATCTGTAGCAATGCGGACCCTGCAACAAACCCTTACATCCTAACTTCTCTTTATTTATTTATTTTTTATAGACGGTCTGAAGGAATGTTTTACTTTACGAAAGAAAAAAAGTCTTTGTGCACAGATTAGCAAAAAAAATTGAGAGGCTAGTTTCTTCAGTTGCCTTCTTAATTGTATTTAGAAAAAATCTGACTGTCTTAATCAAATTGTAGCATTTGAATTTAGTATTTATAGTCCCTCAGACTCACTTTTAGCTCCTGTTAAGTTTTACACTGGTGCTTTTCTCAATGTCCTGATATTCTTTTGTGTTTCTTTGGGTTTTGGTTCGGTTTGGATATCAAAGCAGGGATTATTTTTCCATTTCCCAAGGCGCTAACACTAGGCCACGCTAATGTTTCAACACAGTCGACAAAGATCGAAACCCAATTTGAAAACCAAATATTTTACCTCCTTATGAAAAGCAGACCCTTTTCTTTGGATTTGATGACACTCTGTTGAAAAGGAGGCTGGCACTCTGCACTGGTTAAAAGATGAGCGGAAGATTACTGATGTCTCCTTGTCGTTGTGACGATGTTAATCTTTCTCTTTTTTCTTTAATTCAAAGGGCTGGAACTTCAGCTTTTGCCTTTTCACATCCCGTGATGTCAGTGCTTTGCGTGAATCATTTTCATTGTCGGTCGATCAGATTCGAGTCGTGGAAAAAGGAAAAAGCTGCGTCTGACCTGCTTTTAGTATGTTTTTTTTTTTTGTATGATGAATATGTATGTGCCTCTACGCATGTCTTTTGGTATATACCGTGGATAATAAGTGTGTGAATGTCTATGAAAGCTTAGCCTTGCACTTCTTTCTTACCCTGTAAATAGCTGTATTTCTCTTGAAATTTTCTTTGCATCCCATTTTCTCCCCACCTGATGGCATTCGGAGGTGAATGCACAATATTTTTCTGTGGAATACAGCACATTACTCTTTTGCTGCTTCCTTTCAGAGCGCGTTTTGTGTCCCTCCTGCCCATCAGACTGTAATGGGTATGAATATTGTAATTTCATACTGCCTCACTCTGAAGAGTCCTCTGGTTTATCTCTTTGGTTAATGGCAGTTCTTATAAAAAACATCTCACAAATATGACTTCTGTGATAACGCCGCTTGGATTTTTATCTCGCAAAATCTCAAATGCCAGAAAATGATCTATATTAATGACTGCACTCCTTGTTCATGACAGTGCTTTAATGTGCCAATGAATCTGTTATTGCTTCAGGGATGGCTTTACTGAACGATGAATGAACAGACAGAATGCAAGACATCGATTTGAGTGGAGATTTAACCTTAATTCTCTTGATTATAAACCTTCTAATTGGTCTCATCATGCACTGTCTAAATCCACACTGTATATATTTATATATATATATATATATTGTAGCTGACAGCACTGGCTGTGTTTACATGCATGGAGGCTGATAATGCGGTTATTCTGGTTTCCTCCTCAAATGTCATAAATCAGAATAACGTGGTTAAGTCTGTACTCCTGCTGAGAGAAATTATGTTGTGAAGCTCTTGTGTATAAAACAGATTTTCTGCACACAGTCTTCACAGTCTTCACTGAAATGATCCATTACGGGCTAATCATTTCTAATTGGCAATGTCTCCTAAACCTCTGCCCAGCCCTATCTGTAACATAAGGGTGTTGTTGTGACCATCAAAGGGACCAAAACAACTACTTTATAGATTATAATGTCTTTTCTTTGTGTTAGAGAGAACTTAACTTTCTTGAAACTGGAGGGGAACAGTTACAAAGTAACAAGTATTTCTTTGCTTAACTGATTATTTGTGGCAACAAAGACACTCTGTCACAGGTTGTCTGCGATACGTGCCGATTAAACCGGAGATCTTAACTGGAATAAGGCCAGCACTCCATGCAAGCGTGTGTGTGTGTGTGTGTGGGTGTGCGTATGTTCAAACGTAGCCTCTGATACTACTGAGGGTTTCCCTTTATCCCGTTCAGAAAAGTAGGTTGAAAGGGACGAGAATGTCTTCTGCCTCTAAAAATACGTGTAACTGACTGTACTAATATTCTGTTGTATTTAAGAAAATAAAGTGTTACGGTACATTCAGAAATTCTCCTATGTTGTTTGTACTGATTCTAAAGAAACGGAAATATCCAGTTTGCCAATTCTGCAACAGCCGAGCAGCTGTGAAACATTTTCCTTGGGAAAGAAGCCGTGTTTGAAGTTTGAGGTCACGTCTGAATTTTACCTGCCAAATTTAATTTCAATGTGATGGCTGCACTTACAGCCACACAGGGGTGATATCCACCATAGGAGTGTAGAGCCTTATACATAACATTGCATTCACATTTGTCTTTAAATATAGGAATTAATTTACAGGACAATTAATAACTGGTTTTGGTTTAGAATGAATTCACGTATCCACATAACATTGGATTCTAAAATAAGTGCGCACATTTTAGTTTACACTGTTATGTATGATTAATCTTTTGTTTTCTGAGTTACCTTAGTTGCAGCTGCTCCAGTCCCTTGATTGAGGAGCCGACAGGTGGAAAAGGGGCGGAGCAAGCCTCGATGGAAAACTGCAAATTGGCTCATTGCATAACTCGGGACCATGGGGGGGGGGAATTGGAGTTCATTTTGTTAGTTTCAGTTAGGTTTTGTGTTTTACCCCTTTGTGTTTTTGTGGGCTGATCAGCCACTATTTAAGTTTCTCCTTTGTCTCTTTAAGTTAGGTCAGTTTGTTTGAGTTATCGGTGGCACCAGTGTCCGGCAACCTCGCCTCTGTCAGTGCGCCCCAGGGCAGCTGTGGCTACAGTGTAGCTGCCATCACCAGTGTGTGATTGTGGATGACTGAATGTGTAAAGCACTTTGGGGTCCTTAGGGACTAGTAAAGTGCTATACAAATACAAGCCATTTACCATTTTACCATTTATCAGTATTGTTGTCAACTTTGAGTCGAGTTCTGTTATTTTGACCTCTTTTATGGGCCCAAGATTTGGATTCTTTTTGCATGATTTAACCAATCATGTTTAACCTGTGCCTAAGTTTCCTTCGCTGCTCGGTCCATCACATTCAGACATTTGATTTAAATATTTTTAAGGATCATAAATGACTGAAAACTGTTTTTCTCTCACTCACTCATGGAAATATTGCAAGGTTGTTACTTTCTGTAACATGACCCAGGAGAGAAACTGACTCCAGTTCCTATTTTTATTTGTAGAATTAAGCTCTTTGTGAGTATACACTCACAGCCACGCCAGATATTAACAACTGGCCAATCACATGGCAGCAATTCAACATGTCACATGTAGGCATTGTGAAGATTACCTGCTGAAATTTAAACAAGCATCAGAATTGTGACAAAGGGTAATTTGCGTGACTCTGAACGTAGCGTGGCTGCTTGGTTTGAGTATTTCTGAAACTGCTGATCTGCTGGGATTTTCACGCACAGCCATCTCTGGGGTTTTACAGAGAAAGAAACTATCCAGTGAGAGGTCAGAGGAGAATGCACAGATTGCTTTGAGATGATAAGAAGAATAAGTAACCCAAATAAACACTTGTTACTACTGAGGTATGCAGCAAAGCATGTTCAACCGTGAAGCAGATGGTCTACAGCAGCAGGAAGTGGAAACTGAGGCTACAGTTTGCATGGGTTCACCAAATATTGGACAACAAAGGATTGAAAAAACATGGCCTGGTTCTGGAGTCTTGATTTCTGATTGGACTACAGGTACTGATGGTGAATTTGGGCTAAAGATGAAAGCAGGGAAGCGTCCTGCCTTGTATTTAACAGTTGGTTGGCTGGTGATGACAGTGTAATGGCACGGGGGATATTTTCCTGGCAAACAACTGAGTATCGTTAAAAAGCCACAACCTCTCTGACTATTGTTGCCGGCTATGTCCATCCCTTTATGATCACGTCTAATATCTGCTTCCAGCAGGTTAAAGGCACTAAGTCACAAGGCTCAAACTGGTTTCTTTAAGATGATACTGAGTTGTACTCATTATCATCTGTACTCAACTGGCCTCTAGATCTCAATCCAACAGGGCACCCTTAGGACGTGGTGGAACAGGAGATTTCCATCATGGATGTGCACATGACACATCTGCAGCAGCTGTGTGACGCTTTAATGCCAACGTGAACAAAATCTGTGATGAATATTTCCAGCACCTTATTGAATCTGTGTCATGACAAATTACAGCAGTTCTGAAGGTAAAAGAGGAGGTCGAGAACAAGATGTAACTAATGAAGTGGACAGTAACAGTACATGTAATTCTACTGAAAGCACCAGAATACGCTATGATAATATAACATAGGAAGTATAATGAATCTGAACTACAGCTGAACTACAGCTAGTGCATGTTATTTACTTTTACAGTTGCAGGCTGTAAAAGTAAATAACATGCACTAAAGACATAATAATATAATAATATAACATAGGAAGTATAATGAACCTGAACTACAGCTGTGAAAATAAATAACATGCACTAAAGACACATGCTCAAGGATAGAGTCATTTCTCAGACACACTGTACCTGCTGTCACCAGCAGAGGGCAGCCTTGTCGTTTGGTGAAAGCGGCAGTAGCCCTACAGCACACCGACTTATCTCAGGTAAAAAACCCTGAAGATGTTTTGTGAGGTAACAAAATAAGCAAAAGCAAATGTTGTATTTATCATGGTTCATGTTTTCATAGTAGGTTTGCTTTCCGCTGAGAATACCTTTCAACCCAATAACCGTAAAATAGACAGAGTTGTCCACATGAAGGTATACAGTAAAGACTGTGGAAAACAAATGAAAAACCCCCACTTAATTTAAAATGGCTCTTTTGTAATAAATGTAATAAATGCATGAAGACCAAAGTAATGGCGAATGGAAATTAGCTGATTAAAAACTGTTAGTAGGATTAAGAAAAACTATTGTGAGATTATAGAGTAGCTTTTTAGGCTAATACAGAACATGCTGTGGTAGAAATATGGCAATAATATCAAACAGGTGTTTTTCCTCATCTGTCCAGGGTACAGTCAAATAGGAGTAGCACACAATAACTTTCATCTTGCACACAGAGCTCTGACTGGTATCTAACTAGAAAACATTTACCAAACCCCCCCCCCCCCCCCCAAAAGAAAAAAAAAAAAAAATTTAAGAACTGTTTTGTTATTTTTGTTACACAAGAAAAATTAATCTTTCCATTAGGGGGCACAAATGGTCTGCATATCTATTTACATCATGGATGTATAACTCCACTTTAAAATGAAATCCATCAAGGCAAGTTTTTCTTTCTTCCTTTTGAATAATTTTTGTAGATAGTGATACCCACTGTTGTAATGAAACACAAAACTCATTACAGGCCATATGCAGCCAGGATGACTGAACAACAGTCTATGCTACCCCCTTTTGTTGAATTAAACCTTCTGTGAAAATGAATAAAACTTAATTATTGCTGCAAACATTTGCTTAATAGACTAAGAATAATATTACACGAGTAAATCTAATGTCTTACATGTAACTGTTCATCTGGGAGCAACGGCTGGAGCGGCTTCCTGCTAAGATTGGATGTGGGTGGCGCATTATGGTCTATATTAGCATATGTACGTTCTGTATGTGTGGATTCAGTCTCTCGGGTGTTAACGCTTGTATTTATTTACATATGTCTGTATTCCAGGTTTTTTTCCCACATAAGTTTGTGTGGGTTTGCATCGCATCGTCCTTTTGCTATTTGTCAGTAGCTTTGGTTTATGATGATTAAGCTGCCTTGTACATCGTGCATTCATATGAGGGAACTATCTCATCAGGCGCATCCTTCTGTCTCTCGTCTGCCTACATGCTCACATGCATAACATTTGTACCCTGCATGAGTGGAAATTCATATCGTGTGCTAATTAGAACATCTCTAAACTACGTTTTCCAGTAATGGAAAAGAATCATTGGAATTTAAGGCTGAAATGGGCTCTTGATATATCTCCCTTGGATGTGATTAATTCGCAGTATTACACACTCACACGGTCCTAAATCAAATGGCAGAGATAGCGATAATTGCCTTACAGCCTGCTTCCTGTCCTCTAACTATCAATTGCTTCCTCAGACTCCATCAATTTTCATATGCCTGCTTCTGGAGCAGCTCACCGTCTCTCTCCCGGCTTCACTCTTCTCCATTGCCGGTCTCTTTTTCTGTCTGCGAGTTGAGCCACAAAGCTATTCCTTCTCTTCTTCCCGTTTTAAATGCTTCATTTGCTTTATATGATTTGTATCAAGGTTACCAAGGCAATATGAGGTGGCCTTGGTCTCACATCATGTTTTGTAATTAAAGGTTTGACTTGCTAGAGGGAATGGCTTTGTTCAGAGTTATTAAATTGCCTTCTCTTTTTGCCAGGTGACAGACAGCCAACTTCTCTCCCATCTCTCTTTTTTGATGAACCTCTTCTGTGCTGCCAGGTATTTTGTTCCCACATCCTTTGTTATTGTGGCATTTTCATATGGTCTCCTGCTTTTGTTATTACTTGGAGAAAAGCTTAGGGAAACTCACTGTGTTATGAAGGATGTAATCATATAAAGAATGGGACAATGCATTATCAGACTGTGAATTAGAAATGAGTCAAAATGGAAAATGTAATACCTGTTCTCCAGTCCCTCTAATGTACTCATAAGTAATAATGGCACGGTGCCACTGCATGTAGACACTGCACAAGTGTCAAATATTTCTCCTCTAAAACCTAGTTTCATCATAGGTGTGTCTTTACAGTATAACCAATGGTTTATTTGAAATCATAAAAGTCTATTAAATGAAAAAAGACTTGAAATATTTAATCCGTCTTAGGCAGCGGTGGGTTATTGATTTTTATCAGGAGGCCAAATGATAAACTCAGACTGTTGTGGAGGGCTGCACCAGTGAACTTAATATTAAGCAGATATTAGTTCAGCTTATTAGTGTAGCCTTCCACAACAGTTTATCATATGGCCTCCTAATTAAAATGACTAACCCATCACTTTTTAGACCAATTAAATATTTCGAGTCTTTTTTTCAGTCTTTTTAATAAAGTGAAATAAGACCTGCTTAAAATTGTTTTATTGGTGCGGCCCTCAACAACAGTCCCGGTTTCTATTGTGGGAAAATTGATTTCCCATCCCTATTCTAAAGGGAACAAAAAACACAGTCTTTTGTTCTAAAGTTCATTATTCTACCTTGTTTATGTTTTTAATTGTTTTAAATCAACACAATTGCATACTTGGTAAAAATCCTCAATTTAATTAATGAGGGTTGCATCAGGAACGGCATCCCATGTATCCAACATAATGCACTGTGACTAATCAAACATCATAAAGCTAGCAAGACGTTAGCCTAGCTTAAAGACCGGAAACAAACTGCTCCGTCTCCTTCTTTGGGAGGTCACCAAATTGACTTGCCAGTACCTCTAAATCTTACAGCTAAAGTGTTTCATTGTATTAATTTAATCAGTACTTTTTTATACGTTTGCAGGTTAAACAAGATATAGTTTAAGGTTCTTGTAGGTGGCTTTTATTGTACCTTTGAGTAGGGCAGGTTAACTGGTTTCCCTGCACCACTGCGACTGAAAAAAACTGGTTCAAGTTTCACATGACGGATGGGAGCACTATTCCTCATCCTATTCCTAAAGCTCAAAATAAACAAATCAGCATTTTTCCCATAATGTTTCTGGCTTAAATTGTGCAGTCACTCGTCAGATGGTCACATCTGGAAACAGACCTGGACAGAGAAAATGTGCCATAGCATAGTTTTATTACTCATAAGCAGGTTACTACAGCAACATGTCCTCACTCCCAAAGCGTAATATGTTATGCAATGTGCCAAATGGTAGGTATGTTATGCTTTCAGTCACTCAACACATTCCTATGTTACACGTTGGGAAATAGGAGGAAACATGAGAACTGTTTGGACTGAATCTACGCATGTACATTTATTTTTCTTTCTCATCATGAATCGCTTTGGAAAACACTGTCTAACACGATTAGGACTGTGGTTAAGGTTAGGGATTAAGGTTATGTATAGGGTTAGGTTTTAGCTTAGGGTTAGGGAGAGAATACACGGCTGGAACGTGTCATTCTATTGGAGTCCATCCACAATCCGGCACGTATCAGGACGGGTACCTTTCGTGTTCCCATGGGACTCCTCGGGACCTGACAAATCGTTGGTATGTTACGTGTATCCAATCTAGATTACACCACCAAAAGACTACAACCTACTGCCATTTAAAATACGGCGTTTTAACAACCCAACCCAAAGGCAGTGTACACACAGTATTAATGATAGACTGATGAGACCACTCTGTAATTGGCTAACGACTTGTCAAGTTGTAAGTTCAGAAAGCTGTTTTCCCTTAGACTTCTAAAGGACCCAGAGTCTTTTTTCCAACAACAGCTTTCTCCATCTGATGGCCTTCAGATAAAGTGCAAGTTTAAAACACTTGCATATCGCCTGCTGTGGCAACGCATAAATTTGGACCGTTAGTCAGATATTTACTTTACTCTCATATGTTTTTATATATAGTGTCACAAAAAATTGACTATTATATACTGTACTTTGAGTACCATGATGATGAAATCATTTTCTGGGTTTTTAAAGATTAGTCTGGATGCGGATTAGAAAATTTCTTTTTTTTTTTTTTTTTTTACATTACTTTACTTTAGCCCTGAATGCACAGCTCTGTTCTTGTCCTTAATGGTGCTTTCTGCACTGTGTTGAATGTCACTGTGTTCCAGCATTCAGCAATTTAATGTACTTTACAGTGTTTATTCTGGTATTTCTAAGAGTGTCTGCCATTTTTCATCATCAGTCACCCTACTGTGTATTGGTAAGCAGACTGTGGTAGACAGATAAAGGCTGTGAGAATAAAAAGCATACAATATAGATAACAGAGTTGATGAAGCAAGCTTTAAAAGCAATTGTGAGGCTGATGATCCTTCGAAAGTTACACAGTGACTATGTAACTGGCAATGAGAGGCACTGGCTCATTGTGTACTTAAATGCTAATACACTCACCACTAAAACAGAATCCAAAAATAAGTCCCTTTATTTTAGTAATCACACAGACACTGCATTGTCCTTGCTAACACTGATAGATATATATTGGAGCACCTCTTCTCCAACACTGTCAGAATTTAATATTAGCCTCATAGATTCCGTCTCTTCTAAATGAGACACTTCTTACCTCCTCTTCATCTTTGCAGTTGCCTTGATGCTACTTGCTTCACCAATCAGCTCGCCCACTGATCGGGCCTATTCATCATGAGGTAGTTGAGGAGATACTGGGGGCTGGGAGAGGTGAGGAAGAAGCACGTATGTCCTATCTGAAGGTCTCCCTCCCTCTCTTGCCAGAATCCGGAGCCGCTCAAGGATAATGAATTCCCTCCTTCGACCCTTTAACCTCTCTGTATACAGCTGGGTTACAGACTCCAAACACATTATACCCAGATAACCAGCAAGTGGGAAACTTTGAGATGCTTGGACTCTGTGTTTTTGCTCACAGCGGGCTTGCGCTAGAGCTGCTTAGGGGGTATATAGACTTATTTTGTGGGTGTTATTGTTTGAATAACCTTTTGCTCAGAGTGGAGTTGAGATATGACAGCCCATACTTCATGCTTCTGCAGCGCAATTACTTTACTGCAACCTAAATCGTGCCGTCCGATATTGGCTGTAATGTTTGCAATACCTTTGCGGTGTCACAATTATAATCACTTGATTTGTTACTTTTGGAGGCTGTCAGCTCGCGGTAAAGGCTGTGTGTGTGTCAGCGTGGCTTATTTAAATGATGAATAGAATATGCAGTTGCTTGTTATGTTTCAAACTAGATATCAAACACACACTTAATGTATCTTCTCACTTCTTATTTTCCCAGCAGAGAGTCTATATGTTCCCTATCTGAAAACCCATCACCTGCCAAAGAGTCCTCCCTTCCTCTTCCTCCTCATCACAGCCAAAGTATAAATTTTCTCAAAAGACTCCAGATGGCTCGGGATCATTTTGTTGTGGCCCATCTGCATGCTTCCTCTGCCGATCTCTGTTCCTTCATACGCGGTATTTAATTACACACGCACCTGCAGCGCTGGTTTCAATTTTCAGACGGAAGTACGAACAGGCTTTTCACGCTTGTTGCTATAGAAAATGAGAAGCCATTTCAAGTTTCTCTGCAGTCGCCGCTGTTAATATCTTTAGGGTTTTCTATACTGTAAATTACGGTTGAAGAGTTCTTATGATGGATTGGTTAAAATGACTTCCTTTTTCCTCTCAGTGAATGATGAAAGTCTCGGGCAAGACAGAGCAATTCTCTTTCTGTAGATGATTGGAGTTATCTGTTTTCAGCGATAACTTGAAATGTAATTCTTGGGTTATGCAACTGGATGGGCTCAGTTATTGTTGTGACTTTTTCAGGGATTACATCCACACTGAGGATTAGTAGCAAAATTGTTAAATTGAATTTTGGGGAGGTACAGAGATGATAAAGGCAAATATTGCTATGTGGCACATTGCCTCAGCATTGCTAAATACACTCGCTCTTGTTCAAAGAGCAGGAGACCCAAGAGCCGCTTGAAACTGGAAACCTTCTCTTATCCCCCTTTTTACAGTCTTAACCGGCTTAGTCAGCAACAGCTGAGCAACCAAAGAATGACGGATGTTGTGTTTTCGATTGTTAGGCCTTGCATTAAATATATACGTAAAGCTTACAAGGATGCACTGCACTGTTGGACTGTCAAACTCATCAGCAGCTCTGTGTTTTCAGGCTTTGTAATAACCATGGATCCGGTGACTCACCAGCGACACAGAATCTGAGGAGTTCTTTAGCCTCTGTTGTTCTGGTTTCATGCCATTTTCCCAATACTTTGCTCTCATTTACCCATTCGTCAAACCATTTCCATATATGCATTAAAAAGGAGACACATCAGCGATCAGCTTGGGTATAAATGAAAAGCTTGTTGCTGTCATAAGGTATGATGTGTCAAAGACTTGGTTGGTTCAAAAGTATATCTTTTTTTGCATATTAAAGCATCAATACTGCAATTTTTTATTCTCACAAATTCTAATTTTGGAGACCAGAAGAAATAAAAAAAGCAAAAAAACAGTTGTTTTTATTTTACTTATTTTGTTGCGGGGCCAGCAACACAACTCCAGATGAATATTGTGTTATAGGTTTGGCTGCAGAGCAACAAAGATGGAGAAAACAAATAACCTGGCAGGGCTCACGAAATGTTTCTGCCTGTTGTTACCTAACATCAGTGATCCTGGATAAAAGATACAGGCAAGAGTCGTGTAATATAAAGTCTATAATAATGCAGTTTTTCTTTTAAAAAGCGACTAAATGTGAATTTAATGATCTTGATTTCCAATGACAAAGATTTTTTTTCCTTATTACTTTTCTTTGAAGTGGATTAGTGTAACAAAGTATGCTCTGCCTTTGATTCAACTTCCTGTTTTGACCTGCCCTGAAGATGAGGTGATTAATCCCGGCTATGTGCCCTTATCCCAGCTCCTATTTTCTCAATACTGATTGCAAATCTTTAGTTTGAGTTTTGTCCATATGTGTTGCTGTTTTTGTTAATAAAAAATATGTTCTTTGTAAATCGCTATGACAAAGAAATTACTACATCAGAGGGCCCGGTGGCGCCAGTGTCCGGCAGCCTCACTTCTGTCAGTGTGCCCCAGGGCAGCTGTGGCTACAATGTAGCTGCCATCACCAGTGTATGATTGTGTGTATGAATGGGTGAATGATTGAATGTAGTGTAAAGCGCTTTGGGGTCCTTAGGGATTATGTAAAGTGCTGTACAAACGCAGGCCATTTACCATTTTACATACATCAGAGTAAAACAGCAAAACACCATGTAAGGGGGAAATTTGGGGTTTTATTTACAGATCCATAATAGTTTTGTTATTCAAACCTTAGGATATCAGAAATTAAGACCTTTCTTTGTTGAAGGACCCACAATAGTCTAAACCTCCAAGTCCCTGCGTACATGTAAGATGTTCACTTTCTTATCTGTCGAGGAGGCGAGCTGGGAGTATTAACGAAACGATTGTGACGATATAGGAAAGAAGAGAACCTCCCTGCCATCAGTCTGAAACAATACATATAATGCGATGAGTGTATCTTGACAAAATCTAAATAGAAGTGTCTGTGGGAAAACAAGAAATGGTTGGAGGCAGTGGCTGTGGTTTGGAACTCCCAGCTCTGTGAGGCTGATAGATGGCTCTCAGCCCAACAACACTGCCACAATGACTAAATCACAGGGAGGAGGGACACGGCTGATAAAAACTCTGGGACTGTCACACTGTTTCTGATTAAGGTTTTCTTCCAGCCCCTCTGTTGTGTGAAAGCAGTACTTTTACACTTGCTGTGAGACTTTTTAGTGAGATGCCCGGGGGTCGTGAAGAACCTCCTTCTGATCCTAATTAACATGAGCAGTAGTTCTGTGAGAGTATGACAAAGTGGGGAACGTGACCTGTATTTAACATGTTTTTTAGGCGAATATCAATGTCGAGTGTGTACAAAGGATTTTAGGTAAAAGTGTTGATACGACCACCTAGTTTCATCTAATTTCTCTTTTGTTAAGGGGCTAAATATAAACACATAAAAACAGGAGTTAGCCTTTTAAGGTCTGTAATAAACAACATGTTGTGCAATTGCTGATAGATGTATATAAAGTTTGGCCGCATGCCATTTGCAACCAATCTGAAGATTAGAGATGTTGAGTGGAATTGATGCCAGTCCACAGAAAAACGAAAGAAAACAACCATCTGTAGATCTTCTGAAAGGCAGATGCTCACTTCAAATAAATTCCTGCTCTGAAGATAACAGCGGTTTGCATTTTTTGTTGGAAACTCAGGTGTACTTTATAAGAAAATGCCCTTGAAAAGGACCACCAATGTATTTTAAGCTACATGAAGTGCGTTTAAGAAGCGCACTTTGTGGTTTAAGAAGCGCACACCCACATGCACTTGTGAGTCAGCCCGCTTTGCTAAAGCAGTCAGCTAAATTAAACTTGGCAGCAACAATTTTAAGATTATGTAGATCTTAAAAAAAAAACAACTAATATCTGTGTTTAAAAAAATGTTTTTTGTTGTCCCTCCAAAATGAGCATGAAGATTATAAACACTACATACAAATTATACACTCTTGCTAGCAAGAAAATGCCCTGCAATTTAAAATAAAGTTGTCTGTAGACAGACATCGGTTCATACTTTGAGTTAGCTACTTTTTTTTAAAATAAATTTTATTTTCAGTCACAGCAGCATGTTAATAACAAAACATTGAACATACAGTAGTTTGCTGTTCAGTATTTACAATACCCCAAAAGATAACAGAAATAGAGAAGGAAAACAAACAAACAAACCAAACAAACACCTACAAAACAACAAAAAAAACCAACAACAAACAAATATAAAAATAAAATGTATAAGGGACATTCAGTGTACAGTTAACTATGATAGTGATATAGAGATATGGCATCCGGTCATGATAAGGTGGTCATTTTAAATGTTTCCATGTACATCAGGAATGGCTGCCATGCCTTAAGAAATTTGGTGGTTGAACCTGCCAGTCTCATCTTTTCTAAATGTAAAAACCTCATGAGCTCTGCAAGCCACTGTTCATGTGTGGGAGGAGCTTCCTGCTTCCATCTTAAAAGTATAAGGCGCCTTGCGATAAGTGAAGCAAAGGCAATAGAATTCGAAAGTTAGCTACTTTTTTAATGCTTGAAGGAGTCATAGATCAGTGTTGAGTGACCTATGAAACCAGTTGGCTTAACAAGCAAAAAACATTTCTCACAAGGGCTAGACTGAACATAAAAACATGAAAAAACAGCAAATGTCCAAAGAAAAATGATAAAAAGACCTTCAGGATGCCTTGAGAACTACCATTAAATACCACTTTTAAAACAATTACAAGAAAGTCTGGGTCCTGAGAAGCAAAGTTACTGTTGCACAGTACTATAATTAAATATAACAAATGCTCAATGTAAAATCTTTCAAATAGATTGAATAGCAAACCAAAAAAAGAAGATTCTCTCTATAGTGCATTACATTGGAAGTCTCTAGTGAAATGTTATTCAGATTCCTTTATATGTAGGACATAAGCTTGTGTCCTTGTGTGAGTCTTACAGATCTGCCGAGCAGCTAAATCTGAAAACACTATACCTCACAGTGTAAACAATCACTATAACAAATGAAGGTCATAGTTTCCAAGAACACTAAACGGATGCACATGCTGAGCATGGATTTTGAGCTATCACAGAGATGTAAACAAAGACTGGCTCCAAAACGAACCTGTAATGCTTTCAATTTCTTTAAACGGACAAACTACTGATATCAAGACCAGTTTAATCAGCACGTGGGAGCAGTTTTCAAAAACTCTTATGTTTCTGAGCTTTGAGGGGAGCTTTTCAAGATGATGCAACAGTGACGGCATCGGGGTTATCTCAGCTTGGACGTAAGAACTGATATTTTAAGAGTCAGACACTTGAGGAGTTGTTTTGAAACATGCATACACCTGTTGATCTACATTGTTGCACATGTAAAATTTAGAGGTGATTTTTTGGATGCACGAGCTGCCAGAAATTGTTGGAATACCATTTTCCTTTTGCTCACCCAGCTGCAAGATAATAAAGACATACATTCAGAGATATTCAGAGTCGGTGTCTGGCAATCTTTCGATTTGGCTCATGTCTTTCTTTTGATTCACAATAAAAGCTCGTGAGTTTACAGCTGTGAGAACAACAGGCTTGGTCAATTCTATTTTTCATGGCTTAAATCTGGATGTTGTAAATGATCAGATTGCGGTGCAGTTCAGACGTGCCCGTGACACCCGTGGCCACCACCCAAAAGCCCAAACTCGAGTATATGTAAGCACAGATGGTAATGCAGTTGGAACACATATACAGAGCAAATATAAGCATATTAAACCAAGTGAATGAGAGGAAGAACAGATGCTGTATTAATTTACTTGCTGTTAATCCAATACTCAGTGGCGTGCCACACACTCCCCTCAGCACGAAGGTCTGCTGACACAGAATTGGTATTCTTCTGCAGGCGCAACTTTCAGGGGTAAATATTTATAGAGGGGACTGGCATGAGGTGATAAGGAGTAGGGGTTCATTCATGATAACGCGGGGGGAATTTACACAGAATATTTAATCAAGCACTAGTTTATATCTCGCGGACAATAATGTTTCAAAGCTTTTAAAGGCCTACCTTGAAGCGTTTTGGCAAAGGTCAAGGAGGATTTCTACAAAGTTTTATTCACCCTGGAGCTCAGTGCTATTTAGGGGCTGCATTCATAGTGTTGTAATAATCACTGACAAAAAAAATGAAAAACGGAGAATATTTGTCCCAGAATGCATTGTGCTGTGGGCTTACTGCGGAGCATAAAAAGCTATCTGAATGCACACAACATGGAAAATAAAAAGCAAACTTGCAGCTGCATATTCTGATATGGAAATATCACAGAAAGAGTTGTATTATGTTTGCTCCTACCTCATTCCTTCAAAACAACAATTTTCCCTGTTTTTGACTTTGGCCCTGAGCTACTGTGTGCAAAAGGATGATTAAAAAACCCCCGTCATGCTAACAACAATGACTTCCAAACTGCTGCTACTGTGAATCCATCCTCTGTGCAATGCTTAACTTGTGAATCTTTGTTTGCCATTTCAGTTACTATTTCTAATACCTTTCCTAATATGATACTCATCTTCAGCACTCACAAGGTGTGACAGAGAACAGAGCTTATGCAGGAACAGGAATCAATACATAATTCAGACAACAAGGCCTGAAGCGCTTATATTCACATCTGAATGAGACTTCAGTTAATAGTTTTACTTCTAAGAGCAAAAACGGAGATCTGGCTATTCAAGTGGCTGGCTCTCAGTAGGTCAAATTGCAGCCTCTCTTTCAAAACTCGGAATTAATTGCTTGCAACACAATATGTTTATATGCTAAAATAATCTGTTATCTGAACGTATGTAAACAACCTGACGGGTCAGATAATGAGCAAATAGGTTGTTTGATGAAGCTGTTATGTGGTAACAAATGTTGCTACATTTTAAAGTTAAGCAACCCCCAACGGGAGTGTGAATAAGTGCATATAAAATATGCACTGGCTATATCACCTTCTGATGGGCTCAGAAATCTGGAAACACGAAATAAAGCTTCTAACACTGCTGGTGTCATATATTTTAAACAAATGTGTAATCAGATTACAGTTATTAATCAAGTGATATTGCTATGTCAAACATAAGAAGAAATATGTTTTGTGCAGCAGTTGCTTGACCTTATATCTTGCATGTTATAGGACATAATGCACTTTTTATTGATTACCCAGAAAGAAGGGCATGAGAAAGAGAAGAGACAACAATTCACCCGTCCCTTCAGCACCCTAACCATTAGCTTCTATGCCTAAATCTCACCAAACACCAAATGGACACGAAGCAAACAGTAACTGGAAGCAAATGTGCAGTCTCAGACAGGAACTCAACTCAAAGATACTAATTTTGCAAGCCTTTTTAATCACTAATGTATGTCATTCCAAGGCTCTGACATCAGCTGTGATAGTAGTAATATGATCGATTAATTGGTGGAAATGCAGTCTGTGGAAAAAGCAACCTAGGGTAGGCTTACACAATGTTTTGCTTCAATATAAATGACTTAACAGAATATTGATACTCAATCAACTGTAGCCCATAGAGCCAAGAACTGTTTATCTACTGATACTCTAAATCTATAATGAATTATTCCATAGGACAGCAGGGTGGTGCGGTGGTCAGTACCGTCTCCTCACAGCAAGAAGGCTCTGGGTTTGAATCTGACCACATGTGCCCCACATTTCATGCCAGTAATAAGGCCCACATTGACTGCTTGCACTGGTATGAGATGGCATTTAGATGGGGCTTTAACTCTGTAGGAATACTGGAAGTAGGCACACTATATACACATTAGACATACTGAAGGCAGTGTATCTAATCACAGTTAAGCTATGATACCTTTTCAGTGCATTGGTGATGTTCTTTTAGACATAGTTCTGTATGTAAGGAGTGTCCTGCACCTTATAGTAAAGGCAACAACAAATACAACAAAAAGTCTGTGCTTTCAGTTACAGCACACCACAATAACTCTGTGTAGCCATGAGTGTATCTGCTGCTGTATTACCGGGGCTTCCAAAAGTTGTTCAACTAACTGAGAAATAGTTTAACCAGGAAAATGTTAAGTGTGAGGCAGCATGAGCTTTAAAATCTTTTCAAAGGAGATACTTGGCAGCAAGGACCTCAATGTGACAGATGGCTGAGGGAGGTGAGGGAATAGAGGAGAGCACCAGATCAGACCTGATTCAGGATTGGAGAGAGTTGGAGTTGGAGAGCGAGTTCTTGGATCTCAGGATGAAAAATAGGCGATGAGAGGAGGGACGGCAGGACCGGCTCCAAACATGAATCATGTAACTTTAATGACAGTTTGGAGCATCATGACACAGCGAAATCTTTCTAGTGCTTTCAACGACTTTCCACAATCACGAGGCATTGCATTAAGATGCACTCAGTGAAGTGCATTGTTATGCTTAATTTCGTTCTCGTGTTTGAGCCTTGTGATGAGTAGAATTTTTTCCTTCACATCTTGAACTTGGGTCATTCTTATTTGCATGCAATTAAGAATTTAGATGTGCAAAGAACATGGCTGCTTGATGTCGTATGCGCTTACGGGAGGCTTTCCACAAATGTTATGGGCAGACCTGGCAAAGTGAAGCCTTTTTGGCGACTTAATTAACCCTAATCATGCTTGTATTGTGCCCTGGTTAGTGTAAATGGCACTGCTTGGGGAGAAGCATGCAAGTGCAAATGAGTTGGTGAAAGCCTCACGATGAGCCACAATTTGGATTACAGCAATGGATAATTATAAAAATGCAGGTTGGAGTGAAAATGTCGAGCGTTGAAACACGCTTCGTTAATAGTCGTGCTCGCATCGTCGGTCGTAAATGGTCTTATTTTTTACGAAAGCTTTAAAATTATACTTTGTTAACTGCAAGGCTTCAAACATCTTTTAACAGCAGGAGGAACAAACACTGATCTAAACTGTTCCCTCCGCAGATTTCTTGGTTTGGGGCAGCATTCTCTCTTCTTCTTGGCATGGCGCTCCTGACCCAGGAGCCAGGCTTAATGAGCGTAGTGGTTCATCTGTTTTTCAACATTCAACACTTAACACCATCTGTTGTGCTTAAGTACTACCCACCCGCAGGTCCAAACCCACCACCTGATTTTCTAACAGCGCCGCGCTGCCCACCCCCCCCATCCTCTCATCCTCTCGCTGCTCCTGAGGGAGTCTGTGTTTCAGGCTCCAGGTTGGTGGATAGAATGTGTCCAATCTTTCTGGTGCACTGGGTATTCAATCTTGTCTTTTTTTTCTCCATCTCTCTTTCTCCCACTCTGATGATCTCGGCAGCCTCTCCGAGCTTTATCTTTTAGAGGGAAGCAGCTATCTGCATCATCATCCTCCCTTTGTAAATTGTTTTTTTTTTATCCCCACACCTCCTCTGACTTGTTGTAAGCCATCAGTATGATTTAGTGAGCGATGCTTCACTGGCTTCGGTATCGCTGTAGTGAATCAAAAGGAAACTAACAAGGAGGGCAGCAATGTGAATATGTCTTTCTTCTCTGCTAAAATATGAGGTGTCGTGCAAGTTTTAGGGCAAATATGGGAACAAAGGTGTACTTAGTGTGCATCCAGCAAGTGTGAATATTTCAAAGTACCAAAAAAGATGAAAACACCCATGTGTTTATTGGTAAAGGCATGGCAATGTTTGGAGCAGAACAGACCTTCATGTATAGTTTTAAACTCTTGTTGTTCGTCACTGAGCCGTTTACTGGTGAGGTCAACAGTTACACATATAAGGATGATTAATTTAATCTAACTGTTGTAATTTCATTCATGTCAGGCACGACCTGGGGTGTAGAGGTAATAATGGTTGAGCTCATTCATCCTAACAGAGTGCAAAATTTTACTTTAGATGACTTAGTGAATATAAATTTGAGCGATGTACTGAAAGTGCCTGCTTGGAAGTGTTAAGGGTTCAAATATTGAGGAGGGATACAGGAGGTAATCCAAATAACAACACTGATCCGGCCGGGTGGAGTCAAACGATGATTTTAATGAACACACGTGTGGGAGATGAACACTGTACGCAGACAGCATCGATCTCACTCGAACTATACACAATCAATATGTATTATAAGTTGTTTTATACCATCAGGGTTTAATTTCTTGACGCCCCCTCATGCGTCATCACATGCATAAGTTTCAAAACCACAAATGTTCTGTTGACAACTTGTGACACAGATAAAAAAAAGAACATTGTCTCCGTCTCCACGGCAGGTACTTCCTGTCGCTGCCGGACGCTCGCTTATCGTCTAGAACATCAGCAGCAGTTCTGCAACAAACTGTCACTCATGCAGGCACAATTTTGCAGTCACAAGCAAAATATGATTAAACTCTCACCTAGACCTAAGTTCACTTACTCTGTATGTGTGTATGTGTACGTGTGTGTGGCTCGACCTCACAGAAACTTTGTCTTATGAGAAGAGAGGCCAATTCTCATGTGCATAATAACCTAACTGAAACTATATCTGTAATATATAGTTATAATATTGGGGCGATCGTGGCTCAAGAGTTGGGTGTTTGTCTTGTAATCGGAAGGTCGCCGGTTCGAGCCCCTGCTCGGACAGTCTCGGTTGTTGTGTCCTTGGGCAAGACACTTCACCTACCGCCTACTGGTGTTGGCCAGAGGGGCCGATGGCGCGATATGGCAGCCTCGCTTCTGTCAGTCTGCCCCACTGCCTCCACCAGTGAATGAATAGTGGTATTGTAAAGCTCTTTGAGGGGTCCCGAAAAGCGCTATATAAATGCAATCCATTATTAATATGTTGAATAAATGTTTTAATCAAGAACCACTAAAAGCTTAATCTAAAGATATAAATGAATAAAAGATAATAATGAATAACCTGGTTATTCAAATAGCATCATCCAAACTGCTCCTCAAAATAACCACCAAAAAATGCACACTTTACAGAGGAAACAAAGACATTTCAGAAGTACACTTCCTGACTTATTCTGAGTCATCTGTTACCAAGCAAACTCAAATGCAGCAGGTTGCTGAATACACTCAGGTCTTTATTCAGGCTTGTTTCTAGATTATATGTCATATATGTATTATAAGCGTGTATGCAATTCTTCCATAGCTCTAGGCCACTTTGCTCAATAGATCGGCTGGACGTCGCGCCGGACGAAGCTTCTGACCATCAATTAACTGACCGAGCTTCAACTCTTTAATAAGCACCAAAATGCAATGTGTATAAAAGGATTACAGTTGCTCCTGCAATGAAAGATTATTATATGATTATGGTACCACCTGCACTTTAATGTAATGTTAACAGCTTCAATAAACGCTTTAATGCAATGCTGATTAATGCAATAATAAAGATGATGGTTATGAACAGTCGCAGTAAAATAATTTCCCTGATCCCCACACTAGTATAATGAAGCCTCTTCTGTACCGCTGGAAGACAGACCTGCATCATCTCAGTCCAACAACTTCATCATCTGCTGCATCTGAAGCTGAAATACTTAATACGCAGTGTAGAGATATATGCAAATAGTCTTCCTAAAACTCCAAACTCCAGTTTCTACATTATAGTACATTATATACTATAGTACAGAAGTACAGCGCAGTGCATGGCATTAGTTTAGAAGTATTATCTGGATAATACAGTCCAAAGAAGCCAAGGTCATTTGTAGACATGTGATCATATACTACGTTGCCGTGGATTTCCACTAATTGCGGTGCCAGTTTGTTCTTTTTTTTAATATGCATATGATATCTGGCCTTCATTTTGATGTTAGCCTCAAACCTGTAAAGTTTTGTGATCAACAGAGTCTGTCCAGGTGCCATATACCATCAGCCAACATTAAAACCACTGATATGTGAAGTGAACTGATCATCATCATATGCAATGTTCTGCTGGGAAACCTTTCCACTTATATTGATGGTATTGTGACATTTACCAGTCATCGAAACATTACTGTAGACCAAGCACATCCCTTCCATTGCAGTGCCAATCCACGATCAGGAGCATAAAAACATCCTTCGGTGTTGACTTGGCCACCAAACTCCTCAGATTCCAATTCAGAGCATTCACAGGAGTTCTGCATCAAGCCTGATCCATAAAAGACCCCCTGCAAAACCCACAAGACCTAAAATGTCTATGCACACACAGGGCAATATGAGGGAGACCTACATTATTAAGCAGGTGGCTTTAAGTGTACATAGACACCTGTTAAAGTGCTTAAAACCAACTTTGTTATCGAACCTTCTGCAGCATGTGTCTCATTAGCCACAGTAGCACACATACACACATAGACATAGACACGTGCGTGCCTATGTGCACACACACAAGATGAAAACAATACTAGCCCTGCTGTCCCAGCTGGTAACTAGCTGACAGATAAGAAGTTGTCTTTCAATCACACAACATATCAAAAAGTTACCCAGTTGGCATGGAAACAGAGAATTTCTGTTTTTCCGAGCGCTTCCACAGACTTCTTGCCCGAGTTATCTGAAAAGTTGGGATTGACATCAGCTAGCAAAGACATGTTACTTTTGGAGTTTCTGATTCTTTCCATGTAAAACACTGTAAAAATCGAAAACTTGACTTTTAACTTGATCAAAAAGTTAATGTTGACTATGCTTGTTTGGGTCAGTTTAACTGTGGTCCTTAGTCACACTGTGGCTCCAGATATACAGTGTTCCCATCAGCCTCAGCTGTACTTTGTGATT
This sequence comes from Neolamprologus brichardi, assembly GCF_056152115.1. Classification (NCBI taxonomy): domain Eukaryota; kingdom Metazoa; phylum Chordata; class Actinopteri; order Cichliformes; family Cichlidae; genus Neolamprologus; species Neolamprologus brichardi. Next base: position 3,358,295 of record NC_142114.1, on the reverse strand, counting down.
AATAGTAAACAACAAATGTTACATGATAATACACCCTCTCAGTCCATGTAAACCTTACTTCACAGTCATGCTGATGTTCCAGCACTTTCCACTTCATGGTAGTCTTGAGTATGGGTGGTTTCTGGGTTGGTCCTGAAGATCCTAACCAATTTCCTTTCATCTGAGGGAGACAGTTTGGGTCTTCTTCCAGAACTTGGTAAAGTGGTGACACATCTGAATACCTTGTGCTTGAGTACAGCTGTTTGAGCCGATGATCTTGGAGTTTGCAGTAGTTTAGGTGGAATTATGGACTCAAATGCAGAGTTGAAGAGTAGAGAGGAATAACATGGAAACTAACTTTCATTTTGGCAAACAGAAAATCCAAATAACTGTGAATAACTAAAGTCCAGCTAGCGGGCAAGCAGAAAAAACAGTATGACCCAACAACGGCCAAAGGCAAACTGAGGGCTTAATACAGGCAGTCAACTGCCTAAACAAAAAAACTTAACAAAAACTAGATAGCAAAACTAATGAAACTCAAAATGTAGAAATAATTATATAAATAATAAACTATAAATAAAAAAACTTTGGGATAATGCATGAAAATAAACTAAGACTCGACAGAGAACAGTAAATAAAAGTCCAAAACTCGAACACTCTGGGTTAAAATAACACAGCAACACGAGATAACTAAAGATTAAGATGAAATCAGAAAACCACTCAAGTATGAAGTAAACTTAAACCCAAAAACAAAGTAAGAAAACTCAAAACCATGGACCAGGGACCGTGACACTTGTTAATGCACAGTCCTCCTTAGATTTTCACTGAGCTCCTCTCAGATTTAGCCATTCTTATATTTTGCTTCTTCTTATGTTATTGTATTTTTGCACACCTCTGTTGCTTGTGAAGCTCGCACACAAGAATTTCACTGGCATGTACTGTACCAGAGTACCTCCACATGTGATGTGACAATAAAAGGGATTTGATTTTACTGTCTCATATTTCATGATCACTAACAAGTTAACAGGCCTTGGATGCACATGAGCCTGGAAATCGTGTTTTCTACATTGATTTTATTCTGATTTCCTGCTGCTGTGTTCTTGGTCCCCCCCTGTGCCACCCCTTTTAAAACATCCTGCCCCGTCACTGATTACGGTAATCTTAACTTCTGTATTACATTGCAGCACTACAACGTGTACTATCTGAACGACAGCACAAATGTTCCAGTAAGCTAAAAACACGCATCCTGTTTTTATATTCATATTTTTGCCTCATACAAGAGTACAGTCACGTACACCTGGCTGGTTTATAACAGCAGGAGGTCTGTTGTGTGCTGGAGTTCTGCTCTGGGTCTCTGCCACTGATGTTACATTGAGACTAACTTTTCTCACCTCTCTTTTTCTCTTAATACCTTTCCCTTTCAAGGACCTCATTTAGTTCTTCAGTAATTACTCTTGACAACAACTTGCATAAATTAGCATAATTTCCTTCCAAAGCATTTATGCCTCTTGTTAGTGTTGTACTGCAGTGCCAAAGCAATGCAGAGGTCATCCTTTTCTCACAGGGGGTCTGTGTCTTCCCCCTGCAAGAGCCTGAGAGTCTACATTTGTGTTTTAAATATTTCATGTTGAAGCTGGAAGAAAGGATAAAGCTGCCTCTTTTATTCTTTTATCTTTATCCATATACAATATGCTATTATTATTGTCATCTCCCATCGTTTTTTACCACTTATCCAATTCAGTGTTATGGAGCCATCCTGAAATCATGGCTGATTCAGTGCTTTAAAGCTTCAAAATAGCCAAAAGAAATGTATCTCTGCATTTAAGAAACTAGAAAGGCAATTCAAACATGGTCACTAGTCTGAAGAAATGATGAAATATTTTACAGTCATGCATCCTAGCTATGCATGGATCCTTTGGAATAACCAGGATTTCTGAGGCTAATGTGAAATCTCAAGGAACCTCCATTAGTAGTAAAAACATCCCTGCTGATAGCAAAGGGTTCAGAAACTTTTTCTATTTACCCCACTTCTCTCTTCCCACACCTCTCCTCCACCTACGTCCTTCCCACGCACACTGATTTGCCACTCTCAGTTTGCCATCCACCTTTTTCCACTACCGACATCTAGATTTTTCACAGTAGGGGAAGAGCAGATTAATGCATTCCACTTACATCTTTGTGCAAGGTGTTTTACTGCCGTGGCATATTAAAACACGGAGCCTGCTTTATTTTCTCTGGGCTTTCCACACTGTAACAAGTCTGCTGTCAAAAAAAGGTCTTTCGCCTTTGTGCTCAACAGCACTGCAGCCCAGTGTTTTGTAGTTTGTTTGTTTTTTGCTCCCTGAGTGTTATTTTGCAGTCTTGGTCCAGTTTATTAGATTTTTATTTAATTCTTAGTGTTTATTTCATGTTTGAGCTTAATTCTGGTTATGCTTGAAGTTTAGTTAGATAATATTTGTTGTCCAGTGTCATGAATCTGAGTTTTAATATCCTTAACCTGTTAACTCTTTTTGGGTGATTGGCTTGATCTTTATGTATTTACCAGCATTCTATGCTTTCATCTTCAGCTTTGTGTAAAATGTAAATAAAACCAAAATGCAATGATTTGCAAATCCACAAACCCATGTTTTAGTCACAATAGACAAAAGAAAACATTTCAAATGTTTAAACTGATGAAATGCAAATTTAAAGAAAAGAAAAAGTTCAGTTTGAATTGGATGTAAACAACACATGTAACATAAAAATGGAACAGGGCAACAAAATGCTGGAAAAGTAACTGGTATTTAAAACAGCTGGAGGAAGATTTTGCAGTTCAGTAACATTGCACCAGGTGCTACTACCTAAAAAAAATGATGCATATTGTGGAAGGACTGAGATAATCTTGATAAATTTCCACATGAAAGGGAATCATTTTTGGATACCAGCCTCAGACCGGCATGACACAACTGCATGGGCTCAGAAACATTTCCAGTAATCACTGAACACAGTCTGCTGTACTGTCCATAAATTCAAGTTAAAGTTAACAAAGTTAAAGAAACCCACGGTGTCTGTGAACATGACACAGAAACAGAGCTTCTTCCCTGGAAGCTCATTTCAAATGAACTGAGGCAACGTAGAAAATTTTCCTGTGGTCCAACAGACAAAATATGAAATTATTTTCAGAAAACATCGATGGTGCATCCTCCAGACTAAAAAAGGGACCAGGGACCGTCCACCTTGTTATCAGCACTCAGTTCAATACCCTGAAACTGATGTTATTGAGATATGTCAGTCACTATGGAATTTACAGCCCGCACATCTGCACAGGTTTTAGGCCAACATATGATCCCATCCATGTGACATCTTTTCAGGGAAGGCCTTGCACAATTCAACAATTCAACTGCATCCTGCATCTGTTACAACAGCATGACTGTCTGGACTCTACACCTGGACTCCACGCCTGGACTCCACGCCTTCAGAGAGGCAGGTCAGAACCAGTGTTGGGTGTAATTAAATTACTTTTCCACTGAAAAGGTAGAGTAACTGATTACAGTTCATTTTTTAGGTATTTTAATTACAGTTACTTACAATGTACTTGCGTTACATTGTAAAATAATTAAACTCGCTGAATATCATTATTTAATTTCAATAATTTATCTTCTAAAGGTAAAAGTAAACTCTGCCGCTTTAACATCGCTGTAGTGCAGGTGCACGTCATTTCGCGCCTGTTTGCTGCATAGTCGTATTGTAAAGCGGAAGATGTCGGACTCTCTTCACTTTTCTGAAACAAGCAGACAAGAACATTACAGTAATATGTAAAAACTATCGGCCTCTGTTAATAGCAGTAGTAATCTACTGAAGCGCCATCCATGGATAACACCGCGGCAACTCCTGCTAAGCAGGCAAAATGTGATTTTACTTCAGCAGCACAGAAAGCGTCTGAAGGTGAGCTTAAAAAAATAATTGAAGGCTACATTGTGGAAGAGATGCTACTGCTGCGTACTGTACAGCAGCGGGGTTGGGGACCGCTGCTATGGGGGACCCTGAAAACCATACAGGGTTTTCAGGGTTTTTATCGGTTTTTAGCGTTATTTTGTTATTGCTTTTTTTCGTTAACTCGGTTTTCCTGGGTCTTTTCACGTGTGTTATGAATAAATTTTCTTTTTTTCGGTGCCGGTACTAGTTTTATTTTGTTGTATTTATCCGCGACACCTTAAAGGCCGGTCCGTGAAAATATTGTCGGGCACAAACCGGTCCGTGGCGCAAAAAAGGTTGGAGACCGCTGCTGTAGAGTCTCCGCCTTTAAAATAATTTAGATATTATTTAAAGAGTTTAATTTCTATTGTTTGTCCACTCAAGGTTTATAGGGATTTTAAGAAGTATTTAGTTAAATTACTTATTGAGTAATTAAGTTACTTTTCAGACACAGTAATTAGATAAGTATTTTAAATACAATATTGATTAAGTAATTAGTAATTAGTAATTAATTACTTTTTTAAAGTAACTTACCCAACACTGGTCAGAACCAACTAAAAACATCTGGAGCATCATGAAACTAAAAGCTGAGCAGACCCAGGACTGTTGAGCAGCCAGAATCCTATATCAGACCTGTAGAGGCTAAGCCTACGCTTGAAGCCACTGAGGTGTTCATTGACGGGGGTGACGCGATGTCACTGGTATGCATGAATTTATTAAACTCGATACAGTCCAAAAACTGCAGCCTTACTCATCTTGTCCTTCAGATTCTTTATTTCCACGTTGTAACATAGCAGCACAGCGATCACAAACCGTTTGCCTCCTTCTGATCAACAACACACCTGCCGTTAATTACATGTGTCTACCTTAAATACATTCACCAAAACTCAAAAAGTGACCTCTAGCGGCAAACATAATGTATAAATCCAAAAATGGCTCCTACAAGACCAGAATGGAAATATTTTCTATCCCAAAAGTCCAGCAGCTGCTCTCCTCGCTGAGACGTTTAGGGAGGAGGGGATGCTACTCAGTGGTAAACACCGACCTGTCCTAACTTTTTTGTCATGTGCTGCTGCCACCAAATTGAAAATGAGCCAATATTTTTCTCTTAAAATGGTCCATTATCTCAGTTTGAACATTTGATATATTTTCTGTTATACTGTGAATAAAATATAGGTTTATAAAATCTGCAAATGATTGCATTCTGATTTTATTTTCATTTTACGCAGCAGCCCAACATTTTGGAATTGGGGTTGTATTTATAGGGGTTATTAGTTCTGTCATATTTTCCTCCATTTCCTCCTGTTATCCTGTGTTTCCTTCTGTCGGCTGTTTTTCACTTTCTGTTTGACTTTAGCAGTTATCTCATGTCTGTTTTTGCTTCCTCCTCCGTCTCATGTCTGGGTGGGTTCACTGATATCTTTTTACCCTCCTGTGTCCAATTCTGTGGTTCACCTTTTGTGTATATGAAGTGTGGTCTTCTCCCCTCGTCTTAGTCGCTGTTTACCTTCTTGTGTGTTTCGCTATAACTCCCCAGAGCTTCCTTGGATTTTTGTCTTGTTGTTTTGGATTTTGTTTCTTCACTTTTTAGACTTTGATCAGGTGGAATAAAAAGCTTGCTTTTATTTTAACCTGCGCCTACACCTAGGTCTTTTTACTCCACACTTCAATTTTGTCTCTACCTGAACGCCTTCTCGTCTGTTTCTTCTTACAGCCGATGTCTGCGCTTTGGTTTCTTTAGCCACATTCACCGTTTTGTCAGACACAGTACAATTACATGACTGAAAGCTGTGAACCCATTTTGGCTCACATACGGTGGCCCATTATATGTAGATCTCTCCACATGACTTGTGGAAAGAGGACAATGAAAACTTGTTGGCTTAGAAGCAAATAGGACTCAGTGTGACCGATTTACTGTGTCTATTTAGAGCCAAAAGGGGAAAAAAGCCTAAGCATACTATGTAACAAAGACACATTTGTGACTGAAAAGCTGAAAGAATGAAAACATTTCTGTCCACAACCAATTCTCAAGGCTGCTTTAGTCTTAATGTCTTCAGGAAAAAAAGAAAATCAGAGTTATCTATCTGCAAATCGCAGCTAGATAACTGAAAAGCTAACTGGTGTAAGTTCAAAATGCTATCCAATGTTAACAAAAGCTTCAAATTACAAGCAGGAAAGGTTTTGTTTCTTTTTTAATATCATCCAGGAGTGGAGTCGGGTGGTGGGTCAAATACGAATCACTCAAGCCCCACTTATTACAGACAGTAAGGAGACCAATTTTTACTTGGGCAGTGAGAACAGAAGGATCGAGGACTTAAAAAACGATGAGGGATAGCAGAAGAGGGTCGTGTGCTGAGAAAATTGGGAAGAAAATGAAGGAGTGAAAGTAGTAAGACAGATTTTAAGAAATGTCGAGAGATAATTTGATAGCGTCCACTGACAGAAAATCCAACTTTATAGAAAGACAGGCAGGGTATTTTGGTAGTTAAGGGACATCTTTTCATCTTGAAGAGTTTGAATCTGAGACTGATGGCTTGGTATAAAATCTTCATGTCAGCAGGCATCCATCCTGCTGCAGCATTATTGACCAAAACATTGAAAGCCTCGTCACAGGGATTCTGTTTTCTAATGTTTTTATAGAGGCGGGGAAAGAGAGATTTTTTCCCCTTAAAGCAAACACCAAACGATCACAAACAAAATTGCTACTTATTTTCCAATTCTCAGTAATTTCCTGTGTGGCAGCATACTGGGTTAAAAATAATTAGGGTCCTCGGTGTGTTCAGGAAAAGTTTTCCTGCTCTATAAGTGTGCACAGATATATAGCCAGCTGGTAGGGACTGCAATAAATATGTTTGAGCTGTAGCCCCGGAAAAAAGGAAAAAAAAATCAAAGAAGGCCTGCAAACACTTTTCCAGATGAACTGCAGTAACCCCGCACATCAACTACTGAAAAGAAGAAGAAACAGTCTAGAAAAAAAGATTTCCATCAGCAGGCGTTCAAGACTGTGTGACATTCCTTTCAGGAGGACTAGTTAAGCTTTATTTGACTGTGTGTCTTTTAAATGAATGCTAGAACATCTTTGTATGTGACATTTAAAAGATTAAAAGCCAAAACAAATGTGACCTATGAAGATTATTATGTTCAGAGGCCCATGTGTTAAAGTTATTGCAAGACTTTTCTTCACACTTCTTTGGTTATTACGCTGTCAGGGAGGACTCATCCCGTTTGCTGCACTTGATGAATCCTTCTTGTGCCACTGGTTTCCAGGCCCAGTTCACGGTGGGTATTTTTACAGCTCAGACTTTGATAATACATATGGTCAGGTTATTTGGTTTCCATAGAACAATATTCTGTGATGAACAGTCTTGGTTGCCGGCCCACATTCATATCACATCCCCTCACTTTTTTAGCCGTGCTGCTGCACTGTGGATGAAAATGTCTGACAGTTGGTCAGTCCACCGCTTCAGTTCCAGCTGAAATATTTAAAGTAGTTCAGCTATGTGTTATAAATACTGAAATGGTTTGCCTTGAAATTCCAATAAAATGTTGCATAAAGAGACGATAAATCTGGTGTTCCCCCGACATTTTTTAATTAGTCAAGCTTGACAAAATGTCAGATTATTTCAGATTTGTGATGTTTTGCTTTGACCGCCAAAGACTAGAAAAACAGAAGTTTCCTCGGCTAACAGAGACGGTAAGAACAGTTACATCATTAGGTTAGCATTGTAAATGTGAGCATTTGTTAGAGTTTAGCAAAACACCGCTACACCCTTGAGCAAAACTAAGAGCAAGAAAGGCCTATCTGTGTAATTGTAGGCTGGGTTAGGACCCAAACGCAGGACTCTCGGCAGGGGCGTAATTTCCTGGGGGGTTAGGGGGGTTATGACCCTCCCAATAATCAGACCCAACCAATATAACCCCCTCAATAAAATTATCAATTATCTTGCATAAATAGACTGTTGATTTTCTTTACTCATTTTAGGTATTACCAGCAAAATAGTTGCATGTTTAATGATCTGGGAATTTACCCACATTTATTTATTTATTTAGACCAGGGGTCTGCAACCTTTAACACCCAAAGAGCCATTTGGACCCGGTTTCCACGCAAAAGAAAACACTGGGAGCCACAAATACTTTTTGACATCTAAAATGAAGATAACACTGTATACATTGTTTTTTACCTTTATGCTTTGTGTGAACAACTAAGGTGTGTTGCTTGTGAAATCCTTGAAGTGCTACAGAGAAAATTACATTTTATTTATGTAATTAACACATTTTGAACTCTTAAAGAAATATAACAAAAGGAAAGACACCCAGCTGAACTAAAATGATCCATGTAGCAAACAAAAACTGTTGTGAGTCGCCACCCTTATATCGCCTTTGGGCTTTTGGAGCCTTGACCTGACTTTTAAAAAGTAATTGGAAAAAAAGCACTATGCTGCTAAAAAATAGATATTTGCAAAATTCTGCCTAAATATGTATTTTACCTGGTTAATGTGTGTGGCGGGGCGTTGTCTGCAGCGCCGCTGCAGGGGAGGCGGACGCACCTGAGCAGCACCCGCAATCACGCCTCGCCGCCTTAAAGTCTGCGCTCTCTCTGCTGTTGTGTTGTCGGGCTGTGAGGTGAAAAGCTACAGCCGGCTGTATGTGTACAGCAACCGTGTGTGAAAAGTGGTCAGTAAAGAGATGCTGAAAAGCATGTTCATGCAAACATCGTCGGGTCTGCCGTGATATGTTTACAATAAGACTTATCGTCCCAAACCTCTGCACACAGCATCTGCAATTCGGGGCTTTCATCTTTACGCAGGACTGTAAGCTGTCATCTGTGAGGTGTGAGCGGTGTTTGTTTTAACATAGTTCATGGTGGAGCTGCTGACATAATGTGGATCCGAAGATCCATAACTGGCCTACCTGGGGTCGAAAGTCTCGATAAATCCATGGCGTTTCGGCGGGTATACCGGCTTCCACGAGTGTGACGCTTATTTTGAGCGATGAAAAAATAATAAGATATAATTTTATTTTTATATTTCAAAATCACAATAATCTTCCAATTTAGAACTACAAGTTAAAAAAAGAACTAAACACAAATAAAATACACTTCAGCTAAATACTTCTCATTTATTTTCCCAAACCACCCGGAGCCGCAGTATAAGGACAAAAGAGCCGCATGCGGCTCCAGAGCCGCAGGTTGCCGACCCCTGATTTAGACAGAGATCTTGACCCCCCAATGTTCAGCACAAATTTATGCCGATGACTCTCGGACAGAAAACTTAAAGCTCTAAAACAAAATACATGAATATTCAAGAAACAAACTAAACATAAACTAGAGCTAAGAATCTCCTGACTAGCAACTAAGGACTTTACATGACTTGACAGGACTAGAGAACATGGAACAAATGCAAGGACACACAGCCAATGTGGTTACAATGTGACAATGAACAGAGGAAAACACAGGGCTTAAATACACAAGGGAGTACAAGGAAATGGGAAACAGGAGGGAAACACAGCTGGGACTAATCTGACATAACGAGACGGTGAGGAGGCAAAAGTGAATACACTGAACACAGGACATGGAACTATCAGGAAACAGACAGACTGAAAACTCAGACTCAAGACCCGTAATCCTAACACAGTGAGTGGAGAGACACTGGGAACGTAGAGACAAGACATGAAACATGGGACACGGGACACGCACAGAGTAGACACGGGAACAGAGACTAAACACAGGCTAAGCACAGCTAAGCTAACCACAGGTTAAGATAAACACTGAGACAGGGAGAACTAAGATCACTGAGAAAGACATAACAGAACCAAAACCAAGAATAAAAGTAATAAAAGAATATCAATTAATCAACAAACACAAAACACTGGGTCCCAGACTCAGTACCGTGAGAGCATACAGCCAAACACAAATGCTTTACAACTTGCCTCATCCTCTGTATCACAGCCCTTTCATTTGCTACTATTATTCCTCAGTTAGTATTGTACATTACCTTGTAGTGTCACATTAACCTAAACAAAGCTTGCCCAGGTGGGAAGTGTATTCTGTGTCCTAAAGTATACTTTTTTATAATTAGCTGCAGTGGCACACAGTGGTGCATAATAACAGAACAGTGCATCTGTTTTCTTCTTCTTTCTATTCGATTCAGCATTGCGGTTAAGCTGAAGAGTATTCCAGCTGGTATCCCAGAGGCGGGATTAACTCAGTGACGTCACTTCCTGGCCAATCAGTGGCATGCAGTCTGTTTACTGCATGCCACATTTTCGACCTGCTTGGAACCAAAAAAGGTAGGTACATATTACCAGGTACTACTACCTAATGGAGAACCCTATAAACTGAGTTGAGTCGAGCTGAGTAGGTGCTAGTGGAAAGACGCCAAAATACTGTTAGAATCCATACAGGCACAGGGGAACAATGCACCAGGAAAAGACCCCAGACTGCCTGTAGGTTTAAACCCAGGATCCTTTTCCTTTGACGGAACAGTGCTAGTCACAGCGCTGTTGAGCTGCCCAGCAGAGCAATACATTTTTCAGAGGAACACAATAAAATTACAGTTTTTATTTTTTGACATTTAAGAAGAGCTGCATGATTTTGTTTTATTTAATCAAATTTATGTGCTGAGTTTGGGATATTCAGGTTGGATATCAAGAACTCAACATGGAAGTTACCTAAAAAGATCTTCTGATTCATCGTTTTGACTCAATCATATTCTTTCTCTAAGCCGAACTACATAACTATACTGTGAGGAAAAAGGAATAAACTACCTAAAATAAAAATAAGATAATAAGATGCAAACAAAGTCTAAAAAAACCCAACCCCAAAACAAAACAACGAACTGAGTAGACACTTGCTCTGTGACAGGTTTTTAACTCTTTATATCATCATCTCATCTTAACACTGGCCCTGTATGTTAAGCCAGCTGTCACAAACCTGGGGGTCAAAGTGGACTGTGATCTGAAGTTTAACAATCAAATTAAGGCAGTGGTAAAATCTAGCTTCTTTTACCTCAGGCAGCTGGCAAAAATAAAGCCAATTCTTTCACGGCAGCACTTTGAGACAGTGATCCACGCCTTTGTTAGCACTCGGCTGGATTACTGTAATGCACTTTATATTGGGGTCAGCGTGTCATATATTAGTCATCTACAGAGGGTGCAAAATGCCGCAGCTCATCTTTTAACTGGCACTCAAGAGTTTGAGCACATTTCCCCTGTTTTAGCGTCACTTCACTGGCTGCTCATTTCTTTTAGGATTCATTTTAAAATTCTTTTATTTACTTTTAAAGCTCTCCATGGCCTAGCCCCATCTTATCTCTCTGAGCTGCTACAGCCTTATACACCCACCCGCTCTCTCAGGTCAGCTGATCAGCTGCTCCTGAAGATACCCAGGACTGGGCGTAAACTTAGAGGAGACCGTGCTTTTGCTGTAGCAGCTCCAAAACTGTGGAACGAGCTTCCTTTAGAGATTAGACAGGCCAGTTCTTTATCTGTTTTTAAGCCACTCTTGAAAACCCACCTCTTTACCCTGACCTTTGACACCACGTGAGATGTTGGTTTTTATTTTTATTTTTATTTCAGTTGTTTTTAGGTGATTAGATGCTGTTTTATCTTGTTTAATATAGGGCTGTTTTAATTTTATGTTTTATGTGTTATTCTATTGTTTTAACTTATTTTCTGTACAGCACTTTGTTCCTGTGCTGGGTATTCAAACTTCTCCTAAATTTGTGGGAATGTGTAAAACATCCATGGATCTCTTTGAGGAAGCTTGCAAAGTCTTTTCAGTGCACATGCCACTGAGCAATTTTGGTTTTGAATGAATGAGATGTCATCTTGTAATCCATCTCGTAGACAGTTTTCCACAGTAACTCCATAGCTAGCATGACTCCATGCTACTTCTGCTGTGCTGTGAAACTTTCTTCAGAAGCTAATAGACATGTTAAAAAAGAGAGAAGGCTGAGTGCAGTCTTTTACTCTGCTTAGCCACAGGGCTCAAGGATAATGCATGTTTTACCAACCTTGCTCTCAGTGCTGTTCCCTTCAGAGGCTCTCATTATGACATACTGTTCGGGTGTTGGTGCAGTGGAGGACACTTTCTGGCAAATTGCTGTGGAAAGGAGCTTTAGCAAGTTGACATTAACACACTCCGCTCTCGGTTGCATCACTCGGCAGCTAAAAGCTGACTGCCTTTTGCAAAGCATTTATCTTGTTAGCTTTGGCTAGAGCACAGTGGTGCTTTGAAGGAGATAGACGGGTGTGAAATGCTGCATTTAAGGGTGGATGTCCTCTTCCTCAGCAAAAGTTTGCCTCAAGATAAATAGCTGCCCATTCTGCTGCTCAACATTGCCAGAGTGAGAACAAAGACAAAGGCTTCAAAAGACTCTCTGAAAAAATGGGCTAATGCAAAGAAAACCACAAATCATATTTGTTGTCTTCGCTTACAAGGCAGCAGATGTAGGGGATTACGAGGATCACTTTACCTTCCAGATGGTTTGTTCTCAGACAAATCCTTCATTATATGTTTTAAACCTGCTATCTATCACACCATCCTCCCCACCAGCCTTCAAAGTACTTGTTACGTTTATAGTGCTTTCAACAAAGCAGTAGTTCCCCAATTAAGCTTGCATTTAAAGTTATTACCATCTCATCTAAAAAGTAAAACAAGAAAGATTTAAGCGGCACAACTACAGTAATGAGTTATGAGTTAATTAGCCATTATTTTGTTTTTTACTTAACATAACAGTGTTTTGCTTTAAACACAAACGTACATGAACGCATGGTTGATCAGTTGATCCTATACAGGTGATGAGAGCACAGAAAATATGCATCTCTACAGCTAAATGTAAATTACAACGAGCTCCAGCACTGTATCACGCAGCTGTTGGTGTGCAGGCAGTCCAACAGTATCCACAATAATTCCAAGTGAATCTTGTTTCACTACAAATCACCAAACATCTACTCAAACATTTTTATAAGTCTGGGGTCTGACTCAGGTCTGCATTTGCATAATGAAATCTTTTGTTTATCATAAACTTGTGCATTCATTTCACCAAGGACCATTAAACAAGCACAAAGTAGTTAAAACTGTGGATGCTATGGTGTGGAATATAAAATTAAAATGCAAATGTGGCTCAGTCCTGATATCTAGTCCTCCGTGGCCCAATAATAACACCAGCGAAACAGGTAGCGCGTACTCGATCTGTGGTGTTTCTCCACAGCGACTGACAGAGAGGACCCAGAGGAACGGAGCCAAAGCAAGATGTGGATGATGACACTTGATTTCCTTTGATGAACGAGACTCAGGTGGATACTAAGAGTGTGCAGAGGGAGATTGTGTGGGACAGGACGGTATGAACAAGCAGCAGATCAGCTCCACACTATTGTGCCATTAGTAACTTCCTGCGCAGAGATGTTTGAACAGCTACTTGTGAACTTGTTGTGAAGGCAGACAAACAGACACAATTAAAGGTCAGGTCACTGAGGATTAGCTTGTTCATTCCGCATAAATATTTATCAGATTGTATGTGTCCTTGTTCTGTTTTTTTTTTTTTTTTTACATCTACTTCCACATGTTTATACACGCACACAGAGAAGAGGATAAGGTTACATTTTGTGGTAGAATGATCTTCTCTCAGCTACAAAGCAACGTGCTGTTGCTTCTGGGCAAGTTGCCAAGACAACATGACTGGATCTGAAGTATGTGGCATGCTTACATAACCGCAAATCTATGTCTAAGCTGTGGCAATGCCATGTGCTAGCTCCATAAGAAAGGCAGCCAAATTAGGCTACTGTCAAATGCGTCTTTTCTTCACAGTGTTTTCGAAGCCTTACTTCATACCGATCAGCTTCGTGAAGATTGTAATGATTTTCTACAGAACAAGAATGAAAGAGCTGAGGTTAAACTTGCCTTATGCTGCACACACTGTAACAAGGGGAGGAAACAGATAAGTGAACACAGAGTACAGCAGTAGGTTTACTGTTCATATGGTGCTTGTTTAGTTTGCTGCTAAATTAGAACATGAAGGAACAATCCAAATAAAAGAACCAGATTTTATCGTCATTTGCTTTCACGAGAGTACAGTACAGCTATCTCATTACCAAAGGTAGGCTACAATTACTGCGTAAGCTAATGACTTTTGTAATTATTTTATTACTTAGTAATGGAAACTGTCTATTGCTGAAGTCTTCTTCACTACTGGGAGCATGAGATGATGCCTGCAGCCCATTCACATTTGACAGTTCCAGCTCCTTCATGATGGCACACCCATACATGCCACTGTAGGTATGCTGTGTCTCCCAGCACATTCTCAAGAACGTGAAGGAGACACCAGGAAATTGTCTGTTACATGATGAGAGCAGGATTCAGTTCAATTCAGTTCAGTTTTATTTATATAGCACCAGAAAATAGAGAAAACCTCCACAATCAGACAACTCGACCTGAGCTTTGGTGGCAGGGAAAGAGAAGAAAAAAAACTCCCTTTTAACAGGAAGAAACCTTGAGTAGAAACAGGCTGAGGGACGGGCAGCCATCTGCCATGACAGATTGGGGGTGAGGGGAGGGAGACAGGACAAAGACATACTGTGGAAGAGAGCCAGAGATTAATAATAATTAATAATTAAATGTAGAGCGGTGTAAAAACACATGGTGAGTGAAAAAGGTGACTGAAGAAGAAACACTCTATGCATCATAGACAGACCCTAACAACCTAGACCGCTTGCAGCATAACCAAGGGAGGATTCAGGGTCAACTGATCCAGCCCCATCTATCAAAACATTTTAAGCCTAATCTTAAAAGTAGAGAGGGTGTCTGCTTCTTGAATTCAAACTGGAAGCTTGTTCCACAGAAGAGGGGCCTGAAGCTGAAGCCTCTACTCTTAAATACCAGGAAGTAAAGCAGTAGCCTGAGAGCAAAGAGCTCTAATTTGGTGATATGGTGCTATGGGGTCTGTAAGGTAATATGGGGCTGGATGTTCCAAGACCTCTTATGTGATAAGAAGGATTTTAAATTCAGCACATTTAACAGGGAATCACTGAAGAGAAGCCAGTGTAGGAGAAATATGCTCTCTCTAGTCCCTGTCACTATTCTTGGGTCAACAAAAGGCTTTCCAGGGAGTCCAACTCAGGACTGGTATTGGCTCCTTGCAAGGGGGAACAAAATGACCTCCAGCAGACCACTGGTTTGACCGTCTCTGATCAAACTCTCAGAAACATGACGGAGGAATGAGGGCGACCGTGACTCAGGAAGCGCATCTGTAACCGGAAGGTCACCGGTTCGATCCCCGGGCTCTCTGTCCTGGTCGTTGTGTCCTTGGGCAAGACACTTCACCTATCGCCTACTGGTGATGGCCAGAGGGGCCGATGGCGCGATATGGCAGCCTCGCTTCTGTCAGTCTGCCCCAGGGCAGCTGTGGCTACAACTGTAGCTGCTTCCACCAGTGTGTGAATGAATAGTGGCATTGTAAAGCGCTATATAAATCCAATCCATTATTATTATTATTATTATAAGACCTGTGCTCACAGCCCAGTGCTGTGCAACTAATTTAGCATGTACTAGAGAACACCAGAACTGGGGGTTCCAGCTCTGGTTCTTTAAATAGAATACAGAGCATATTTCTCCTGTTTTGGCTTCCCTTCATTGGCTTCCTGTTAAATCCAGAATTGAATTCAAAATCCTGCTCCTCACATACAAGGTCTTAAATAATCAGGCCCCATCTGATCTTAATGACCTTGTAGTACCATATCACCCTATTAGAGCACTTCACTCTCGCACTGCAGGCTTACTTGTTGTCCAGATTCAGATTCAAAAGACTTTATTTATCACCAAGGGGCAATTAAGAGACTAAACTTGCCATCTGTACATACAATACTGTTGTTCCTAGAGTATTTAAAAGTAGAATGGGAGGGAGAGCCTTCAGTTTTCAGGCCCCTCTTCTGTGGAACCAGCTTCCAGTTTGGATTTGAGAGACAGACACTATCTCTACTTTTAAGATTAGGCTTAAAACTTTCCTTTTTGCTAAAGCATATAGTTAGGGCTGGACCAGGTGACCCTGAATCCTCCCTTAGTTATGCTGCAATAGACGTAGGCTGCCGAGGATTCCCATGATGCATTGAGTTTTTCCTTCCCAGTCACCTTTCTCACTCACTATGTGTTAATAGACGTCTCTGTATTGAATCATATCTGTTATTAATCTCTGTCTCTCTTCCACAGCATGTCTTTATCCTGTTTTCCTTCTCTCACCCCAACCAATCACAGAGGATGGCCCCGCCCCTCCCTGAGCCTGGTTCTGCCGGAGGTTTCTTCCTGTTAAAAGGGAGTTTTTCCTTCCCACTGTCGCCAAAGTGCTAGCTCATAGGGGGTCATATGACTGTTGGGTTTTTTTCTCTTTATGTATTATTGTAGGGTCTACCTTACAATATAAAGCACCTTGAGGTGACTGTTGTTGTGATTTGGCGCTATATAAATAAACTGGAATGGGATTGAATTGAATTTAAAAACAGCAGATCATCTGCCTATCACCCTATCCCCAATATCCTCTTCTGTCACACCCACCCTCTGCAGGTCCTCCTTCACTACATCCAAGAACTTCTCTGTAGTTTTCCTGCTGCATCATTCCATTCATCCTTTCTCTACCACTTGTTCTTATCTTATCACATGTCTAAAACATTGCAACCATGCCTCTCTAACTGTGCCTCCAACTTAGTAACCCCGAGCTGTCCCTGTGATGTACTCATTTCGAATCGTATCCTTCTTGGTCATTCTCGGTGAAAATCTTCAACTATGTCACCTCCAGCTCTGCCTCTTATCTTTTTGTCTCTAAACTATTAATCTTGTAAACATTTCCATGCACAGACTCTCCTTTTGTCACATCATCATATGTTCAATAATGAATAATTAATGAATAAATAAGGGTTTGACTGCAAGGTGTTTGTATTCCAGTGCAGTGTTTGGTTGCCTTAAAGGGAACTACAAAGAGTTTGTAATTCAGTTTCTCCAGTAAGTACATTTTGTTTTATGTTTTCTCATTTTGGGGAGTCAGGTAATCTCACGTACAGGCCCATCACACAGGAACATAAAGATGGTGCATAAACTAAACTTCACGCTCTCAAGTTCCCAGTCAAATGGAGAATCTGTGTGATTACCTGAAATAAACACGATGCACAGTGACTGCACACAAAAACTCAGAGCAGCCAAAGAATCTACCAATGTCAGGATGTGTCTCAGAGAGGACATTCTGCCCTGATGACACACACACACACACACACACACACACACACACACACACACACACACACACACACACACACACACACACACATGCAAACACAAGACAAGATGGAAACAATACCAGCCATGCTGTCCTGGCTGGTAACTAGCAGACTAGCAGACTGACAGCCTTGTCTCAAGAAGCTGTCCTGGAGCTTTCAATCATACCAAACGTCAGACCTCAAGAGGAAAACTCACTCAGAAACTGGAAAATCTTTCTTAAAGTTGTTCATATATACACAGTGACTACATATAAAAGCCTTTATGATTGACATTAGAGAGTCTATATATTAATATTTGCCTTATAGCATAAGAGAGTCATTAAGAGTGCACATGAGCAACTCAAACAGGTATGTGCCTGGGATGTGTTGGAACACCTTTGCAGTTGACAAAAAAGACTGAGTCTATAAAAGTCACGTTTTCCCCCCCATAACACATTTCAGCTAACATTGACAGTCAGTCCAGCTGCTGTCATCTTGCTAATGCTTCCAGTCGCTTATTTCAGTTCAACAAGACCAGAGAATCACCGGAGTGATCAGGATTCAATGTCTCAGCATCATGTTTGTCTAAACTGTTGTTTGCTAAAATTATTATTTTGCTAAATAATTTCAGTTTTAGGGCAAAATGTTCGACAAACCAGCCAGCACTGCCACCTTTCGAGGCAGATGGATGTCACGGAAAGCTTGTTTTTACATACTGCCCTGCAAATGTGTTTTCCCCACCATCATCTGACAGTCCCCTCCCCTAAAACCATCCATGATCTGTGTAGAGCATGTTAATGTTGCTTCTCAGGACGGGTTCCAGGTGTGTACCTGTACAGTATGTGCACTGCTCCTTCGTTATCCAATGTGTCTCCTCCCCATGTTTGTTGAGGGTTTTCTGGTTGTGCCAGCTACACACTCCTCGCTGCACTTCACTGTATCTGTGGCTCCAGAGATGTGCAGGTATATCATCCCTTGGGTAAAGTAAGTGTTACCTCAGTGTGTTGGCAGGTTTGTCAAAAACATGCTACCTGCTGTGGTTTTAGACATTTTTGTGGCATTTGTCAAAGAAGGTGGATTAAAACGGAAAAACTGGCAACCACGATGGTCGAGGTTTGCGCTCCATGTGGGAGCTTTGCTTTTACCCATCTTTTAGCTTTTCCTTTCACTGTTGTTTGGGTCAGTCAAGGAACTACAACTCGTGAAGATATAACACCAAGGGGTCCTTTCCAAGAGTCTGCACGTGATGAGTCTGGAGTGAGATTGAGCAGCTTTTAAAAAGTGCAGCAGAACCAGCAGCTTGGAGCTTCAATCACCAGGATGCACCCAGTGCTTATTTCTTCATTTCCTGCATGCTGTGGGGTACACTGACGAGGCTGCGGCACAGCCAATATGAAAGGAACTTTGAAGTGTGAATACTCCTTCAACCAGTCTGTGCTTAGCTGAATTCTGAGCCTCTGCCATTGTTACCGTTTCCACTGCTTCTTTTGTTGGAATACATATAAACATTATTATTTTGTGATACCGTTATTTTATCTGATGTTGCATTATTTCCTAGACATGTTTCACAAAAGAGTCATCTATTCAGTCCTAATTAGAGGTTTTAAGACGGCGGCTTGGCATATGGATATATTTCCAAAGTTACAGCTGGGTGGAGGAAACTTTACATTTCTAGAAGTAAAGTTTGTAAATGTGAACTAAAAATGAAAACAGACAAATTTCCGTTTCCACACTGTGAACAGCCCCTAATCTTATTCTTTCTGAGTGTTTTCTTCATTGATATTCAAATGTGTCTTTGCCCGTGCGTCTGCTATCAGTTCTTCTCCAGTAATGTTTCATTTAAGCCGCTCGCCACGGAGAGCATTTATTTTACACCGTCCACATTTGTCCATTTGTGCATTGGGAGTGTGTTTGTCTCTTCGGTGCGGTGAGCAAGGACAGGGCACATTACTGACCTGTGACAGCGACAGCACACTCAATCAAGGGCAAAGAGCAGGAGGAAAAAGAAAAAAAGGGTCTGCATAAATTTCCATCGCATTTGATTTGTGACTTTGAGCGGCTGCGGACAGGTGAGCAACTTATCGTCCGTGAAGAATGAATTTTAACACCTGCCGATGCTTTTAATGTGTTTGTACAAGTTCTACGATTTAAGACAACTACTTTAATACAACCACCGAGTCACTACAGACAGAATTGTGCTGTAAAGCCAGAAGATCAAGAGAGGAATTCAAATATGATTTCCAGTGGGATTTTTACCGTGAAAATGCGACTCCTTCAACACCCCCACCCTCTTGTCACATTGTCATCTCCTCTGAAGTCAAACAAATCTGTTTCAAAATCCTCCCAAACATTGGACTCTCTGGCACTGTTGCCATGGAGGCCACTTCAATATCAAGTTCCCCTCCTCCTTGTGAACAACACATTTCATTATGGCCCCCCAAACCAGATTAAAGCTGTTTTGCCCTGGAACAACCAAAGGCCTAAACCAGCTGTCATAGTTTATTAGATGATAGCGCTGCTATAAAAGAGCTGGAATCCTCTAATATCACTCTGTTGTTTTATTGCGTGTTTCATTGTAATTGTGGACATGTGGTATTTCACGGGTGTGAACACTTTTTCTTGTTGCAGTTCAGAAAAAACTTTGATACTAATATTTCTTTCACTTAAGTAGAACAACAGCAGATTTATGAGCTACACTCACGTTCTGAAGCTATTCCAAAAAGCACGAGGCATTACAAGCCCTCTATATCGTGACTTTCCACCAGCATGTCCTCCTCTCGCTGCCTCGTCTCGTCTGCGCTTCAGCTAACACTGACAAAACACAAAGCTTGCAGAAACAAAAGCTTAACTGTCTAACATTGCCAAAATGAGCTCCCACACACTAAACAATGTCTTAGTCTGTGTGTGCGCTGCACACTGTTGAATAGCCAAATAAGCTATGCGCAGTGCTGGCATTCCAGTAGGCGGGCAAAGTACAATCTACTATAGTGGGCGGCTCTAATGGAATTCAAATATTTCGCACCTCGCAGATTAAAACGGGAGCTGATAATTCCAGTTTAGAGGGAGACGTTTAGATTAAGCCGTTCGCTCTGTCTCCGTCTCCCTTTGGCGCTTTGCGTTTTGCTGTGTGTTGCTGGAGCCTGAGGAAAAACACATCTGCCACCAATGGAACTCATGCTAGGTGTGAAATTCACAGTGGAAGAGTTTTTAAATGTGCAAAAAAACAATAAAACAAACAAGAACAACAACAAAAAAAATTTAATCATCATTCTCTATTGTCTGCTTTGGGCTGAATCGATATGGGGCACATACTCGCAACTGCCATAGAGGTTCTCATCTAATTTATCACAGTCTGCAGAGAATTGCTAATCAATAAGCCCATCAAGCCTCTTATGCTTCAAGGTCAAAGGTGTCTACAATATAGCACATTTCCCACCCCTCATCACGTGTTTGTCGTCACCGTTAGTGTAATTGTGTTTCTTAAACCGTGAGAAGGTGAAGTTCACAGGACCCAGTGAAGGTAATCTGCATTCAGCAGCATCTCTGGCTGCCTGTGCAGATGGTTTTCAAATGTTTTCGTACTTGTGAGCGAGACACTAAATCCGACAGATGAACCGGGGGTCATTTAAATTTTATTCAGATTTAATGGCTTGTGAGCCGTGGAATTATCTTCTGAATGTTGTTGATGAATATTCCACGTCAGTACATGCATTCATTCTTTCAGTCATAATTTTTCTGCAGCTCTGAATGAGGAGGAGGGGGGGAATGTATACCTTGTTGTTCTCTAGTAGACCCGCTGAGTAGTATCACCTCCTGAATTAATTTGCAAAGCAGATGGATTTTTGGGGTGAAAAATAGACTGTTGCGAAGAGACGTGGAGGCACAAAATAAATGCACTTGCAAAGACCCTCAGTCTCCCTCATCTGACAGCAGGGGGCGCTAGTAGGCCATTAACTGAGTTGGGAAGTTGGTTTGTTGTGAACTGAGAGCAGGAGCTGGGGTTTTTCTCCTCAGATGTGGTATATGGGCTCTTCAGCTACACAAACACAGCTCCTCTTTTCTGCTGCGAAGTGCGCATATTGCACAGAAAATACTTAAAGAAAAGAAGAAAAAAATCAATTCCACCACATTCTTTTTCTTCTTTCTTTTGCTTTGACAGATAAAGCGTGAACTCGAATGACTTATCATCACCACCCCTGCCTCTTTGTACACACACCAAAAATGTTGTGTCACACTTTTAAAATATTGCCTGCTTTGCATCGCGCGAGGAATAACCCACAAGATACGCCGCGACTCTGCTGTCGTGAAAATGGGAACTCGGTAGCTGAACAATAAAGCTAAACAGTTCATTTTGGAGTGATTTACAAAAATAAGCCACTGTCTGGAAGTATGAAAAACATTCTTCACTTCGCCGGCAAAGATAAACACTGCAGCGACATTGCACAGTCTATTGTTATGCCTCTCTTTCTGGAGGGTGGTGCAGTAGCTCTCATTACACATTACACAAAGTGCTTCGATACTAACGCACCTCTTATGACAAGGAGCTCACATTTGGTTTGATTCTCCTCCCTTTTCCCGTCTTCCTCTCTCTCTCTCTCTCCTTCTGAGTGTGTCGCTGTGCTCTCCAGATCTCCCACCAAAGAGCTGCGTTCATGAAACAGTGCAGTCTGTCTCTGGATATACTCCATTGTTCCTCGCACATTTAAATGTCTGAGTCTATCACTCCTTTCTTCCCCTCAAAGATTTTCCTTGAGAACTTGACTGACTATAAATTAGGCAGCTAATGTGTTTTTAATGTTTAGGGCAATCTCACCCTTTTTAAAAAAATATTCTAAGGAGTCTTTAGGGAAACGCTGCTATTGGAAGTTGTTCAAGTGAGTGAGATTTGGTTTAGCTGCCTCTTCTAATGTTAATTGGTCCCTTTGAAGGTCTGTTATTAAATAAACACTGGATAGATTCACATTACATTAAAAAACAGCTAATGCACCGCACGTTTTCTTATCTATTATCACAGAACGAGGGTGGGGAAAAAAGTTGAAATGGTAATTCTTTAAACTGTCATAAGAAACATGATTCTAATGAAAGGAACTGGTGGCCAACAACAGTAGCTCAGAGAGGTGTTTCGGGCTTTAAATAAAACATTTTTCACCGAATTTCCATCCCAACACGCCGCTTTTTGTATTCCACCATCTTCAGTTTATAACACAGGGTTTCTATTATCGTTTTAACATCTAAAACTCACATTTGCCAGTACCACAGGACTTATTTTTTTCCTTAGCAGGGTATGTAGTGTTATCTTCCATGCGTTTTGGATGTGATGTTCAAAAATCACATTGTGCGAGTGCACTCTGGGCTTTGACCATCTGGTTCTTAAGCACTACTGTGCTCCTTAGTGGCTTTGGTTTCCATAGCTGAACTATCCCCGAACAGCTATTGACAACCAAGAATGGCAGCTTCATGAGGCAGGAAGTTTGCTCCTTTCTTCTCATTGGCTGCAAAGAGAAAAGAATAGATATCATTATGAGATGTGCTTCATTAAAAAGGGTGCTAATGGCTGCTCTTTAACGCCGAGCCCAGGCTGCCTCTGCAGACATCAGTGCTCTATAGTGATTGCCACTGCAGCCTCAGCATCACTTCACATTAAATCTGCCTGTGCTCTGTCTTCTTTGAGCTAGGAAAGGGAGGAAAAAAGAAGACGCCAGTCAGCGGATTAATGAAGGCAGAAGGACCTATTCGCTTTTCCTTCCCTTAGTGAGAGGAAATGAAAGGCACTTTATCGTGTGAAGAATAGAGACTAAACACGAGACGACCCTTGTGGAGAGAATGGAGAAAGCAAAAGGGGACGAATTGCTTTATCCCAGGAACCCTGTGACTCATGATTTCTCCTTCCTGCACTTTCTCTCTGTGCTGCTACACTTTTGTGAGACATTGAATACCCTGCAAATATGTTTTGAGCTCAAACTAAAGATTGCCTTCAGAAACAAAGGCTATGATTTGGTTTTATTCATCAAGTAACTTAAAACAAAGCGCGCAGCAAACAGAGAATATCTAAAAAAATCAATATTTGGTGCATCCACCCATCTCCTTGAAACAGTAAATCTCCCACATTCGCCTGCACACAATTTTTCAAGGGGCTTGGCAGCCGTATATTTCCAAGGATCTCGGAGAATGACTCAATTTCTTCTCTCTCTTCATGTAATCCCAGACTGACTCCTTGAAGTTGAGATGAAACTCCGTGGGGGCCACACCACCTGTTCGAGGAGTTCTTGTTCTTGCTGTTCAAAATAATGCTTCATGACTCTGCCTACATGTTTGGGGTCTGTGCCTTACCGCAGCATGCATTTGGGACAAGAATATAAACATCTACAGCAGCTAAAACTTTTCCCTCTTGCTGTATATTTGTCACGTAGAACCATTATGCCGTTAGCCTGGCTTTTAATGGAGAGATCTGTGTGAAAACCCCGTTTCCCCCATAAATACTTCTAATGAGCATAACAGCATGTGTCACTATATAAATTGCATACATAGAGCTTCTCAGCATTTCCATTTGGATAGGCTCATAAAATGCTAATATGCTCTGAATTTTAAGTCAAACTCAGGCTCAAATTAAGCTTTTAGCTGAGGCAACGATAGGAGATATGAGTCTTGGAATCAATTTATACACATTGCAGCCAAAATGAAATAAATGTTGTTGTTTTTTTGCTTTTTTAAAAGATGGCAATTCAAACATCAAGAGAGCTCAGGGAAAAATACTCATGACTCATGATTTTTCTAGACACAACTTGGCGTGGATAAACAGGAATAGAAGAGCTCACTCGATGACAGCTACTAAATCCTTCTACACCGCTGTCTGTCTTATTCACCATAGCCGTGGTCTCAGGATTGCCTATCAGGAACACTGCTGTTTTTTGTTATAAGATGAGGATTTTTGGAATATTCCACTGGACATTTATGTTTCTGGGTTTCACTTATTATATCTACTAAAATAATAAAAAAGGTATGGTGTATTAAATCTATGGAAAAATACAGACAGTATGTTTTGTGTAAGAGGGTTTGCTTGAAGTAGATGCAGTGATCTTTGTGAATGCCCTCGTGTATCACAGCTGACATAAACCCCCTGAATCCCATTGCCACAGATGGACAGAGGGGATGTAGCCCATGCGTACCCTTTGCACTGACATGCAGCCCCCCGCTGGGTGATGCTGAGGTACCAGTGTTCAGCCAGTAGTCCAGTGCAAATTAATGCTGACAACAGTGCTTAAACAAGGCTAGAAAATGAATGCTTGGCAACACGAGGGAAGGAGCACTAAGACATGATAATCAAGTGTCATTGTGACAAATGCCTATTTCTCAAAAGCGGGTGGTGAAACTAATTTTATTCAAATGAACTTGCCATCACCAGCTTGGGAGCTCATCTCCATACAGTGGGTCATTCGGCTTCATATGGTTCCCCTACTGTGAAATTCTCACACTGTCTTTATTGCAAGCAAATAAGGTGTAAACTTCAAAGGCACTGCATGAAAAAAGCTATACGGTGCTAAACTCATTGCGGATCTGTTTGGGGCTTTTAATGCTCATCTTGTTACTCATTTTGTTACAGTAACCAAGCTGCTTGTTATTGGTTTTGGTCATTCTGCTAATAGCATCTCCAGAGAGTTGATAAAGATCTTCCACTCTGCGGATGAAGTAGAAACTCAGGCCATCCAGGTTAACGTTGCAGTAATGAGCTTTTCCATCCTTTGAAGCATCTACTGAAATCTGCAAAAGTCTCATTTCTTTATATTTAGCTAGTGTAATGGGAAATAGGCGCAATGATTTATTGAAACATGTGCAAACATACATTGAAATCCAGTATATGAGGCAAAAACAGAGTTGGTACAATTCTAACAAGCATAAAAGTCAGTATTTGGTATGACCGCCTTTATTCTTCAACACAGCCAGAACCCTTGGGCAAGCTTTCTCATATTTTCTTTAAATAGTATTTAGGAATAGTACTCCAGGCTTCTTGAAGGACACTCAAAGCCCTTCTTGGGATGATTGCTGCCTTTTGTTGTGTTCTCTATCAGGATGATCGCACACCACTTTAATAGCGTTGAAGATTGGGCTCTAGGGAGGCCAGTCCATGACTGATTGTGCTCCATTGTGTGTTTATCTAATCAGATAGGCTTTTACTGCATTGGAATTGTGTTTTGGAGCATTGTCATGGTGATAAATTAATCAGTTGCCAATCAGATGCTTTTCAGATGGTGTTGGATGGTGGATAAAAATCTGTCAGTTCTTTTCTGTGTTTACATCCGTCGGTTTAGACAATATTTCCAACACCACTGGCTGAAATACAGCCACAGACGCTCCAGTCTGTTTTACAGATGGCTGTAGACAACTGTCTCCTGACCTCCTCAATACATATTGAACCAACTAATTCTAATTTGGATTTATCAATCTATAAAACATGTTGCCACTGATGATTTCAGTCCAGTTCATGTGTACACCAGAGTGTAGTCTATTGGTTTACACATCTGCATTGTAAAACCCAATATTGTGCTTAATCAAAAATAAAAAGTGGACGTACCCAGTTTTGGCTCAAAGTTGTTAGAGTTGGCTTAAATTAGAAGAAACTAAGTAAGCTGGAAATTTTTCTTCAATGGTAGAATGTAACATTTACTCTATACTGAAGTAGGTTACAACTCACAGGTAGCCAGTGTTGGGAAGGTTACTTTTAAAATGTATTCCATTACAGATTACAGAATACATGCCCCAAAATGTATTCTGTAACGTATTCCATTACGTTACTCAATGAGAGTAACATATTCTGAATACTTTGGATTACTTAACATATTATCATGCATTTTACAACTACATGAATGTACTATTGCTGTGATTTATTACTGTTACTGAAGGTCTGCGGCTCCGAACCGTAGTAAAGGGACCTCTGGCTAATACGGGTTCCGTGTTGGGCTCGTAGCCGAAAAATAGCTTTACTTTGTTGTGTGGGTCAACTCTGCTTGCGAGAGACAGAGAGAGGTGTTGAAAGGTTAATAGCTTACTTAGAACTGGGCTCGTCAGGCACTCTTCTTGGCTGCAGTGGTTATTATTATATTTACATGCTTCCAGCTCCCGTTTTTGCTCGATGACAGCTGTACTTTTCGACTCTCCTTTTTCTCCCACCTCGCTCACAGACACATAACGTGTATGGCAGTCCATTCTCCCTGCAGCACGGACTACACTGCCCATGATGCTACATTCTGCATTCTGCCTATTAGCTTAGCACAACAACAACAAAAAGGCCTCTCTCACCCAGGAAACACAGAGAGAGAGAGAGCGTCACCCTGTAACCATGGCAACCGTAACGCTGCCACCTGGAACAACAGAACGTAGCTGTCAAACAAAACCCAAACAGTCCTGACCCGCCACAATATGAAACAGGGAAGTACCGCCGTGTAATCCATTTATTTCAACAAAGTAACTGTATTCTTAATACCACCTTTTTAAACGGTACCTGTAACGGAATACAGTTACTCATATTTTGTATTTTAAATACGTAACGGCGGTACATGTATTCCGTTACTCCCCAACACTGCAGTTAGCCTGCTTTACCTATCCTTGCTTCACTATATTTTAATATTTTACTTCATTATCTGGCAGTTTATGTTACTGTTGGACTTTTGTGTATAAAATATACAAATAAGTCCCCCAACTGTGCATATAAGTATAACTAAAAATTAATTAGATTACATTAGTTAATTTTTGATTTGCTTTTTTTTTCTTTTAGACAAAAACAAAGATTGAGAGACTGCTTCTTAGGTCATACAAAGGCCCTCGTAACTTTAAACATGCAGAATGAGAGCAAACCTCCACTTAATGTATTTAAATAAACCATATGAAATGGTCATTTTATTTTGTTTTATTTCATTATCAGATGATTTTGCAGAGAAACAGACAAAAGACTGTCACCCTTCAGCAGAAGGACAAAACCGCATGGTTTGAAAATGCCGTGTCACTGCTTTCCTCCTCCCTCGCACAGATCAGTCCGCATGCTCATGGTTGGCACTAGATTTTTCTAGAATATGTTGAACAAATGTGGGTGCTTTATTAAGTGTTTTACTAAGAATATCTTGCATTCAATGATGATAAAACATAATGTGATTTAGTTGGATTAGTAATTTAGTAAGCAAAATTAAAAACACTAAGTTACAACAAATATTTTTTTAATTTAATGGAATTTGAAACAGTTAGTATCTATGGAAGCGTAGAGCTGCCACCCAGGCAAAAGAAAAATAGGAGTATATCACGTTATAATGTGAAAAATGTATAGTTCTAACAATATACTTTTCATGTTTATATAATATACTATCATGTTATTGCAATATACATAATTATCACGTTCATACAATATAATATTTATACTGTACAAATGTGATAATTATGTGTATTGTAATAACGTGATATACTTCTTTTTTTCTTTTGCCTGGTTGGCAGCTCTACGCTTCCGTAAGCATCACTAGTAAAAATCAAGTTATTCTTAGTGCTTTTACTTGCAATGAATAAGTTGTCCAAACTTTTTCTAAGTTCTGGACCTAATTAGATTTTACAGTGTACCTGATGAGTGGAAGAACCGGGCTTGAGCCAAAGAGGGGACACAAATCCTTTTGTGGTTTTTATCATGAAGGGCATCTGATGTGAAAATCAACCATGCAGAGCTAGCTGGAAGTAGCTCTGTCGTGTAATTTGTCATATCTCAACCTTTTATATCTCAACCTTTTATCCCTGACAGAGAATGGCTTCTTGACAGCCACCCTTCCACCAAAACTATTTTAATGCTGCTCTAGTGAGCAGCCGATGGATCAACTGAAGGGCCAGTTGTACCTGTCAGATCTTTGTTGGTTCATTTCTTAAGGATGTGGTTTTCAAATATTGTTCATCTGCTTTAGATTGTGTTTACACCTGTAACTACTTATTATGTCCTCCACTTGTCCAGTTTCCTCAAAATCTTTAAGGAGACAGTGCACACCATGTAGAGATCTGACAAATTTTTGGTTATTAGTTCTTTGTTGGTCCTAAAATACTATTTTATTTCTTTCAAACGGGAATGGGAACAAATTATGTATTTATATTGTCTGTTATGTGTAGATGCAGACATGTTCATCCCTTGAATTAGGTGATTTTTTGATTAATGATTTATAGGTCAGTGTTAAGTGGCATAATAAACAATAACAACAACAACAAAACTTTCTGAAAACATCAGATAGAAGGACTGATTTGAAAATCTGTGAAAAAGCAACCCGTGTCCACAGAAAGGTCTGGAAAACTGTCGCTCAAGACGTCTTGATCCATGCTCAATCATCCATGGTACTCATGGCCATTGATCAGTGGTCATTGATCATTGGCAATGACAATTTGTATATTAATGATCAAGAAACTAATCTCACAGCACATTGTTTGCCAGTGGTGCTAGTTTCATTCATCATACAAATGTACTGTTTATAAGGTTGGGGAAACCTGCAGTCAGCTGAGACTGAAGAAGTCACTTCAATTCACAAATTCATTTTACGAAATGTTTCTCCCACTGAAAACGCTACGTCCAGATGACCAGAATCAACTTTTGGGATATTACTCAAAGCTAAGGCTGGGTATCATCGTTACTGATTTCTATAACTGATTCTATTCTGAGGTCCAGATTTGATTCGCTCCACGATTCCATTTGATTCAATTCAATTTTGACTCAGACAGTCAGAAATATTATCATTCTGATCATTTATCAGTACGTATCCATATTTTTATATCTATGAATAAAAACAAAGCTAAAACTTGTGAGACTTCATCAGAGGTGTGAGCATCACAGCAGATACCTTTGTGTCAAAGTAACTGAGGATAAAAAAGAAAAATATGAAGGAGATTTCCCTTCCCTGGCTTTTTATAGCAGATAACTGCCGTAAAAATATTCTGCAGTAGATGAAAAACTAGAGAAAACCATGAATCATCATATGAACATTACCCGATGCTGCTGAAGTGAAGCAGAGCAGACTTACAGAGGTTTATTAGAGACACAGCTAAGTGTTTTGTAATTTGGCATAATTCTAAAAAGTTCACATTTCTTTGGTATTGAAACAGCAGAAATGAAGCTTTCTTGTCAGAGGTCATTTAAAAAAAACTGCGGCCAACGGCGCTGGACACAACGGTAGACTGGTGTGTAATAAGCAAGCGAATAATGCAGAAAATTGAGATTTTTCATGGGAATCTGTTCCTGAAGTACACTGACAGAGAGAGAGCTGTGCAGGAAGTGCGATTTTATCGTGGTGAAAGTAAAACTGCCAAAGTGAGAGGGAATTAATGACGATATTTATCAAATGTGAAGCGTAGTTTTTGGTCAGAGAGTGACGAAACCTGTAGCTTCAGTATCTGAGAGATGTCGTCTCTTAGCACTCGATGGCATGTCCGTACATGCTGTCGGGTCACGCTTTGTGTTTACATCTTTTTGCGGACTCTGTTTATCCGCTCTTTCATCTTTAATTGCTGTTTTAACTGTTTGGCATCTGATGAAATAGTTTACACTTCACACTGAGATTCCTGGTTTCAGGCAAAATACACTGAAAAAAAGGCCATGTTGGATTTACTTAACTCAATAGTGGACATTGGTTGCACGCAAATGTTTCGCTTTGGCAGAAACTTAAACAACTGAGTTAAATCAACACAACTGATTCATATTCAATAAACCTGTGCACTTTGTGTTGATAAAACGCAATTAAAACATGTTTAGATGAAGTAAGTTGAGCTCTTGGAATATTTTAATCCTTCACAAGTTTGTCATTTTATTTCAACACTATTCAATAACTTTTACCTCAATACTACTTGGTCACTTAAATACTACATGTTGTCTTCATATTACATAATGTTCAGTCTGGCTACCATAAAAAGTGAATGGATCTACAACAACTACCATCCTCCTATCTTTATCCTGGTTGCAGGGGGGTTGGGGAATAACCCTAAAGTGGCAGGTCACACTGTGGAACCATTTGCACTTACATTCACACGTAATTTAGAACCACCAATTAACCTAACCTAACTCCAATAACTGCATGACTTTCAACTGTGGGAGAACGCTGGAATACCCAGAGAGAGAACACTGTAAGCTAGCCAGGTTGTGGATTTGAACCGAGGACCTTCTTGCTGTGAGGTAACAGCACTAACCACCATGCCATTAATCCAGGCTTAACAAAGGTAGGAAAGTGGTTTCAAGGCTTGATGCAGAATTTTCTGTACGCTTTTGTCCTTGACAGGTTAAACTACAATAAATAGCGATAGCATACACGTGGGGTGTGTGTGTAGTTGTCTGCCTCTTACAACTCCAGTGATTTTCCTGCAGTTTGAAATCTCGTGCGATCTTGTGAATTTCACCAGTCCAGCAACTAACCACTCGTATTAGATTGCATCATGTCATCCCAACAAGATCAAATAAGTTGTTGAATTTCATACAAATCCTACATGATTTAATTATGTTCAAGATAGAAACATGAAATTTTTGTGTTCAAATTACAAGGTAGACTTTTTTAATGTAACAACCCCCTCTACTTTTTTGGGGGGGTTGCTTGACTTGACTGAGATGGATGCCTTCCTCAAACCACAATCCAAAGCGTGCGAGACTGAAATCCCATGCAGTGTCGTGAGATTTAACATTGCTATATTATTGACTTACTTCACATATTAACATGATATGAACAATTTAATCTACCCTCTCTGCATATAATGTAGTTTCTACACTATATAGTTACACTTAACTTTAAAGCACGAGGCAATTGTGTTAAATACAAGCAAGATGCTTACATAAATCCAAGAGATGGCCAATCACTTTTTTTCAGTGTACATTTATATTAAAAAATTGATTTAGGACTTAACAAATCGATATTGCATTATTCAAACTAAAATTGATTTGAATTGGGAAATCAATTTTTTTTTTAAACCCACCCCTACTCGAGACCAATTACAAAAATAACATGAAAGTTTGGGTCCTCATATAAGTCAGCGGTCCCCAACCCCCGGGCCTCGGACCGGTACCGGTCCGTGAGTCGTTTGGTACCGGGCCGTGAGAGTTGAGGCTCAGGTGTGAAATGTATGGTTTTCAGGGTTTTTATCGGTTTTCAGTGTTATTTTGTTATCGTTTTGATCGTTAACTCTGTTTTCCTGAGTCTTTTCACGTGTGTTATGAATAAATCTTCTTTTTTTCGGTACCGGTACTAGTTTTATTTTGTTGTATTTATCCGCAACACCTTAAAGGCCGGTCCGTGAAAATATTGTCGGGCATAAACCGGTCCGTGGCGCAAAAAAGGTTGGAGACCGCTGATATAAAGAATAGAGGGGTAGCACAAGACTTTTGCACAGTACGGTAACACTTCCTAAAGATGTCAATGTAGTGAACTTTTTCAACTCTTAAAACACACCTCAGCTGTTTGAGAAGTCTACATGGCTGTGATGTGGTCTGCAGTGACAATGACATAAAGGAATCGCACAAAGAACCACAAAGACTCAAGCAAACACATACAGACATCCACATAGCTCTGGGTACACTAGTGGTATCAAACTGTCTATGACCAAATGCAAAGACAGTATATATGTATGTGTGTGTTTATATGTGTCAGGTGGGGGTGTTGGTAAGGAAATGAAGGGGAATGTGATGTATGTATTAAATGCCTGTGGGGATTTGTTTTTCTGTTTGCAGTGCCGTCGAGCTCTTGTTGCATGCATTTTCTTTTACATTATTCCACCAATTGTTATCAAGCTTGTCTCAGGGCACCACATTGGGTTAGTTAACTACCCAATATCTGGCATAGCATGTGCACTGACAGCACAATCATTTTGCCTTAACAATCTTGCAACAATGAATATAGTTTCCTTCAGGAAACAACAAAAACCTTGTTCACACAGAGAGTCTTCAGGATGGCTTTTGTGTGAATGGCCCAGGCTGTGCAGTGTTCTGCCCGTTGGCAGAAAAAGCCATTTCTCAACAGCTTCCCCAAGCAAGATGTCCGTAGGTTGTATGCCTCCTGACCCCGCTGTATCAACAAGCAAATTAATATCAATTTGTGTCCCTTCAATACACTCTGCCAATATTTAACATCACAGCTGCAAATTCTTTACATCCCCTTTGCTGCGAGACTGAGATTAAAGCTCTAACGGACACTCCCTGTTCTCATTAGAAAGCTTTCCCAGATACACTTTTCATCTGAGCCTGTCACACACAGACTCGCCTGTCAGCCAAATGATGATAGAGGGACCCTTAGAAAGCTTTGTTGTTTTGCTGAAGTGTTTGGGTTGTTTTCTCGTGTGTATTGCTGTTTTTTTTTTTCTTCGTCTGCATCTTAGGCCTCATTTTATGCTCACAAATCTGGTTATACATTCATGTCTTGGATAATCTGGTGCAGCAATGCTGATGCAAATAATTGGTGAATTGACCCTTTAGCCGTTATGTCTTCTTGTCTATATGTGACATATGCAATAAGAAAACTGGTTATTAATTTAATAGGAGGATGTCAACGGGAATGGAATAACTACACTACTATTGTGTTGTCAGCTGTTAATGGCCTGATGAAACTGTGGCAAAACAACAGCAGTGCAGTCCCATTAAACATGTGCACGCTATGGTTCTGTTGCTAAAATTCATCCCTGTTCTTTGGTTTGGGTGGTTTCATATTGAAGTCTCCTATCAGATTGCTCTGCAGTGCAAAGCATCATGAAACCATAAACAAACATCACTCAGAGGCATCAGCTGTGCTGGGTTTTCCGGATAATGATCAGAGTTTTTAAGCCGATGCGACTGCAAGTGCTGAGTCCAACTGGACTGCCTTCTTGTGTTTGTGTATACAGAGAAGTGTGAGTGTATTTACGGCATCTCCTCTGACACAATTTTTAATAATTCAGCGATTGCCATATGTAAATTATTCTGTGGAACCGGCTCTTCCCAACAGGAGGAGCAATTTGAGAGATGAAGCTGCCACAGGCGTTTTAAGATGAACAACAATTCGAGTACAAGAACAATATGCAGAGGTGTTAAAATATTCAACATAGCCTGCAAACAGTCTTTGCCCCTCCCTGGGTTATTGTGCACTGAAACATGTAGCTGATATTGGTGAAGGGGCAGCTGTGAAATGGCAGCTCCGTCTGGTTTCTGTGCCTCTATGAGTCACTAATATTGTTCAGTAACGTCCAGTATGCACTGATAAACTTTCGATTGAGCATGTAAAGCTGGAGAAGCAGGGGCATACACTTACATCACATATCCCCCCCGAAGTTTCCAGCACAGGAGGGCGTTTTAATTCTCTATTTTGCTTTGCTGGGTTTTGTAATGAATCACAATTCAGAGACCTCTGCCTTGAATCGATACAAAGCGCCACCACAGCACTATCTCTGCCTTATTACAATATGGTTAGAGTCATTGGAAATTAGTTCCCAGCAAGCATCCACTAGTTCTTTAAAAATGCATAGGATTAAGAAGGAATGGTGCGCTGCAGTATCAATCAAGCTCAACCAAGTGAGTAAAAGGACAGAGGGGATAGAAAAACTGACACTTGACAGTTTCCACAGAAGCTGCTTTCTGGTATTTTCTTTCTTAGATGTTCTGTACTGAGTGTTGGTGGTAATGGTCAGTGGGTGGCAAGGTTATTATTTATTGCTAAAGCAGAATTTTCAGTCTGAATTCAGCCAAGTGTGGGCTGAAATACACTATAAATGAATTTGTCATTATAGGCTTTTTAACTTTTTTTAAGTACGCTTACTTGGCCAGTTACTTAGTCGACTCAGCTACTTGTGATAAAAACCAAAGCCCTGATGGATACATGGCAGTGCTGGTGGAGTAAAATGCTCAAACATGCTTTTTGTGTTATCTGCAGCACCGACTGACACCTTGGTCATGAAACATGGCCAATGATTTACATCTGTATCTGCAAAGAAACTGAAATCAAAATGCTTATGCACAATTATGGGTTTGATACTCACAATGTACAAACATGGCGATGGTATCAATGGGTTTAGAGCATCCATCCATCCATCTTCATCCGCTTTATCCGGGGCCGGGTCGCGGGGGCAGCAGCCTAAGCAAAGAGGCCCAGACCTCCCTCTCCCCAGCCACCTCCTCCAGCTCATCCGGGGGAACACCAAGGCGTTCCCAGGCCAGCCGAGAGATATAATCTCTCCAGCGTGTCCTGGGTCTGACCCGGGGCCTCCTCCCGGTGGGACATGCCTGGAACACCTCACCCAGGAGGCGCCCAGGGGGCATCCTTACCAGATGCCCAAACCACCTCAGCTGGCTCCTTTCGATGTGGAGAAGCAGCGGCTCTACTCTGAGCCCCTCCCGGATGGCCGCACTTCTCACCCTATCTCTAAGGGAGATGCCAGCCACCCTTCGGAGGAAGCTCATTTCCGCCGCTTGTATCCGCGATCTCGTCCTTTCGGTCACTACCCACAGCTCGTGGCCATAGGTGAGGGTAGGGACGTAGATCGACCGGTAAATTGAGAGCTTCGCTCTTACACTCAGCTCCCTCTTCACCACGACGGACCGGTGCAGCGTCTGCATTACTGCAGCTGCAGCCCCAATCCGTCTGTCGATCTCCGGCTCCCTTCTCCCATCACTCGCGAACAAGACCCCGAGATACTTGAACTCCTCCACTTGGGGCAGGACCTCATCCCCGACCCGGAGTGGGCACTCCACCCTTTTCCGGCTGAGAACCATGGCCTCAGATTTGGAGGTGCTGATCCTCATTCCCGCTGCTTCACACTCGGCTGCGAACCGCTCCAGTGCGAGCTGGAGGCCCTCACCCGATGAAGCCAACAGAACCACATCATCCGCAAAAATCAGAGATGAGATCCTGAGGCCACCAAAGCGAAAGCCCTCCGCCACTTGGCTGCGCCTAGAAATCCTGTCCATAAAAATTATGAACAGAACCGGTGACAAAGGGCAGCCCTGGCGGAGCCCATCACCCACCGGGAACGAGTCCGACTTATTGCCGGCAATGCGAACCAAGCTCTTGCAACGGTTGTATAGGGATCGAATGGCCCGTAGCAATGGGCCAGACACCCCATACTCCCGCAACACCTCCCACAGGACACCCCGAGGGACACGGTCGAATGCCTTCTCCAAGTCCACAAAACACATGTAGACTGGTTGGGCAAACTCCCATGCACCCTCAAGAATCCTCGAGAGGATGAAGAGCTGGTCCAGTGTTCCGCGACCAGGACGAAAACCGCATTGTTCCTCCTGCATCAGAGGTTCGACTAGCGGACGAACTCTCCTTTCCAGCACCCTGGCATAGACTTTCCCGGGGAGGCTGAGGAGTGTGATCCCCCTGTAGTTGGAACACACCCTCCGGTCCCCCTTCTTAAAGATGGGGACCACCACCCCGGTCTGCCAATCCACGGGTACTGCCCCTGATCTCCACGCAACATTGCAGAGGCGTGTCAGCCAGGACAGCCCTACAACGTCCAGAGCCTTCAGGAACTCGGGGCGGACCTCATCAACACCAGGGGCTCTGCCACCAAGGAGTTGTTTAACTGCCTCAGTGACCTCGCCCCCAGAAATTGGCGGGTCATTCCCCTCATCCCCAGACTCTGCTTCCTCCTTGGAAGACGCGTCAGTGGGATTAAGGAGGTCCTCGAAGTATTCCTTCCACCGCCTGACAATTTTCTCAGTCGACGTCAGCAGCGCTCCGCCAGCACTATACACAGTGCAGGTAGAGCACCGCTTTCCCCTCCTGAGACGCCTGACGGTTTGCCAGAACCTCTTCGAGGCAGTCCGAAAGTCTTTTTCCATGGCCTCTCCGAACTCCTCCCACACCCGAGTTTTTGCTTCAGCCACTGCCCGAGCCGCATTCCGCTTGGCCTGTCGATACCTGTCGGCTGCCTCCGGAGTCCCACAGGCTAACCAAGCCCGATAGTACTCCTTCTTCAGCCTGGTGGCTCCCTTCACCTCTGGTGTCCACCATTTGGTTCGGGGATTACCACCACGGCAGGCACCAACCACCTTGCGGCCGCAGCTCAATGCAGCAGCTTCGGCAATGGAGGCGCTGAACATGGTCCATTCGGACTCAATGTCCCCCGCCTCCCTCGGAATGCTGTTGAAGCTCTGCCGGAGGTGTGCGTTGAAGATCTCGCGGACTGGGGCCTCTGCTAGTCGTTCCCAGCACACCCTCACTACGCGTTTAGGTGCACCAGGTCTGTCCAGCGTCCTCCCCCGCCACCTGATCCAACTCACCACCAGGTGGTGATCAGTTGACAGCTCAGCCCCTCTCTTTACCCGAGTGTCCAGAACATATGGTCGCAGGTCTGGTGATACGATTACAAAATCGATCATCGACCTACGGCCTAGAGCGTCCTGGTGCCACGTGCACTTATGGACACTCTTATGTTCGAACAAGGTGTTCGTTATGGCCAAACTGTGATTAGCACAGAAGTCCAATAACAAAGCACCGCTCGGGTTCAGATCAGGGAGGCCGTTCCTCCCAATCACGCCCCTCCAGGTCTCGCTGTCGTTACCCACGTGAGCATTGAAGTCTCCCAGCAGGACAACAGAGTCTCCAGGTGGAGCACCTTCCAGCACCCCCCCCAGGGACTCTAAGAAGGCTGGGTACTCCGAACTGCCACTCGGCGCATAAGCGCAGATGACAGTCAGGACCTGTTCCCCGACCCTAAGGCGCAGGGAACAAACCCTCTCGTCCACCGGGAAAAACCCCAACGTACCGGCAGCAAGCCGAGGGGATATTAGAATACCCACCCCAGCCCGCCGCCTCTCACCAGGGGCAACTCCAGACTGAGACAGAGTCCAGCCCCTCTCCAGGAGACTGGTTCCAGAGCCCAAGCCGTGCGTAGAGGTGAGCCCGACTATATCTAGCCGGTACCTCTCAACCTCACGCACTAACTCAGGCTCCTTCCCCACCAGAGAGGTGACATTCCATGTCCCTATTGCCAGTCTTGGCAGCCGGGGGTCAGTCCGCCAGGGCCTCCGCTCCTGGCCGCCACCCGGCACACAATGCACCCGACCCCTATGGCGCCTCCTGCGGGTGGTGGGCCTGCGGGAGGATGGGCCCATGTCTCCTCTTCGGGCTGTGCCCGGCCGGGCCCCATGGACTAAGGCCCGGCCACCAGACGCTCGCCCAGCAAGAAACCTGCTGCGAGAGCCAAGAAGGCAACAAAGAAGGTAACAAAGAAGGTAACAACGAAGGCAACAACGAAGGTTGTGTGTCCCAGGGATCCCAGGGGCTATGTTGTCTGGGGGCTTTTGCCCCCTGGTAGGGTCTCCCATGGCAAATTGGTCCTGGGTGAGGGACCAGACAAAGAGCGATTCAGAAGACCCCTATGAAAAAAAACACAGAGGGTTTAGAGCAACACATGAAAATATTTACTTATGTCAGGCCATTTCTTGAAAGTACTGAAGAAAGTGTGAGGAAGGCAGAGGAGAAAGGGGCTGAGGTAGTTCTCAAAGGTTGGTGTGTTTCGTGGTGGAATCTTTCAGTTCAAGTTATATTTCACAAAGTGAGCGTGTCAGCAGTGATATTCAAAAATGCTTTATTCTTCCAACGGTGAAGAAGAGCCAAAGGCATCTCAACGAACCTGAAGTCCTCAAAGAGAAACACATGGAGCGAATTGCTAAAATCCTCCAGAATATCTTTTGTGCTGTGACACTCTCGTGACACCACGGATATTGTGTGCCTTTTATACAGACAGACAGACAGATACAGGTGATAGGAAAGAAGGAGGCCAGAAAAAATACCAAATTAAAAAGAGGGTTGTAAACACTATCAGCTTCACAGAAGCAGGACAAAAGGCTCTATGTGGAAATCCCAATGAGAGCGAGCCCAGAAACTGGCAGAGAAAACTCCAGTTTCCTCAAGAACAAAAGAATTTGATAGAAGGCACTTAACTCTTACATACTGTTCACTGCT
The DNA here is from genome assembly GCF_056152115.1 of Neolamprologus brichardi. Taxonomy (NCBI): domain Eukaryota; kingdom Metazoa; phylum Chordata; class Actinopteri; order Cichliformes; family Cichlidae; genus Neolamprologus; species Neolamprologus brichardi. The sequence goes on along the minus strand of NC_142114.1, from coordinate 3,320,202 downwards.
TTGATATTGACAGCTCAGTAGGTAGCGTGGTGGCCCCATGATCGGAAGGTCGGGGGTTCAAATCCACTGACGGGCTACTCTGAGGTACCCCTGAGCAGGGTGCTGCCCACTGCTTCACAGAGTGGATGGGTTAAATGCAGAGAGGACTTTCCCCAAGGGGATCAATAAAGCATACATTCTTATTAAAACGGAAAAATACGTACATTTCAGAATGATAAAAAAAGGACTTTTTCAGGGAACACAAAATGTGTTAACAAAGCTGTTCTGCTGCAAAGGAGGTTGGTCAAGCCTTGAAAGCTGGTGCTGCTTCTACAGGTGTTCAAACTTTTCTGGATTACTTACAACGCCCCTGTCTGCGTGAAAGCAGTGTTGGAGCACACTGTGGTACCAGTTGAACAGTATTGTACTGCAGAAAGTAGCGTGCTGCTACAAAAATAGCGGGGAAAAGGGCAATTAACAATGCAAGAGACCATCATAGCAGTGTGTGGCATCATATAGAGGAGGAGGAGGAGGTGTGATGGTCTGGGGCTGTTTTGCTGGATCCAGGGTCGGTGAATTGCACAGAGGCACCCTGAACCAAAACGACTACCACAGCATTTTGGGGCGCCATGCAATATCCTCTGGTATACACCTAGTTGGTCAGGGGTTCATCTTACAGCAAGATAATGACCTAAAACAAGTCCAAGCTATGTAAGAAATTCCTCAGGAACAATGAACATGATGGTAAGCTTGAAAACATGAAGTGGCCAGCACCGTCTCCAGACTTAAACCCCATTGAGCTGGTTTGGGATGAACTGGACAGAAGAGTGAAAGCAAAGCAACCTAGAAGTGCCACATTTTTGGGAATGTCTGCAACAGATATGAACTTTTCTGGAGAATCTTTGATTTCTATTATAGAAAGAATGCCACGTATGAGTTCAGCTGTTATATCTACCAAAGGTGGCTACTTTGATTAGTCAAAAGTTTAGGACACATTTTGGTCCATAAATGTATTCTCTGATTTCTTTTTTAACTCCATTGCTTATGTGTACTATGCTTTTATTTAACAGTGCAATGAGACATTAAATTGCACAATTTTCAATAAATAACTGGGGTGTTTTAAAACTTTTGACCAGTAGTGTAAACAATAATAATATGGAATTAATATCACACATCATAGATGGTAGTTATGAGGATTTCTTTATGATACATAAGTGAGGTTGTGCTCTGTAAAACAGTAATTGAGTATTAATCATCCATTTATAAATGTCAGATGGGCTTTTTATGTATTCTAAATAGATTTGTAGTTGAGAATTTGGTCTGGGTCAAAACTGATCCAAAGTATACTGTGACGGCATGAAACATGAAGAGTGTGTTTGTCATGACAGAATGGAAGAGAAGAAGCAGCAGAGTTAAGGACTAACAGGTCATCCAAGCATGGTTGCTCACACTGGAGGTGAGCTGTTGGAGTTTTCAAACTCAAAAAGCATGACGTCTTCTTACTAAAGTGTATGGGAGAAATTAGGCTAAAGGCTGTGAGGCAGCTGATAGAAGCTGCTAATATTAGCTATTTGTTGTTGTTCTATTCACTGTTTTAAGATATACCATATACAGTCACATCCATCCATTTGCTTCTGCTTATCCTTTTCAGGGTCGTGGGGGGCGCTGGAGCCTATCCCAGCTGTCATAGGGCGAGAGGCGGGGTACACCCTGGACAGGTCGCCAGCCTGTCGCAGGGCTAACACACAACCATTCGCGCTCACATTCAAATTCAAATTCAAAATTCAAATTTTTATTTGTCACATACACAGTCATACACAGTACGATATGCAGTGAAATGCTTACACAACTGCTCTTGACCTAAAGAAAAAAGAAAAGGCTATGAATAAGATAGGAAATAAATATGAAATTTAAAAAGGGTAAATTTAACTAGGAAGGAATAAAATAAAGTAAAATATAAAAATTAAAGTTAAAAATGAAATAACTGTACAACACAAATTAGAATGAAGGGTAAATTTAACTGGGAAAGAATAAGATAAAATATATAAATTAAAGTTGAAAATAAAATAACTGTACAACACCTACGGGCAATTTGGATTAATCAAATAACGTATCCCCACAAATTGCATGTCTTTGGACGGGGGGGGGGGAGGAAACCGGAGAACCCGGAGGGAACCCACGCAAACACGGGGAGAACATGCAAAATCCACACAGAAAGACCCTGGCCTGATGGTGGAATTGAACTGAGGACCTTCTTGCGGTGCAGCAACAGTGCCAACCACCATGCTACCGTGCTAATACATACCATATGCAGTCACAGCTACAGTAAATTATAAAAATGTGTTTCTTATTGTTAAAGAGTCTGTTAAACATCATGAAATTTTAAATGGAATCTGAATATTTCAAGTATTTGACTGAAGCCTTGACAGGATTGTGCTGCCAGTCGCCAATCCCACCACCTTTGTTTCTATTTACCTTACAGGTTTAAGGTCAGGAAAATATATCTTTCATAGTCATTTATTCAGCTTGGGTTCCCTCTGTGAATAATCGTGACATTTTCATAAAGGTTAGAGCAGTGAAGTCCTAACCAGGCTTTAAGACTTCCAGCCCACTGGTGTCCATCTGCCTTGCAAAAGAGATTCAAGTAGCCTGACAAAAAAGTGCCTCACAGTAAAGAGAGGGCCATTACTAATTTATTTTTATACACCCCATATTCAGCTTCTGCTCACTTCTGAAAGCACAGAATATAATCAGGTTTGCCAAAGTATTTTGATATGCAAAACTACACAGTTAATGTCACATGTAAAAATAAAATTTAATATAATCATGAATAATGACTTGGTGGAAACGCTCGAGTTGGTAGAAAGATTGAAATCTGCTTCACAGGAAGTGAGGGCATCCTCACATCACCACCTGGATGAATAAATCACGAACATTTTTCCCAACCACATTAAACCAGAGCCTGTAATGTGCAGATGTTGCAAAATACTCCACATGCACTCATTTTTTTTATAGTATTAATCATATTTAGGTGTTGATAACCAAGATTGCGAAATTGCTTGCAACACTTACTGTCGCAGCATTGAGCTTGAAATACTCTGTAAAAGCCTGAGTGAGCTCACATTCTTCACTCCTTTTCAGCGATGTCATGCTTCTGGCTTTCACTCAACATAGCTGTGCAGCCATGTTCATCCACCTTTGGCCTTGGATTTTAACCGCTGTGAAAAAGGTGTTTTAACAAGGCCCACAGATGGTGTTATTAGCGCATGAAGAAGATGAGCAACATTTAGTGTTCAACTTTCAAGATTTCTTTTCAAGATTTTCAGTCATTTTCAGGTTCTACTCCTTTTGCTGAACCACAAAGTGTCTCTTAAATGCATTGTTTTTATTTGGGGAAGATATGAATCAAAATTAAAAACACTGATAATTTATTAATAATTTATTGACACAGAAAGAAATACAACAGAGTTTTTTTTATAAATTAAAACTTAAGCATGGATCAAAGCATATTGTTAATGGAAACAACTATACTAACAATTTGTTGAACAATTAGATGAAATAATCTTAGGTACTTACAAAACTAACTTCATCAGAAGCTCCAGAAGATGTCAATAGAAAACACAGGAGGAAGCATTGGTCTATATACTCGTTAGACACTTTATTAGGTACACTTTGTTTGTACTGGGTTGGACTTCCTTTTTGCCTTCAGAACTGTCTATATTCAATATGGCACAGATAGTGGAAACATTCCTCTGAGATCTTTGGTTTAGCTCACAATTTAAGCAGGTGACTATATACTGCAAGGCTAAATCCAGCAGCCTGTGTTTAATTCCAACCCAAGACTCTTTGCTGAATCTCCTCACTCCCTTGCTCTGTGCTTTCCTGTCTCTCATCACTGATTTTTCATTTCACATTTCATTGTGAAATTCATTGAAATAGGGGAGATGTTATTGACATTATAGCATCATACAGTTGCTGCAGATTTGTAGCTGCACATCCATGATGTGAATATGGCATTATGTGTTATTCTGCTGGAAACAGCCATCAGAAGATGGGTACACTGTGGTCATACAGAGATGGACATGGTCAGGGACAATACTCCAGTAGGCTGTGGCATTTTAACGATCCTTTGTTGGTACTGAAGGGGACAGAGTGTACCAAGAAAATGTCTCCCACGCCATTATACTACCAGCAGCAGCCTGAACCGATGATAGCAGACAGGATGGATCCATATTTTCATGTTGTTTACACAAAATTCTGTCCCTACTTTCTGAATGTTGTAGCAAAAATTGAGACTCATCAGACCAGGCGGTGTTTTTAAAGCCTTCAAGTTTTCATGAGCGTGTTTTTTTTGTGAATAAGTTTTCTGTTCTTAGCTGACAAGACCCAGTGTGGTCTTCTGCTGCTGTAGCCCATCTGCTTCGAAATTCAATGTCTTATGCGTTCAGAGAACAGTTGGTTTGTTCTGAGATCAACAAGGCATTTTCTGCTGCTCACTCGATAATTTCTTTTTGGCACCATTCTCTGTAAACCCTAGAGATGGTTGTGTGTGAACATCCCAGCAGACCAGCGGTTTCTGAAATACTCAGACCAGCCTATCTCGCACCAACAACCATGCCGCCTTTCTTCCACACTCTGATGATCAGTTTGAAATTCATCTACATGCATAAATGCACTGAGCACACCCACTGTAGGAACCAATCTGACAGAAAGGGTTCAATACCATAACTTTCATAACTCCCTGGTACTATAATTTTACCAACATTGAAAATAAACTATAGTTTTGTGTTCTTAGCACAATGGTACAGCAGAAGGAACGACAGATTAGGGTGTCAGATGAAACTGCTACACACATGAAAGCGTCACATTTTTAAAAGAAGCTCAACATATTCTAATAAATATGTCTGATAATAACTGAGTGTGCAATATCAAATGCATATGTCTCCATACTCCATTCCACTTTGTTACCGATTGATATAAAAGTCTTTCTGTGTTGGAACTCAGAACTGGATATCAAAGGCTACACAAAATAAAAGCAAGCTCCCACACTATGATTAGCAAATCCACTCAATGAATTACACTGTGAAAACTGAAACAGATAAGTCTGACATGATAGTCGATTTAATCTAGCCTCAAACAGAAAGTGTGGGTTTCAAACAGAAATGGTCGAAATACAAAATTGCAGGAACATAAAACATTTCTTTCAACTCTCAGCGTTGCACGGCTCTACGAAATTAGCATTCTTGTTTCCACCACTATCAGCTTCAAGCATTTCAGTGATGAGTCGAGCAGATTTTCCTCTAAAGTGCATGCAATAACTTCTGATTCCTTCTCCAATAAATTGTTATAGATGTTAAAGGGGGGGGGGGGAGAGCACAGTTTGTTCTCATAGAGCAGGTTTCCTTTTGTGAAACTTGACAGTTTTCCATGCTGCAGTGAAAACACATCCAAATGACTTTCATTTGTTGCTTTCAGGTGTGTGTGTGCAAAGCGGGAACCTCAAAGTTTCACTTTCAGTCACTAGAAATCTGTTTGGTGACTGCTATGCAGCCAAAAAGCCTATTTATAGTTTCCATTGCACTGGCCTCTAGTGGTATGATCAGACAACTCCCATGCTGTAGTCAGTTGCACAAGATGAGTTGCACAGCAAGTGCAGGCATGCGTGTGTGTGTGTGTGGGTTACAAGCCTGATAAACAGCTCACAGACGAAGCCAAACTATGACTCCTAATGCAGCGAACAGAGTTAAAGTGTTGCGAATTATCTGGCAGTTAAGCATCGCTTTCTCAGTGGCTCATGTACAGAAACAATAAAAGACGAGTGGGGGTTTAAGGTCAAAAGCTGAGTTAGCCTGACAGGGAAAATACATATAAATGTAAAAACTGTAGGAGGGAGCATAGGCGTTTATAAAAATCCACTGTGAAGGTGCAAGTTGTTCTTTATACACTGTATGTTTCTGGGAAATTATGAGCTACTTATCTGTTTTGTTTACTTTTTTTGTTTGTAGTTGAAGCAAATGAAACTTGGTGCATTTCATTTTCCATTATTGATGTCAAATGTATTTTTTCTGCAGGGTAAAGTGTTCTTGAGCATCATACATCATAAGCAGGGGGCTCTGCTTCTTTGTCTCCCTTTAAACCCCCTTTAATTTAATGCACTGTCACAAATATGAAATTGGACAACACAATTAACATTCTTGTTTCCTCTACTATCAACTCCAAGCATTTCAGTGACGAGTCAAGCAGATTTCCTTTAAAGTGCACGCAATAACTTTATGATTCCTGCTCCAATAAATTGTAATAAATGTTTTTGTGTACTTTTTAGGGGTTGCTGAAGCAAATTACACTCTGCATATTTTGTTTTCCATTAGCGAGGTCAAATGTAATGTTTGTGCAGGGTAAAGTGTCTGTGAGCATCAGACAGGAGGGCTCTGCTTCTCTATTTCCTTTAATACTTGGTGCCGTCAGTGGCTCGCAGGATGGAAAACAGTGCTTGCTGGAAAGGAATGATAATTAATTTTCTTACTCCCATTTGACAAGATTTTATTTTCAGTTATGAGGATTTTAAAACTCGGCACTCACCAGAAGTACTGCAGATTCACACTCTGAGCGCAGTTAATTTGCCTAGCAGCAAACCCCGATGACCCTGACGTCCTCAACAAAATTTAAAAGGTTAAGTTAGCTTCACGCCGTGCTCTGCTGCTTACAGAATATTACATTAAAACAGAAATTGCTTTTTTTTGTTGTTGTTGTAGATTTGCACAAATAAACCACGAGAGCAACCAATCAAAGAGGTTTTTTATCGTGTGGTCTCCTGGAAACACAGCTTAAAAAAGACCAGCACCAACTTCAGTATTTCATATTGCATTCACTTTGAAAACCCACAAGTGTCACACTTCATATAGTGGTACAATTTCTAAGACATCTACACTAAAGGATTTCTTTACTTAGTTATGCTGCAATAGGCTGCCGGGGATTCCCATGATGCATTGAGTTTTTCCTTTCCAGTCACCTTTCTCACTCACTATGTGTTAATAGACTTCTCTGCATTGAATCATATCTGTTATTAATCTCCGTCTCTCTTTTACAGCATGTCTTTATCCTGTCTTCCTTCTCTCACCCCAACTGGTCGCAGCAGATGGCCCCGCCCCTCCCTGAGCCTGGTCTTGCCGGAGGTTTCTTCCTGTTAAAAGGGAGTTTTTCCTTCACACTGTCGCCAAAGTGCTTGCTCATAGGGGGTCATATGATTGTTGGGTTTTTCTCTGTATCTATGAAGCACCTTGAGGCGACTTTTGTTGTGATTTGGCGCTATATAAATAAAATTGAATTGAATTGAATTGAAAAACAGGTCCTTAACAGGCCTGCAACAGAGTGAAATCAATGACTTACAGAGCAGCTCATGAGCCCCGGGACTGTTTCAGTTCATGAACTTAAATGCTGGGTAACATATAAAAATACCACTGCTCTTAAGAAGACAATCATCCTCTCTGAGTGTTGTTTGAAGCTCCTGACATTTCTTTCTGACATCGCATAGGCTTGTGTTTTAAAAAATATATAATTTATTCTGTCAAAAAGCTTCACAGCGTGCTTTTTTACATGCTTACTGGTCAGGCTGCCAGTCAGGCTGTCACTGGTTAACAAGGCCTCCATACGTGAACCATAAATCCATTAGTTTACACAGAAAGCAGTAATCATATGCGACACATAGATCTCTGTGGGGGACATAAGTGTGTGTTTGCTACCAGGCTTCACTCTGCCAATAGGAAATATTCACACTGTTATGGCACAGAGGAATTTATGTGTGTGTGTGAGTGGCGAGCAATGAATGAATAGCTACAAGGGATATATGATTGACAGTGAGTGCTAAAGACAGCAGAGCATCTGCATCGCTCTGACACATGCAAAGCTTTCTTGCTAGTGTGCTGAACTTAACCTCTGTCAGTTGTAGAGTGATTGGGCTTTTAATTCAGCCCACAGCTGTGCAGCGCACCAGCAGTCAGTCCATGAGTAGCAGAAACAAATGACTGGCCACATAATGAAATCCCATCTTCTTTCCACTTACACAGTGCCTGCTTTTACAAGTCAGTAGGGTAGAGAACACGCTCTGTTTTAAGAACTGTGCCGAGTGGGATGCACATGGAGATGAACGTTTGACTTATTCTTGGAATTTCGTGTTAAAATAGGGTCGTTTTCAGTGAGTAAGAGGCATGAAAGACATGTCTGAGATGATTTTCATGCCAATTTTGTGTTAAGGAATAGAGATAAAGGATTCTCCGATTACAAGATGAAAAAAAGCGTTACAGAAGACTACTTTTAACCTGTAATAATAAATAATGCATTATTTTGAGACTCATTTCTATCCTTGTACTGATGGTTCAAAATAATCCTTATTCAACTTATATTGAATTTATATAAGGATAAGGAGGATAAGGATATTTATTTATGTTTTTTTGCTCCACAACAGCCATGTGGGAAAATTAATTAATCTTCCCTTCTTTGAAGCAGACTTTCTTCTGATTGGCTGCCCCTCCCAGACCGAATATTGGAAGGGCGAGATGATGGACAATTCAGGCTTGGTTTCCTAGGTAACCCACTAATGTATTCATAACCAGTTCAGATGTCAATCTTGCACTCTCATTGGAAGTTGTTCCAGTTGCTCACCTGAAAGTTGAGGCATCTTTGTCTCATGTTTTGCCCACTCTGTGTCACCAGTGGATATTTTGTTTCCGTGGTTTTCCATGTTTCCAAGGTCATTCATTTTATATGGTCGCCAAGTCACTTACAGTGTGGACTCAGCTTAAAGATATGCTCCCTCAATGACATCACACAGCGCCAAGAATGAAACAAAACTGGTAGAAATGGAACATTTAGAGCAATTTGAATGCTGAGCAAAACTTTCACTTCCCCTTCAGCATTTTGTTGGTGCTGAGGCAGAGTGACAGCTGATGGACTAATACTACATGGGACTTACTGTTTACATTTGCTGTATGGATTGTTAGAACTTGGCATGTGCACTGTGTGTTTTTGGTTTTCCATGACAGCTGTCTGAATTGGCACTATAGACATAAATTATATATTTAAAAGAACACTACATGTCTCGTCTTTCCCTTTTTACCACATTACCAGATTTGCAAAGCATTAGTTTCACAAAACTGTTAACAATGCTGAAAGAACCAAACTTCCAGGTACTTAACAACAGTAATCATTGTAGCCAAAAGCATTCACACTTCTTCAGGTCGATAATTAGCATGTTTTAAACACCACTAATTCAAATGATACAGAGCAAATAGAAAAACTAGGGGACATATCATAGGTCATGCATCCATAATCTCCTTTGGTTTTTGTGCAGCTCCCGCTCCCCTTATATGAAATCCACAAATTAGCTGATAAATGCTGAGACACTGTGAGCTGCGGATTTTGGCAGATTGACAGCATTAGCAGCTGCCTTATCTTTAAGTTCAATAAAGCATTGACAAGAGGTTTTCCATGAGTTATCGAGGGAGAGGCAGCAGAGCACAACAGGGGACATCAAGATGACAATGTTCATTGCAGGTTTTCATTAAGATCTCTGCAGAAAAGCTACGCTTTGCATGGAATATAAGCTGCCTCCCTCTTGTCCTATCATTTACTGAAGCGTGCATCTCCCACTGCTTTTAGATTAACTTTGCATTCCCGCTTTCACTGTTCAAGCAAGGCTTTCATATCATCCCACCTGGCATGTCGTTAACTCCTTCGGCTGATAAATGCAATTCACAGCTTCCAGTCTTCCTAATTCTGCAGCGCTGCACAACCTTCACCATATGAATAAATTAGAATCAGTAACGCAAAGTTGGACAAAAGGAAGAGAAACACGAGAGCAAAGGTTTGAAAAATAGACTTCGATCAGTGCTTAACTCGGATCCTTTTCACTGTGTTTCTCTGTTTCTACAAGATTCGTGCTTCACAGAGATTTCCGTTATTCCCGTCTCTATGTTTTTTAAATGGCTGTTGTGACAGGTAGACTTTGGAACAGACCTCTTGATGATGCAAAGCTATACTTTTTTTTATCCGCTCATGCTGTAAATTGGTGCTCACGTCTTCTTTCTTAGGAAGATGGAAGCCTTTTGTCTGAAATAAGAAGATAACTATGCTTGCATAAGGGGGAATGAATTTTCATATATTGTAAAAGCCAGACAACTGATGCAAAAAATAGAAGCAATTTACAATCAAAGACATTTGCTGTTTTTAGTTTGAATAAGATATTGTGCATAATGTCTGACAGTACCAAATTCAGAATGATTCCCGTGGTCCTGAAAAGCCATCCTAACATGATTTCTGTCATGCTTTTCAGTGCTTGCTTGGGATTGATCTGTATAATGCCACAGTGCCGGAAGATGTCCATATGCAGTACCCTTATATATTTTTTAAAGATTTCACTGAACATTATGTCTCCTCATTCTAACTTATCCCTCTGTCCTTTTATCACTTTACGGCCAAGGATGATTAGTAGCGCTTAACTATTAGGCACAAACTATTAGGAGGGTTACATCTAAATCTCCTGCTGCTTACTGCAGAGAAGCAGGGATGGTTCTTCAGTCATTTGTTCAACTGGGTAAAGTCCTCTGTCACTGATAATTAGGCCTCAGAGAGCCATCTGAAGACCTGCAGAAGGGAATGACTGAACAGATTGCCAGGACCCCTGAAAGTGTTTGTGAAAAACTAGATGTGTGTGTTTGTGTGCCGGACAAAAGAAAAAGCAGACAGACAGTCTGACTGGCACACAGGAAAAGCGAGAGGAAGCCATTCTCCAATATGAATCTCCATTTTTTTTTGTTTTTTTTCCTGCCAACCTTCTGTCCATATTTCACTCCAATGAATATCCCACCGATAAAACAATTAGACTCAGAGACAAATGGTAGGTTTCGAAGGCATTACTCGTGCTTGGCAGTAACATATTTCCATGGTTTTGCTGCATATTTCACACAAAGTCTTTAATTATGTACACAAAACATTTACATGGATACTGATAGTAAACTGTGTCATTAAAATGGGCAAAATGCCTGCAAATGCCAAGTTATTAGAGGAATAGTATACACACTCCTTTTGTGTCAGGAGGATTGCTCTGGTCAGTGGGAGTCTATCAGTTTTGTAGAAGTGCTCATTTAGACCCATTTCCCTCTAATGACAGCAGCTAGAGGCTCATCCAAGCACACCAGCCTCCAATGCGACACAGGATGTGATGCGCGACTCCTGTTGTATTTGTGGACAGGTTTTATTTGTCTCAGAAAAGGGCAACGGTTATATATCCAGAGTCATTTTCCCCGCTGGATTTGGAGCTGAATGGTTAGAAGCACGTTTTAGACCTCTGTTAACACCGACAATGTTTGCACCAGCTGTAAATAAATCCTAGAAAACTTGTAAAAAAATTTATTAGGGCAATAAATTAGCAAACACTCTCGCCATTTTTTTAAAAGCTGAAGCTGTAAAGTGTTTCACAAAACATTTCACAGCATGACTGCCGGTGAAACTACTGCAACAAAAAACCCCAACAACAACAGAAATAAATGTAAAAAAGAAGAGCGGTGCAGGATAAAGCAGTGTAAAGACAGTCGTTTGTGATCTTCATCGCTGTGTACGTCTAAACAGGCAGCCGTGGAAGCACAACAGGAAATGATGGAAAAGTAATTTTCATCTTTTGTCCCTTCGACCAGGAGTGCCACAGCAGCTCGGTTTGCCCCGTGGCACATTCATCCAAAGATGAAGGGGAGCCTCAGCAGCAGCGTGATCCTAAACGCGATGACACAGGACTCTGTGGCTGATTCTTTGGACAGGTGCATGCTGGGTGATTTATGTGCGTGTCCTCTTGCAGGTCCCCAGGAGCAAATATTGACTGTTTATTTCTCCAAGCTCAAGGCAACAGGGAGGCAGCAATTTCTTTATTTTTTATTTATTTCTATATTTTTTTAGGCCTTAGATAAATTGAACCCTGCAAGATGCAAACGCACCTGACAGGGAGCAATTTTTTTTAACTCACCTCCCCAACCCACAAAAATGGAGAGAGAGAGAGAGAGAAAGCAACTTAATAGCAAACATTATTGATTTGTCATTCCTCTTCTCAGACATCTATACACCACAGGGATATTTCAATTACATAGGGGCTTTTGGATTGCTTTCCTCTTCAGCTTCCCACCAGGACCGACCACCTGCTGCAGAGCAGTGATGGACACACGCAAACGTGTTCGCATTACAGCGCTTATACCCATACATACACTCATATCCACCTATAGATTTGTGCATGAACTCACTCAACCCTCCGGGTATTCCTGTTTATCATTCTTATTTTTATTTTTTTTAGGAAATTGTTGAAAAATGTTAAGTGTATGCACGATTAATACAAGGGCACGGTCAAGGTTAAGTCAGGGAGCCGTGAATGGCACGATGGTGTAAAACCAGAATGTAATTAAAAATATAACCTTGAATTGTCCTTTAGAGATATGAATGATACAAAACGCCTAAAACTCGAACGTGCTCAATTTGGAGGACCCTGTTTTTTTTTCCTAGTCAATTTGCCCTTTACTGGGAAATGGACTGCACAGATTTCTCTCGGCAAAGTCTGCTCTTGGGGGAAATTGTGTTTAGCGTTGTTGGTGGGAGATACACGGGCTCACTCAACCAGAACAAACAATTACTGTACAAAGGGAGAGTGCCAGGGTGTCCGAATGAAGCACTCCCACATGCTTATGTTACTGAGTCCGAGAATTAATATAATGGGAATTATGCATTATTGAATAATAGGCACAAGTGAGCAATGCTGCCTCTTAAATACGATGCATTAATGTTCCATTTTCTCGCTATTGTGTGCAGACCAGTGTCTCTGTGCTTAAACATTTGTTATGTTTTTGTATTCTGTATACTTTGGACACTTTAAACTGAAAGAGAGAAAATAATCTGAAAAAGTTATCTCTGCAGTGCATTGCTCCACTGCTATAAGGACAAGTGCTTCCTGCCTGCAGCACAAAATAGTGAAAGTGTGGATTGAATTGAAAAAATCCTGCAAATCTTGTTTAGTCACCTGTGTGACCCTCTATTTTAATTTAGGTACAGGATGCATTTTGTTATTTTGGTGAATCAGTTTATCCACTCAGGAGCAAGACACCATTTGCAAGCGTGATTAAAGAAAATGTGCAACATTCCACTCGTCAGTTTTGCTTTTACCAATATTTTTTCTTGTCTTTTTCCTTCTCTTTTGTTTGCATTTTTTTATACACTCCTCTTCTTATCCAGCAGAGAAACAGCTCACTAAAAATGCTTCCGATCAATTAATATTCTTTGGTTTAAGTCCAAATATAGTGAAGTGTTTCACTGACTGTTTTGTTCTTTGATTAGTCTTGATGCATTCTCAATCATCCAGGAAAATAAATCTCCAAAAGTTGATTCTGTTCATCTGGACGTAGCGTTTTCTGGGAGAAACGTTTCGTCACTCATCCAAGTGACTTCTTCAGTCTCAGCTGACTGCAGGTTTCCCCAATCTTATAAACAGTACATTTGCATAATGACTGAAACCAGCCCACTGAAGGAACAATGGGCTGGGTGGTCAGTTCCGTAATCATAATTATGCAAATTCTCATGACCATTGATCAACAACCACTGACCAAAACCCACTGATCAAAGACCACTGATCAATGGCCATGAGTACCATTGACAGAGAGTTGGGGAATGGCTGCAATCACAGCATTGTAAGATGGCGAAAGATGTACCCTTAGGCCCCCTCCATCTCTGAATCGAGGAGGGGGCCTAAGGGTACATCTTTCGCCATCTTACAATGCTGTGATTGCAGCCATTCCCCAACTCTCTTGATTAGTGTTCATTAGAAACTATTACAGGTCTTTTCTTCACTACAAGCTGAAGTTAAACTTCATATGAGCCTTCATGGATCAGTAGCAAAACACTGAAAAGCAAAGAGTACTTTTGCAAAAGCCTTGCAAAGATTTTGGCTGGAGCAAATAGGGATTTTATTACTACACGAGGAACATTTATAAACAGAACATTCAGTCCTTGTATTAGCTATTCATAATCCATATTCCACTTTCCATAAATCCTAACCTGTATCTGGTTCATGTTCGAAAGGTTGAAAGCTGACAAATTCCTTCTGAAATGAAAAGTTTGTTAATATTTCATCAGTGATTTTAACCCATAAAAGCCAAGTATATCATATTGTTTGAGACTTTTCCTTTCAAACAATCGAAATAAATCAAAATAAATTAATACATATTTATGAAAAAGGGTGAACAACATTTTAAGGGTGTACCCTGCCTCTATCCGGTCTTTAAGTCTGATGTCAATAGCTGATTCAAAACTCTGCTTCAGGTCCCAAAGTCAAACGAACACTGTAGCATCACTGAGAATTACAAACTGTCTAAATCCTTTCATCTGTAATAAAATGATCCATGTGTCTGCGCTACCAGGTGTAACAAAAGTTTAACATCCAGGCATCCACAAAAGCAGAATTTATTAGATTTAACGAGTTAGAAGTTAGCAGGAAGTTAGCTCACTAGTTTCCACCTAAACATAATATACCATGTTGTGATTGAGGGATTTCTTAAAAAATTAAGACGTACAGCTCTGCTATCACTTCCAACACAAATGAAGACAGGAAACTAAACAGTATTGATGTTTGTAGGGTTACTGAAGTTGGACTAGCTGGTATATAATGATGTGCTACGTGGTGGCTAGCTACATAGCTATGGTTAGCATAACATAAACACAGTGAACATGCCAACCCTCCTGATTTTTCCGGGAAAATCCCAAATTTCAGTGCCCCACCCGAAAATCTCCCGGAGCCACCATTCTCCCGGATTTCTCCCAATTTTCCACACGGACAACAAAATTGAAAAACCATATCCCAGATTGGCCAAGCCAATTCCAGTTTACAACAATGGCTACTACTACTACAGCTACTTTTAATATTACTCTTATTACTCTTTCTGGGTCGAAATTAAACTTTTAACATATTTTCAGAATGTAGCTGTGTAAACTTCAAATACCTGAGCAGTGGAGAACTCAAACTTCCGGCACATCATTTACAAACCCCCGCGGCCTTTTGCTACTCAGGTTAAACATGATATATAAGTCACTTAAATAACTTAAACATGTTATTGTTTGGCTTTTTTCAGTGTTTTATTTGTTTGTGAGTAAATCGGTTTGGCTGAGATTAAAGTTATTAGATTAGATTAAATAAAACTTTATTAATCCCTCGGGAGGGTTCCTCCGGGGTTTTCACACAGCTGAATAAACGTCAAACAGAAAACCGATTAAACAGAAGTGTCAGATGGTCGAAAATTTACGCCAGCGTCCGGTTATATTTTAGATAGCAAGGAGCAGACGGCAGAGTTTCACTCCACCGAGAGAGCTCGTGACGTAATCCTGAGGCTATCCGTCCAATTTCACAGTCGTTCATTTCCGGTCTACCTGGCTTTCGGAGGACCCAGCCCAGACTGCGAAGGCTGGGTCCTCAGGTGGATACAGCTTCTGGATACACCCCCGCTGTTTCTGGCTGGACAATAATAACGGTGACATTTAACTTATTTTATCCGATAAATAAATGTTGTAAAATTCAAGTTTCTTGTATATATATGTATACCACTCCTTGAAACAAGTGCTTTTTAGGATCATTTACCTTCAAAGGTTTCCCCTGACATCATAAAAAGTCATTTAAAAAACACAAAAACAGAGTCTACAAAGGTCAGCATAAACCTTTCCGCTAGTTCTCATCAACAGTTTCCTTGATCTCAGAAGACTCCAGAAGTGTTTATGAGTGTTGAATAATGGGGCGGGTCAAATAGGAAAAAAAATGTTTTCTTAGTTGTTGCCAACAAAGTGCTGAAATACACATAATTGCATGTATAGCCCTGTAGTACTAACATATTTATATACTTATATGCTACAGATTAATATTAATATTAATGCAAAGGCTGAAGTGCAGTCCTGCGAGTGGTACACTGACTGTCTGTTTATAAATCAGGTTCAACAGAGTTTAAATGATATCTAAAGCATTTCTGCTAAGCACTTAATATACAATATCCCTGCTTTTTTCAGTGCTTTCATCCTCAGCACAGAACAATTTAGTGTCCTTTACCTGAAATATATTACATTTTATGCAGTCTTGTTCATATCCTTCTTTAATGGAGCAATTTTATTATTAAGTCGATTTGGTTGTGTGTATTTGTGGAGCACTTTGGAACTGTGGTTTTAAAAGCTCCATAAATAAATTCTACTTCACCAGCCGCTTCTGAGTTTCTATGTAGATTACAATTCATTAAAAAAACTGTCTTTTTTTCCAGGAAGAGGTGCATTTAAGGATGCTGACTCAACATATACACAGAGCCAGCCACTGTGGAGAGATCACTCACAGAAATACACAACAGTGACAGATACCGTCTGGCCAACAGGGAGCATACTGTTCACAGACACATCCCAGTTTTAACAGCTTTTTGCCTTCATCCCTCATCCAGTCACTTTATTGTATGTGGCCAAAATGCACCATATTGATACATATCTGCAACCAATTTCAGGTGCATTTGTACAAATTCATGAAAAGCATTGTGCCAGTGACGCATTATCTGTTGTCTCTTGCTTATCTGCTCGGCTTGTACTTTTTGCTAATCTGTCTCCCTGAAGTTAGAAACAAGCCACAGCGAACACCAACAGTACAAACACAAAGAGAATGCTAATAATACTCTTTTTCATTCTGAAATCATTTCATTTTAGCAATGCAAAACTCATTTTGTCGAGATAAAAGAATCTTTTAATAACAGAACATTTACCATAAAATTATTTTTTACACTTTAGATAGACTGTTTTAGAACAGCAGCAATTCTTTAGGGGGTATGATGATGGGGTTTTTTAATGTCCACATGGTTTCACTGAACCACATAATATGGTGAATGGATAAAAAGAAAAATATCAGTGTTCACTGCATGAAAAGTGGGATTTTTTGTCAGGAAATAAATCTGTAAATTTCTGTGAAACTTCACAGCTGCTTGGAGTTATGCAGGTGTTGACAAAGCTGTAAATGTGATTTTTTTTCATGCAGTGGCCACATTTTATTCTATAAAATGCATAAAACCTCTGCAAGAAAAAGAAATGCCAACAGATGTATATTAAATGTTCGAAAGCTGCAGATGACAAACACATAAGATCCTTGATGTGCCTTTGTTCAGTAATATCCTATATTGATTCTATAGAATCAATTACAATAAAATGAAACGGGCAAAAGAATCCTGATTGAGACGAGTGTGGTAAACAATACATACTGTACGGGCAAACTGAACTCTGAAATCTAAAACCCATCAACCTAGTATCGTGACAAAGCGTGCAATAGACACACCAGTCTGCCATGTCCATTTCACGCTTTGCCTCTCCAAAGCGTGAAATGGAGAGCATGCAGAAGTCGCAGTAAGCTGCATTACCGACAAAGGGAGATATTTTATTTCAAGCCAACATGAAAATACTGACGGGAAAGCATTTAAACAGACATTATTAACACATTTACATGAAAATATATTACTTACATTTCTGGCACAGAGGGACCCTTCAGTGCCCTTCGTACGTCTTTTTGATCAGTATCAACTTCTTGGCTTTAAATAAATTATGCCCCCCTGCTGGTCCTGCAACTTCTGCATGCGTGCCCATTTCACTGAAGCGTGAAATGGATACGCTGGACCGGTGTGTCTATGACATGTTTTGCCGTGATATCAAGTTGAAACTATTTCTTAATCTACCAAAAAATCTAGACACTAGATGTGCAAAGGTTGTAATACTGACATCAGGAGGCAGAAAAGCAATTTGCTGTCAAAAGACCGCTTGAAAAATTGCAAAAAATCATATTTTGCATGGTTGGATCTTAACAAGGTTACAAGTCGAGCTTCAACATGCACCAAGAAGAGCGAGACAAAACATTTTTTTGAACGTACAATTTATTGAAAAGAAGGCTTAAACTGAAACAGGCTGATTTACAGCTGATCAAAAGTTTAGGATCACATCTCCAAAAGACCCTGTGAACCCCTCAAAACAGAAATCAAAGTTTCAAACTTTAGCTCCACCGTTATTGTCGATCACTTCAGAAATTTGTTGCGGCATGCTTGATGCAAGCATTTCCATGAGGTGAGTGGGAACATTTTACCAAGTGGTGAAGACGGCCACATGAAGGGCATCTACTGTCTGAAACTGTTGTCCATTTTTGTAAACTTCCCTTGCCATCCATCCCCAAAGGTTCTCAGTTGGAATTAGATCAGGGGAACACGCAGGATGGTCCAAAAGAGTGATGTTATTCTCCTGGAAGACGTCCCTTGTCCTGCGGGCACTGTGTACTGTAGTGTTGTCCTGTTGAAAAACCCAGTCGTTACCACACAGACGAGGGCCCTCAGTCATGAGGGATGCAACATTTGGACATAGCCAGCGACCGTTTGACACCCTGCACCTCCTGAAGCTCCATTGTTCTACTAAAGGACAAAGCACCCCAGACCATTATGGCGCCCCCTCCAGGTGAAGTGTAGAAAACATCTCAGGTGGGATCTGCTTGTCATTCCAGTAACGTTGGCAACCATCAGGACCGTCAAGGTTAAATTTATTCTCATCAGAACATAAAACTCTCTTCCACCTTTCAATGTTCCATGTTTGGTGCTCTCTTGTCCAAATGATCAGTTCTGTGGTGTTCAAGGAGACGAGGCCTTTGAAGATGTTTTTGAAGCTCTTCAGTCTGATGGTCATGGGGCTGCAGTCGGCACCAGTAATGACCTTAAATTGGGTCGAGGATCTTGACGGACAGCCAATTGGATCCTCCAGCTCAGTGCTGGTGAAATATTTTGGGTCTTCTACTTGACTTTTTTTGTTCCATAACCCTCAGGATCATTTAAGAAATTCTAAATGACTGTATTACTGCATCCCACCTCATCAGCGATGGCGCACTGCGAGAACCCGGCTTATGCAGTTCAACAACCCAACCACGTTTTTTTGCCTTTGCCATCAGAACATGATGACAGTGTGACTACCTGACAGAAAATGTCAATGAATCCACATTTTTGCACAGATTTGGCCTTTTAAAGGCACGTGGTCATAAACTGAAACAGGCTGTGAAATAAATTGCATGCTCAAAAACATGTTTTGTCTCACTCCCATTTCTTCTTGTTGCATTTTGAAGCTCTACTTCTACCTTGTTAAGATCCAACCATGCAAAATATGATGTTTTGCCATTTTTCAAGTAGTCTTAAACTTTTGATCGGGACTGTATAACTGAGACAGAATTTACATTTAGATGAATGCAAATGGCTTATAAGTGTTGTTTAAATATGTTTTTGTTAAAAAGATTCATGCAAAAAAATTAAATGTACAAATAAGTTGTCAAAGTTGTTATATGCAAAACACAACAATATCCATTTAAATTAATCAACGCAGCAATATTTCTTGCCTGAGATAACCTGAATTTGATTAATTAATTCCTAGATATTATTCAATTCAGGATAAACTCAATTAGCGCCTGAGTTTTGATTTATTTTTTCTCACGAAATAAGTTTGCACACAGATAGCTAGCACAGCAGGACAACCTTTCTTACAAAACGTGAACACTGCATGTGCAAACAGTGTCTCTAATATCCGAACGTAATCAGACAGACAGCGAGCTGTTTTCATCAGAGCAATCCAGCCTCCAAGGCTGGCTGTGAGAATAGCGCACAAGGTCTGTTTAGAAAGTGCGATACCCATCTGTGGTTCTGACCCTAAAACCTCCCTCCAAACATGTGCACATACACATTGTAATGTCACAAAACGTTGCTTCTTTATTATTTCTTTTGATCAAAACATGAAATAAAATGAGCTCCACAGACTGAGCTTACAAAATAACTCAATATTTATTAAATGGAAGGAGGTTAGAAAACAGCATTTGCCTGAAGGCCAGGCTATTTAATAAAAGCATTTTTTAAGATGATGATTTTAACAATAAGAAAAATCACAAAACAAAGCTATTTTGATACATTAAATCACGCCTCAATATTCTTCTTGGGAAATACTTTTTAATTATCAAAATTATAAAAATAAACAACTTTACATCGCAATGCCTAATAAAGTTAAAATCCTTGCAGTTTTCTAGCACATACCCAGATTATCTTTAATCTTAAGTATTAACTCTGCAATTTAACAAACAAATCCAATCTCATTAAGCTCTGTTTATAAAACACATATTAATTATTAAATTATTTTAAAAAAGAATGAAAAGCATTACATTTCTTACAAAATAGTTTTAAAAAGAATATCCTGACTCTGAGGTGATTATCTAACCCCGCCAAATTATTTAATGCACTATTATGTTTTGTGAGTCCTACAAGCATCTTCACAACTCATTATACGGACAGGCTCAGTCCTAAAAACAGACCTAAAGTTCCATTATCCTTTCAGAGGAAATAATAGGGCAAGGTAATGGCCAGGCACAATGGTATCCTGTAGAATTAGTAGATAAAACCTGCACTATTGCCTCAGTAATAGTGAAGCGCATTTGCAACTGGTGAAGTCCTGAATTTATGGTCGAAACCTTTAGTTTGTGTGTTTTTTTCTTCTTTTGTGTGGAACAGCAGATTGTGCCCCAGTGTCTTCCCGTGTCTCAGGGAGAGTAAAGCAGATAAGCCTAATGACGTGCACACTTCAAAGCAGACTCGTTTAAATATTAAATTGTAGCACATCATTAATTAAACCAAAAAAAAGCAAATCATAGCACGGGCAGGGTTTTTACCAGCAGATGTTAAGAATGACAGCAAATTCATGTCTACAGACAGAGACACACAAACATATATAAGAGAGGGGGGAAGGGTGGGGGACAGGGTGGGGGGAAGAAACAAACTCGATAAACACTAATTAGCTACTCTAATTGAAGTGCACTCTTAAAGTAATTACTAGGCAGAGGAATCGGTATTTACATTCATAAATAATCCTGACAGCCAGTGCAGGAGGGTCCCTCTTCTTTCCTTTGAGTCTGGGGAAAGTTGGCTTCCCACTCCATAAATCTGCCAGTCACTAACATTATCAGTTAGAGTTTACTGCTAATGGCTTTGTACAACAGTTGGTTTGTAAGCATTAAATCAGTGAATGGCTGCCCTGAAAAACAGAGCTTAAAAATACCTGAAGTACACCAGCAGTTATTACAACAAGTCTGCCACCCTGAATGACAAGATAGCATGACTAACAGTGTTGGGGAGTAACGGAGTACATGTACCGCTGTTACGTATTTAAAATACAAAATATGAGTAACTGTATTCCGTTACAGTTACCGTTTAAAAGGGTGGTATTTAGAATACAGTTACTTTGTTGAAATGAATGGATTACACAGCGGTATTTTCCCGTTTCATATGTTAGGCTATGCTCTCTCTATTTTTGGGTGGAAACCCAAACAAAACATGCATTAAGAGGCTCTAATGTCTGTGTCTCAAGCTCGCGGCCCATGTGACCTCTACTTGCGGCCCGCATAATGACGTGAAGAAATATTTGTAAAAAATATTCAAAAAATGATTTCATATGAAGGCAATAGGCAGAGTGTTACAGGCATAGCTCTAAAGAATGTAGCCTCATGGGCAGTGTAGTCCGTGCTGCAGGTTGAATGGACTGTCATACCTGTTATGTGTCTGTGAGCAAGGGAGGGAGAAAAAGGAAAAGTACGAGCTGTCATGGAGCAGAAACAGGAGCTGGAAGCATGTAAATATAAGAATAAGCACTGCAGCCAAGAAGAGCCAAGTTGTAAGTAAGCTATTAAGACTCGACTCTACACTTTGTTCATGTTTTCCTCCGAAACAATAAGTTCTGTTGGAGCAGCCTTTCAACGCCTCTCTCTGTCTCTTGCTAATAGTAAAGCTAGTTTTCAGCTACGAGCCCGACATGGAACCCGAGGTATTAGCCAGAGGTTGCTTTACTACAGTTCGGAGCCGCGGACCTGTTTTATATACACGTGGAATAGTTTTCTACACGAGATCGCTGCAAAAAGTGCAGCCTTACCTAATGTCCACCCTACTGTTACTCTGTTACTACTTTTACATTAAGATTTAAAATCTAGTTGGTATTGGTATGGCGAGTAGCCTTCAGTAATAGTAATAAATCACAAAGCAATAGTACATTCATGTAGTTGTAAAAAGCATGATAATACATTAAGTAATCCAAAGTATTCAGAATACGTTACTCTCATTGAGTAACGTAACGGAATACGTTACAAAATAAATTTTGGGGCATGTATTCTGTAATCTGTAGTGGAATACATTTTAAAAGTAACTTTCCCAACACTGCTAATATATTTGTTTGCTTGTCCCTGTGATTTTAATTTGAATTGTTTTTTCTCATGCAGCATGGTGGAACAGTGATTAGCACTTTTGCCTCACAGCAAGAAGGTCCTGAGTTAAATTCCTCTATCAGGCTGGTGTCTTTCTGTGTGGAGTTTGCATGTTCTCCCCGTGTTTGCGTGGGCATGCAGTTAGTGGGGATAGGTTAATTGGAAACACTAAAGTGAATGGATGGATGTTTCTTTCTGTTACTCACCAGAAGACTGTACCAGAAGTACTGTCTGTCTCACTGTTAGTTGTTTCTGGAGCAGTGCGTCTGCTGACTAATACATTTCTTCTGGCATTGTTCACAGATGTGCAGGGTATGGGGCGCCGTTTGTAAAGTGAAACATGCTGAAATTAACGACAACATTTTTCCACATTTAGCTCAAAACAAGTCCTTTTTTACAACATTTAGTAAAATATTTGTAACTTTTCATATTTAAAACAGAATTTTAAATGTTAAATCTAAATGTTAAATATTCAATCTAAATGTTAAATGTTAAATCTAAATATTATATTTAAATCTAAATGTTAAATGTTAAATCTAAATATTATATTTAAATCTAAATGTTAAATCTAAATCTAAATGTTAAATCTAAATGCTAAATGTTAAATGTTCAATCGAAATGTTAAATGTTAAATCTAAATATTATATTTAAATCTAAATGTTAAATCTAAATCTAAATGTTAAATGTTCAATCTAAATGTTTAGGCTAACATGCAAATTTATTGCACGGATCAGCGGAAATACCAAAATAAAAGCTTTCCAAAAACCTCTGGTGCAAAAGTGTGCCAGTAGTGGTCAGACACGTTCTCACTCCCTAAGCGTAATAATTTTCGCTAGGTGACAAATTGTCAACATTTTATGCTTTCGGGTACCCAACACGTTCCTAAATGACGGCATCGCAAAAAGGAGAGCACATGAGAACCGTTTAGACTCAATCTACACATGTTCGTTCTTTCTAAAAATTGCTTTGGAAAACACTATTTTACGTCATTTAACTGCTAGTAAAGGTTAGGAATAAGGTTATGGTTAGGGATAAGGTTAGGTTTAGGGCTGGAACGTCTATTATTCCACTGGAATTCAGCCATAACCCGGCGCAGACCATGAGAAAGCACGTCCGGCGATTTAGCTGAAAACATCGGAAGATCCGTTTTGTCGGCCATCCAAAGGTTCAGCAGTAGTGCACTCTTAGCAGCACATGTCCAGCAATATCGCTGGACATGCTCGTAGGCAAGAAGTGAAGCAGCACATGGTGGGGAGAAGTGAGGGGGAGAGCAGACACAATTTTGCACCGGAGGTTTTCGGGAAGCTTTTATTTTGGTATTTCCGTTGATCCGTACAATAAATTTGCATGTTAGCCTAAATATTTAGTTTTCTGTAACATTTAGATTTAACATTTAACATTTAGATTTAACATTTAACATTTAGATTTAAATATAATATTTAGATTTAACATTTAACATTTAGATTTAAATATAATATTTAGATTTAACATTTAACATTTAGATTTAAATATAATATTTAGATTTAATATTTAACATTTAGATTTAACATTTAACATTTAGATTTAAATATAATATTTAGATTTAATATTTAGATTTAATATTTAACATTTGATGAAAAGTTACAAATATTTTACTAAATGTAAAAAATTACTCGAAAAAACATGTTTTTGTAAGGTTTTGAGCTAAATGTGGAAAAATGTTGCCGTTAATTTCAGCATGTTTCACTTTACAAACGGCACCCCATAGCAGGGTGGCTGCTAATAATTAAATGGACAATTTTTCAATGTGCACATTGTGATGAGGTAAATACTGTGTATGTGTTTGGTGAATAGGTTTTATAGCCAGCATGTCAGTGTATTCGCTTTTGTGACATTGAGATTTTGCTTTGAGGCCTGTTGCTTTGGATTCTTTATATCAAGACATACTTCACATGCCAACTCTAAAACGTTGTAAGTGATGCAATTTTAATTGGTTTTCTTTCAACAACACCTCTGTGACAAGCCAAACATGTTCTACACCCAGAAAACACTGATGTGTCTGAAACTTTTTGCTTATGACTTATTTCCTTTTAATAAAACAAAATAAGGCACCTTGCCTCTGAGTGGTTCAGCTAGCAGGGGAAATATGTTCACACATTTCTGTTTTTTCTAATGATCCCAATCTTCTAGAGCTAATATCTGAGTGTGGCATATGCAAATAATAATATAAGATGTGCAGATGTTGAAGAGAAAAATAATGTTGCTGTCTCTTTTGACATTATGACTGTGCACCACAGTCAGCTCCCACCACAGAAAGACAGATCAGGAAGATGGGCGCCTAAACTATACTGTAAACAATGTTTCACATATGCAGTGTCCAGTTTGGATGGAAGTTATTACTGTCAGATAGGAAGAGCAAGAAAAGCAGAGATGACATATCAATCAAATGACAGCTCAGAGCCTTTTCCTCACATATCTTTGTGATGGTTAGTCAGCCTCCCCCCAAGATCCCGTGGGTCTCAAAGTGCTCCATCTTTAAAGGAATTTTATTTCGTGTGCATCTGTGTATAGCAGAGAATGATATTTTGGCTTTAACACTGTGATAGTGGCAGAAACTATCCACTGACTGCCAATCTGTATTAAGAAATATTGCTGTGTGTTCAGTACGGACCTTTTCTGGATTGCCCTCCAGTTAGCTGCAAAGAGAAGCAAAAAAGGAAAGTTTTGATTTATTCACTTCACTGCTGTGACTGCATTTTGCTGCTAAAAAATATAAAGTTTCACTAAATTAGCTTAAACTATCAAAGCAGATTTATATTTACTATATTGTCACATTTTACATACATTTATAAATATGTGTGCACCCATGGTATCGCGTCTGTGGTAGCTAAATGCTGTTCGTGGCAGTGCTGACACAGTAAAGCGGGTATAATATGTTCACCATGAGATGTGTTAAGGAAAAAAAGCGATATTTCATGATTCTAAATCAGTGGGCCATTTCAGCTCTATCTGACTTCCTGGGTACATTTCACCGCATAATACAACTTTTCTGCAATTTCTAAATTTTATTTGATCAAATGTAACAAAAAGAGACAAAAGCATACATTGGGGCTTCTGTGACACCTACCTTATTAATTGTTTTACAGCTTTACTGGGAGTATTCTGTATGTAAGAATGTTTTATGCCACTGTTAACACACAAACTTAACACAAAGGATGAAAGACACAGCAGGTTTTTAGAGATCTGCTCAGCATATTGGGCAAATTGGAGCTAGAATTGATGGGCATGTTATTATAATCCATGGAATCTATCCAACAGTTGCTGATGGACTTGACATCAACAGAAGTGCTGTTAATGCCAGACTGTAGACTGCTCTAAAACCCTGAATAAACTAATGAGAAACTCCACTGTGCCTGAAAAAAGTAAAGAAGAATAAAGTTTCATCCAAAGCGCTGCAGTCACTCTTTTCCTTTTCTCTGCACGGGCGTAACGTTAATTGCTTAATTGGCACTTGAGTGGGGACAGTGGTGTCGTCGTCATAATTTATTGAAAGACTCTATATGCCATGACGTATTGGTTGACAAGCTGAAGAAAAAAGGCCGCTGCTTTTCAATTTAACTGATTTACAAACTGTGGCTATCTGTCTCCTTCAGTTAATTTGTGTTTGCCCTCTCCCTCATGTGTAGGACCAAATTAAATTGTCTAATTGAAATTGTTCTCATAGCTCTGGCGAACAGCACGATGTCTCCTCAGTGGGGTTGGCCTCAAGGAAATAGCCTTCTATCAAGTTGTCACTTATCGGCATGCATGAACTGCAAGGGGTGGGGATTTTATTTTTTTCAATCAAAACAATGGGTGCATCCATTGCCTCACACAGAGCAAAAACCGATGGAAGTTGGTGCCCTGCTGGGAAAATATACAAGAGTCTGTGATGTACCATTAAACATTCCAGACTATGGTCACACAGAGAATTATAAAACACAAGTAATTGAATTCAGAGATTTTCTCGGATCCCATCAGTAATTCAGAAGAGATAAGCTCCAGATGACCCTGCAAAAATATTATAGCAAATGTACTTTTCTTGAAATATAATTACTCAAACTGAAGGGTAAGCTCACCCTCTTTTTCCTTCTTATCTAATCTCACAAAGAAGAAACTCACTACAAGCTACTGGCAGTCTGATTTAACATATTAAATGTCAACAAATGGTTTCTAATTAGTTTCACCAACTAACAATGAAACAAAAGGCATCAATATGCAAAGAATCAACTGCAAAAGATGACTGAGCACAGAGTACAGTTAACCGCAACACACCAGGGACCACGGGAGACGAGATTTAACCTAGAGTCAGGTAACACTGGCAAAATGTCACCTACTCACATTATATCTATTTACAGAGGCTTACTTAAGCACAAAGAAAAGAGGGAGTAATTTTCAGGCAACTGAGAGTGATTTGAATGCCGGTACTAAAAGTTTTATGAAGCATGAATTTCATTTTTTCAGCTATTTGAAATATGACTTTGTGAATGTGTAGCGTTTGCTGCCATTTGTTGTCTCTGCACATTTACCGGCTGCTTTACACAGGTAATTTTTTGGAGCTATAATAAAGAGACATTTGGCCCTTACTCTATGGGGGACCTCGCTTTTCCCCATGTTGTACAAATGTCACACTGTCAGTGAACATTGCCTCTGAGTAGTTAATGCTGAATACTTAAGGTGGAGTACCATGAATTTATGTGACTGTCCTCCCAAGAATGAAGCTTTAAAAAGACAACATACAGGTTCATTCAGGTGACGATGCCCTGTTTGTCATAGTAGTTATTCTGGATGCATGAAAGAATGTCGCATGGTGCATAATCGTGGATGTCACTGGAGATATCCCAAGACAATTCTAAGAGATGGCATTCACACAAGCAATGGTTATAATAATGGACTGATATTGCCTAAAAAAGAGCCACTTAAAATCCGGTCCTCTCTTTATTATACTCTCCTCCATCCCTACAAACATCGTTAACTATAACCATAACCAAACCAGACCAGACCACATACACAATGATTGGTGCAGCTATTGAAATAATAATATAAGTAATGTAAGAAATTATTATATAATACAAAGTATTAAAAGTACCAGGAACTCAAAGTAGTTTTCTGTTGTGTTGCTTTCTGCATTTGGGCTTTCTGAAAGCATTTCACTGCACACGGAGAAAATTAAATTGTATGAATATTAATAGCTTTTTTCCACATTGGTGATTGGCACCCAGGAAGACAAAATTTACAAAAGTTAGACAATAACTTCTACTAACTCGTTTTATGTGGCACGTGGCGAGTTCAGCTCATGTCTGCTGTCACTAATTAACTGTAGTTTCACGAGTAAATTCATGGCAAACCAAATTAAAAGTAAACAAACAAAAATGGTGTAATGACTGAGGTGTTACTAAAACCATCAATGACCATAAAGAGAGAAGGTTTGGGCACGCTGAACAAAACACTGGGTGTGAGGGCACGCCTGCATTTCTAGTTTCACTGCAATCTCCGGCCAGCTCTGAATGATTTACAACACAAACTTCATTTTTATGAAGTTCTCAGATGTTAATGATCCGACAACACTAGCATACACCATGAAACTGTTTAATAAAGCATTGCCATTTTACATGACAAAAGTACCACATTAGTCTTACACACTGGTTACAGTTTGCGATAACTTTAATGGAGTCTCATTACAACTCGAATCCAGGCTACAAAATCACATCCGTAGGGGGTTAAGTGTGAAGTTTTTTCTGTTAACCAAAAGAAAAATGTGATGTTAATTAAGCGAGAGGGGAAATGTATGTGGGGAAAAGTATTTGCTCGACACTTTTGCAAAGTGCACCGCTTCTGTTTATTGTAATGCATCTTAATCAGCATACTCAAATGCACTAGTATGACAATGAATTTAAAATGGTCTCTAACGAACTCCAAATAAAGCAATTTAAAACAAAGCCTTTGATGTTTGAAAAATATAGACTAGAGCAGGTTTTCTTTTAAACTATGTGATCTCTGGACAGGGAACTGAAAAATAGATTCGGCCATGTTTGTTTCAATCATATTGTTTATTGATTGATTAGCATTCAAATATCTCAGTGAAGACAGAACAAAGATTTACCACAAAGCAAGAAAGCATGAGACAAGGCTAATCAAAAGGTATTGGCTGAAGCATTTGCTTATTACGCCAACCCTTTTAACAAAAGATCTTTTAGCATGCAGCTCCTGTACACAGGGCTCGAAGCAAATAATAAAATTCAATTCAATTCAATTTCATTTATATAGCGCCAAATCACAACAAATGTCGCCTCAAGGCGCTTCATAGATACAGAGAGAAAAGCCCAACAATCATATGACCCCCTATGAGCAAGCACTTTGGCGACAGTGGGAAGGAAAAACTCCCTTTTAACAGGAAGAAACCTCCGGCAGAACCCGGCTCAGGGAGGGGCGGCCATCTGCTGCGACCGGTTGGGGTGAGAGAAGGCAAACAAAGCAAAAACAAAACAAACAAACAAACAAACAAGAAAAAACACCACCACCTTAGTAAGTAACTACATCAAAGCAAAAGAATCAAGAGGTTTTCTGTTTTTTGTTTTTGTTTTTTTTTTCTTTGCTCTTTTCATTCTTGATATATATATTTTTCTAATACTCTATTTTTAAACATATTTTTAAACAAGGAAAATGAACTACACCTTTTTAAATCACTGTCATAACTATTCCACAGGTTAACTCCTCTAACAGAAACACATCTCTGCTTTATATTTGTCCTTATCTTGTTTTTTTTAAAGAAATCTGTTCCCCTTAAGTCATATTGACTCTCTCTGACTTTGAACAGCTTCTGAGTACTGGGGCAAAGCAAGTTATTTTGTGCTTTATACATTATCTGTGCCATTTTATATTCAACTAAATCATAAAATTTCAGGGTATTCAGATTAATAAACAAAATGTTAGTTGGTTCTATATAGTTTGATTGGTTTATAATTCTTATAGCTCTTTTTTGCAACTTGAAAATAGGAAGAGTGTTCGTTTTATATGCATTACCCCATATCTCCAGACAGTAAGTCATATATGGAAGCAACAGAGTACAATAGAGTGTGTATAATGATTTTTTGTTCAGGACATGCTTTGTTTTATAGAGAATAGCAATGGTTTTTGACATTTTTGTTTTCACATGGTTTATATGAGACTTCCAACTCAGCTTATCATCAATTATCACTCCAAGAAATTTATTTTCGTACACTCTTTCAATTTCAATTCCATTAACCCTGATTTTAGATACATTTTTCATTTGTCTAGTGCCAAAAATAATCAATTTTGTTTTCTTTATATTTAATGATAACTTATTTACATCAAACCAGTTTTTTAATATATTTAACTCCTTTTCCGCTGTAGTCAGAAGCTGTTCTAGGTTTTTACCTGAGCAATACAGAGTGGTGTCATCAGCAAACAATACACATTTTAACAGTTTGGAAATGCTACATATGTCATTTATGTATAATATAAATAATTTAGGGCCCAGCACAGAGCCCTGAGGAACACCACAAGTTACCTTCAACTGCTTAGATTTTACATTATTGAATTCGACATATTGATATCTGTCATCCAGGTAACTTTTCATCCACTTGTATGCTAACCCTCTTATGCCATATCTCTCTAGTTTATTCATTAATATAGAATGATCAATCGTATCAAACGCCTTTTTTAAGTCTATAAAAACACCAACAGTATATTCCTTATTATCTATAGCATTAGATATCCCTTCTACAAGTTCCATCACTGCCATCGAAGTGGACCTTTTCACTCTAAAGCCATATTGGTTATCACTTAGGAGATTATGCTTCTCAATATATTTATCAAGTCTATTAACAAATAACTTTTCTAAAATTTTTGAGAACTGTGGGAGCAGTGATATTGGCCTATAATTGGTAAACTGACTTCTCTCTCCGTTTTTATGGATTGGAATAACTTTTGCTATTTTCATTTGTGAGGGAAATACACCAGTTTGAAAGGACAGATTACAAATGTATGCGAAAGGTTGCACTATATATTCTATAATACTTTTAACTAATATCATGTCAATACCAAAACAGTCAGTGGACTTTTTATTTTTAAATGTCTTCACAATGTTAATTATTTCTCTATGAGTTACAGCACCAATAAACATGGAGGACACATTCTGAGTAATATGTTTATTTAGGTCGTTATTATTTCTTGACTCTGGAATTTCTTTTGCTAAATTAAAGCCAACATTTACAAAGAAATCATTAAATTCATTTGCAATGTCTTTAGTTTTATCAAGCACAATATCTTTATCTTTTTTAAAATAATCTGGATAATTCTTATTTTTTGAGCCCTTTTTGATTATACTATTTAATATCCTCCATGTTTCTTGTGTGTTACTTCTACTTTGCTCCAGTAATTTGTGGTAATATTCTTTCTTACTTGTTCTTATAATATTTACTAATCTATTTTTATATAACTTGTACTTTATTTCAGCATCTTTTGTCCTCTGTTTTATGAATCTCTTATATAGATTATTTTTCTTTTTACATGCATCTTCTATCCCCTTTGTGATCCATGGCTTATTTGATCTGTGATGCTTTCTAGTGATTTTCATTAAAGGACAATGTTTTTCATATAGTGAAATTACAGTTGATAAGAATGCATCATATGCACTATTTGAATCTTCATTTGCAAAAACCTCATTCCAATTGTGTTCCTTTAGGTCCACCTGGAGGGCAGCAATGGCTCTTGTTGTTCTAAGTCGTATCATATCAAATATTTGATTCTTTTGTTTAGTTTTAATCCCAAAATAATTTTGAAAAATTGCAAAAACAGGAAGATGATCGCTTATATCAGTTATAAGAAGTCCACCTACTATTTCATGGTCAATTTTATTTGTGAATATATTATCTATCAATGTAGCTGTATCAATTGTTATTCTACTTGGTTTTATAATTACAGGGAAAAGGGAGTTACTATACATTGTATTTATGAAATCTGTTGTTTTCTGATGTCCATTTGGGTTTAGCAAATCTATATTAAAATCACCACAAATTATTTGCACTTTTTTATCATTTAGGTTGCTAAACATAGCAGCAAGTTTTTCATTGAATGTCTCAAGGCATGAACCTGGTGTCCTATAGATGCAACTTATAATTATATTGTTAGCTTTTTCAACATGGATTTCAATAGTGACACATTCCAATACGTTATCTATGGTGCTTGACATACATTCAATCAGACTACATTTCAAAACTTTATCTACATATAAGGCAACACCGCCTCCTTTTTTATTCACCCTGTTCATTGTAAATAATTCGTATCCTTCCAGTCCCATTTCACTAATTTTCTCATTATCGAGCCATGTTTCTGATATTGCAATTATATTAAACTTTTTTAACTTACTTAAACATTCTGTAATTTTAGAAAATTTTTTATACAGGCTTCTACTATTGAAATGTATGACCGACAATGCATTTGCCATTTTAATATTCATATTGAATTGGTCATCCGTATAGTACTCACAAGTATTATTGGTGTTATTGTAGAAGTGGGTATCTGGGTCAATGTTACTTTCAGGGTCATGCATGTTGTGCTCTGCATAGTTAAACGTTTTGAAGTTCGTTTTCTCAGCGTGTGTGGCAAAATAACCACCTTGACAGTCCTTTTCATAATCAAATTCTTCCTCTTCAATATCTCTGAATGGAAACCTATAATCTGTGTCCAAACTTGTCATTTATGTGTTTTTGTTTTTGTTGTTGTTTTTTGAGCCGTAAGGCCAGAAACACTTTCCATACCCATTGTTCATTATCCAATCGTCACTTTTCCAATAGATTCCAGAGCAGATTCCTGATTATTTATATTGCTCTAAGTCTTTGAGTTCTCTTATCATCACAACTTTCGCTTCTTCGGGATTGCCATTTAGTCTTATCATTACTTTGCAGTTTCTCGTCCATGTCGCTTGTATCTTATTTTGTTTTCTCAGGCTGCGTGCCTGTCTTGCAATTTCAGCAGTCTTTTTTGTTAAATGTTCATTTAAATACACACCAGTCCCTTTAAGCTTCTTACCCTGTTTCAGTAACTCAATCTTTGTTTTGCGACTCACAAACCGAAGAATAATTGATGGCCATGTTAATACTAGACGTGTTTAGCACAGAACAAGACCAGTTTTCTGGAGACCCTCACACCATGAAGAATAGTGGTGGACATGATTTGGGGTTGCTTAGGTGCTTTGGGGACCGAGTGGTTTGCGGTCATTGATTAAACTGTCTGCATCATATCAAAGAGTAGGATAATGATCCCGAGCAACCTAGAAAATTCACCAAGGAATGATGCAAAAAGAAGAAAAACGCAGGTGTATGGAGTCGAATCCCAGGCTTGCATCACATTATAAATTTATGAGAATTTCAAAAAGGCAGTAGATGGAAGAAAGCCAACAAACATCTTGCAAATACAGGAATTTTGCATCACAACATGGGCAATTGTTTCATCAAACTGATGCCAGAGAAGCTAGAGTGGGGGGAAATAATTATGAGATCTCCTAGTGAATTTATGTTTGCTTACTTATAAAGAAATGAACAGTCTCTAAGTTTCATCATAATAGAGAACTCCCCAAAAAACACATTCCACAAAAGTTATAAATTGATTTGTGTATTATTGAGTGAAATAAATATTTAATCTCCAAGCAAAACATGACTCAGTACTTGGTGGAAAAAACCCTATTTGTAAGCACCATGGTAAACTGTCTCTTATAGTTGAACGCCAGGTTTGCTCATGTCTCAGGAGGGATTTTGGCCCAATCCCCTTCACTGAAACTCTAAATCTTTTACATTTCTTGGCTACTGCTCACAGCAACATAGGACTAAGGTCTAAAGGCCGGCTATACCACTTCACGACCTGAATCTGCTTCTTCTTTAGCCCCTCCTTTATTGCCTTGATAGTATGTTTGGGGTCACTGTCACGCTCAAAGACTCATTCAAAACCAATGGTCAGTGTTCTGGCTGAAGGAAGGAGGTTCTCATGTAAGATTTTGTGGTACATGGCCCCATCTTAGCAGAAACACAGGCCCAAAGCATAATGCTGGCACCTCTGTGCTTGACCATGTGAATGATGCTCTTTCAGTCATACCTGTCATTGCTCTCTTTAGCGAGTTGATGCCAAAGAGCTCAATTTTGGTTTCATCCGGCCACAGCATTTTCTCCCAAACCTTCTCTGAATCATTTAGATGTTCACAAACACATGATGGATCTCTACATGAACATCCACGCACTGCAAGATTTCAGTCCATTAGACTGTAGTATCTTACCCATGGTGTTTTTGGTGACTGTGTTACCAGTTGCCTTCCTATCATTAACAGAGGAACTCTCTTCCTCCTGCACTAAGAAATATTGACACCCTTTCCGTATTTAAGACACAGCTCAAAACACACCTGTTTAGACTGGCTTATCTGTTGTCACGCTCTGTTTTGTAATTTTAACTTATTTTATGTATTTTATGACTATTGTTCCTTTTATTAATTGTGTTTTTTTGTAAGGTGACCTTGGGTTTCTGAAAGGCGCCCTCAAATAAAATGTATTATTATTATTATTATTATTAACAACCTCCTCCCGTGTAGTTTTGGACTGACCCATCACATTTGTCATGATCATCCTCAGCACACGAGGCAAGAGCTTGTAAGCAGCTCCAGACTGAAGGAGATTCATTGTCATTTATATTTCTTCCATTTTTTAATAATCACACCAACAGTCGTCATGTTCTCACAAAGATTCGTGCTGACTGGCCTTGTCGGCCATGTGCAGGTCTACAGTCTTGTTCCTGATTTCCTTTGGCCGCTCTTACCCATGGTGGTGGAGAGGTTGGAATGAAAGAAATTGAATTTTTACACAGGTGCACTTTAAACAAATAACCAGCTGTGCTTGCTTGATTGATTGATTGATTGGTTGGTTGATTGATTGACACTTTCTTTTTAAGTGTCCAAACCTATAAATACAACATGGAATGAGAAAATGTTTTCTGAGCCATCACTCATTTCTTTATGTTTTCCTTCAAAGGAGCCAGACTCTCTTGTAAGTTTTTAAAGTGGTCTTGAGCAATAGTTCTCCAGGCGTTCT
The DNA here is from genome assembly GCF_056152115.1 of Neolamprologus brichardi. Lineage (NCBI taxonomy): Eukaryota > Metazoa > Chordata > Actinopteri > Cichliformes > Cichlidae > Neolamprologus > Neolamprologus brichardi. The sequence continues at coordinate 3,285,774 of NC_142114.1, read as the reverse complement.
AAAGAACTTTCAAAGTCTTTCATTGGACACTGGCTGCATCTTTAACTCATTTTCACTGTAGTTCTTATACCTGACTTTTTTCAGAGTAATGTTGTTTTTTATTTTCTGTTAACACTGACCTATGACCTATGTAACATTAAAGAATAAAAACCACCTTTCTCAAGCGATCAACCAGTGTATGTCTACACATAACGGACAAATCAGACAACAAAGAACCTGTTTTAATTGTATCTTTAAGTACTTTGTTACTAGTAGCCTATCACAAAACAAACAAAAACAACAAAACATATATTCTGTGGAAAGCATCTGATTATCAACACCTAATTTTTCAGCTTGACAATGATCGTAAACACATTCCCAATCCAGTAAAAGCATATCTGACAAGAAGCCTGGAGAACTATTCATGAAGACTACTTAAAGAAATTACAGGAAAACCTGCCCAACGGAGTCTAGGCTATAATGAAGATGTAGAGGAATAATGTTTCTCGTCCCAAACATTGATTTCAAGATTGTTACAAATGTACAAACTCAATGTACAAATGAATGTTTGTACAGGTTTTAATAATCTCAAGACTTTTGCACAGTAGTGTACATGTATATATATAACGTATCTGTTTCAAAGAGAGTAAAAAACAAAGTTAATGTCAACAGAAGACATTTACTTTTTCTCATGCATGTAACATAGAGCCTTTGTTTTCACATTTTCATACTCTTCAACATGTCTTTCAAAACACATTATGCTAATCAATGTAAACAAAGGCTAAAAATAAATAACGTGAACAGTATTCCTGTCAGCCTTTAACAAAGCACATTTATACATCTCAACATTTGACAACTTAATAGTGGAAGGAAATAATACTGGATCTTTTCTTCAGTCAAATTCTCCTGCTGCTTTTCTTTTCATTCTAATGCAGTTTAGTGTTTCAATCAACGGAAATGCATTCAAAACAATAAGTGAAAGCTTCACTCAGATGAAAGAAATACAGAGCTGCTTTTAATCAATTCATCCAACAGATGCGATAGAAGCTCCGCATGTCTAAGTTTTTGTTTCTGTTTAAAAAAAATCTTTTTAAACCATATTTTCATGTTTTCAGCTAAAGTAATGATAACCTTTTATTCATCAGTCTCTTTTCTGATTTATAAAAAACATAGCAGCTCTGCAGCCACTGCACAAAAACAGAAGCAGCACAAAAGATCAGTCACACTTCAGATCAGAAGGGAAAACTAAGGCTGGACATCACAGTTACCCAATGTATTCACTGAAAGATATGCAGTATTTTTGGAGAATGCTAACAATTTTTACTTACATGTTCCTTTGCTGAATTCTGGTATGGTGAGCCAAAACACATGGACTGGGTATATGATGTGACCACAGAATATATACAGGTTACAGTTTTAGCATTTAGGCCCTGTTCGCCTCAGCATCCCCGAAATACACAAGCTCAGCAGTGAGTGGGAATGCAGAATAATGAAACTGGCTTCGTGTACAGAAGTCAACGATAAGTAAATAGAATTTGCTGTGAGCTCTGAGCTGCCACGTGGTCCTTCCCTGTGTAACTCTAACTCCTGCATGAACCAGATTTATAGCAAGCAGCTTATGACCAATCATAATTTTATTAAAGCTTATTATGACAAAAATACCTCCTTCTAAAATGGGAGTAGATTGGTAGCCGATGAACCGTCAGCACACATGTGAACTGTTGGGTTGGCATAGAGTGTAGAAAAAAAGCCACGCTGACTTACCAGTGAACTTTACCAATTTAGTGTTTTACTTTTAAAGACTTTTGAAACTTTCTACTAAAAATCACATCCGTAGGGGGTTAAGTGTGAAGTTTTTTCTGTTAACCAAAAGAAAAATGTGATGTTAATTAAGCGAGAGGGGAAATGTATGTGGGGAAAAGTATTTGCTCGACACTCGTCGAGCAAATACTCGACGAGTGTCTTACTTACTTACTTTTCATACTTCACAAAGAATGCAATAAATCAATTCAGTGTATATACTCGCTAATTCACGGTGTAGATAATGACGACCCCAGCTACTCTGCCGGTTCCTTCTTGTCTCTGTCTTCCTGGTATTTATTCAAAGGCAGGCAGAGTGTGAGAGGTGGATCCCAAGAGGGGACAAACTTGTTAGCACCAGGCTAATTGTTATTGAAAAGGTCTCGGTGCTAACTTTCTCTCTTCTCTCCCCAGCAAACAAGAATGTGTTGAGTTTGGCTTGTTGTTATTTTTTTTTTCCTGTGCTGACAACTCCACTTTATGTGCATCCATGCAATAACATATTAGTAATTTCACTTTTTAATACATTTAATATGATTAAATACATTGTGGATACTTAAAGGTGTCCTTATCTGTTTGGTTTACCTATTTTGCCTGAACCTGTGTACTCCTAGTGCTGGTCCCAAGTCTGGATAAATGGGGAGTGTTGCATGAGAAAGGGCATCAGGGATAAAATCTTTCCCAAATCAAACACGTGGATCACAAAGAATTAGATTTCCATTCCAGTCGGGTTAACAGCTTATAATCCAGGTTAAAATTTTCTACTGGTGGCTGAAGGCAAAGGAAGAAGAAAGGGGAAAGACGTATTTTGGGGCAGGAGTGTGGTGAAAGTAGGGACTCTAAATTTTGGGACTGGTATGGTTAGAGAGCAGGCTAATGTGATGAGAGAAGGAAGAAGGATATTTTTTGTGTGCAGGAGATCTGGTGGAAGGGAATCACGGCCGGCACTGGAGATGGATTCAAGCTGTTCTACCATGGTGTACGTAGGAATAGAAATGGAGTAAAGGTAATCTTGAAAGAGTAGTGTGTGAATGGGTATGTGGAGGTGAAGAAAGTGTCAGACGGGATTGTATGTTTGAACCTGAAAATTGAAAGGGTGACTTTAAATGCTGTCAGTGCATATGCTCCATGGGTTGTAGTAAAATGAATGAAGTGGTACAGGGTTTTGCATTAAAAAACTGCCACTCTTTGCCCCTGATTGAAGCAAATTTTGATAGACATGTAGGTGAAGGGAACAGAGTTGATAAGGTATAGCGTTAGGAAGAGAGATGCTGAAGGTCAGATTGCAGTGGATGTGTGGTCACACAGGAAGTGATCTCCAGATGACCAGAAGCCATTCATTTTTGATTCTACACAGATGTATTTGTAAGTATTTTTACTTTCAGACACATGTCACACAGCTGGAATTTAGAAACCATGGTGAAAGGATGGCTCTATATACAGCAAGTTCTTTTTATTATTAATAAGTGTTCATAGACTTCACAGTAAGTTATCAGATTTTCTGGGTTTCTCTGTTTTTGTTTCTGCAAATAAGAAAACAATATAACATCTTATTACACTGTGCCATGTATTGAATTTAATTAAAAATACCCCTGCTTATATATTCTGCTCAGAAGGACTAAGACATGAGGAGAGGAGTCATGAGAAGAATCAGGGATGTGCAAAAACGTGGAATGCCATTGAAATAAATGTTGCTAAAAAAAACTCCAGTTGAACTACTCTCACCTCTGAGGTAGTATGATTGAAATGACTGCCAATGGAAACTGACTGATTCGGAAATATAGGGATTGGTTACTTCTAGGTTTATGGTTTGCAGAATAAATATTGCTGGACTTCAAAGCAGCTGGCTGCATATGTACCGAGCTGTAGTAGAGCTCATTCTTTGTTGAAACTGTGCCAGACTAGTTGCTAGGTAGACTTTATGTCACATAGTGTACATAAGTAACGGAAGAAAATCCTGGACTGCAAACAAAGAGTCTTAGGAGGTTTAAAAGCAATGTTTTAGAACAATGCCATCTGCCATGGACCGTGAACATTGTCACCTTTCCTACCTTTTAATTAAAAATATGCTTCGTGACAGAGTAAAAACTAAGAAACACATGAGAAATATCTACATATGTAATGGCAACAATAAAAAAAAAAAACCACACTGGCAAGCAGAGACCAATAAAAGAGCCTGCAGCTTCAGCAGCATCATAGCTACTGATGAACGAGCACACGGATACACTGTATTTTTCTGTGACTGGATTATCAGGAGGACAGGACAATGGGAATCATATCCTTTTCCGCTCGCTTTTTGTATATACTGTATCTCGCTGAGGGATGTGCAGCATCTAGTCTGTATAGTTGATATGGGAAAATATTTTATTCAGGCTGCAGTTTCTCTAATATACTCTTGACTGTTTTTTTTTTATTTTTTGACTTTTCTATATTATGTTAATATGTAAAGCAGCAAGGCAAAGTAAAGCTTCTATAAAACCAATGATAATAAAACCAACTACCTAACCACTTCATCTCCCTCTGAGGCAAACCTTCATTATCAGTCCGGATGCCCAAGAATAGATTGCAGAGAGGGTTCTTTACTCAAGTGTTAAACTGAACTGCAATAATAGAACGAGAGAAGTTCAAACATTAACTGAGAATCGGTAATGAGCAGCAGACAGCAAACACAAACATCTATGCATGTATAAAGTAATGATGCTCAGAGAATATTTTTGAATCTCATAAAATGTGAAACATACAGATATGTTGATCAGTTTGGTTTTCTTAAGTAAAATGAAGTAAAACACAAAGAATAGACATGCTGTGCTCACAATGAACTAATATGAACTATGTGTATGCTCATTTATCTGGAAGAGGTTTATGCTGTCCTCGCCCTGAGTCTCTTAGTTTCACCAGCTAGACAGCGAGATAACGTTGCTCCAATAACAAGACTTATTTTCCTTTTTGCGCTAATTTATTAAAGAATGGCCTCTGACCATTGCCTTCTCTTTGACCATCGTAAAACTGAAAGTACAAAATATTGTATCAGCTAACTAACATTGTAAACTAGCTTGTTACACTCTTACTGCAAGCTAACAAGATAAAACTTTCAAATGTACAAATTATCGTACCATTTTTACACAAAACAAAAGATAATAATTATTTTATCGACACTCATACTTACAGACATATCTTGTCCAAGGCAACAACATTTTAAGGTCCGTATCAGCTTAGAACGATAACATTACGGTATCACTTTCCGCCATCTTTTATTTCTTCTTCACGTTCTCATTTTTTCCCTTCCCAAAGTAACCGAACCCATATTACAAAGCAGCCACTAGAGGGAGCTCTAGGGCAGTTTACAACTATAATATCCAATTTAAGTTATAAAAGGCAGAACAAGGTTATTAACCTGAAATATTAAACTGATTCTGTACCTTTCACTCAGTCGGAAATGTGCATCTTACATTTGAAAATGTCAAAGTGAAAATAAAAAAGCCCATCAAAACACTTTCTTCTGTTTTTTGTGGTAATATTCACATTCTCTCACTTGTCACTTTCAGACATGTCCAGATTTATTTATCAATGCAAATAACTCCCGTCACACACCAGCAGTGTATGCATGTAACTGAACTGTTCCCTCTGCACACTCTGAGCTGGGAAATACAGCTTAATCTTCTCCAAGGCTGCAGTGTATCCCACCAGTCATCTTGGCCCCACGCAGGGCATATGATTGAACTCTCCAGGGCGCATGTGAGGTGCAAGAGCCATGGAGCGCCAAGGTCCAGAAGCCACCCTGCGGCCTCCAGACAAGCATGGCGCAGGTTAATGAAAACATCAAACAACTCCCCGTGGAGTCCAGATGAATAGAAAGCTGTCACGACGATCAAGCCCCCCTCCCCTCCCCCTGACCAGGCCTTAAAAAAAGATCAAAACAAACAATAATCTCACATCCGAAAGCCGACAGGGCATTTACAAAGGACATGCACAAGACTTGTTTTTGTTCTTGCACA